>NC_090449.1:645443487-645747029 GCF_031143425.1 Pleurodeles waltl
AAACAGAAATCCAAATCTCAATAAAAATGAACAACTAACCTAACTCAAACTACCACCATAACCATCGGTCACCACATAACTAGTTCTCCAAGGAAACTCACCATCAAGCTCCTACCAAAAACTGTTGGCACGCCTGGTACTTAATAAGTAAACTTACAAGGGGACACGGATAGGTCGATGAACCTTTTCATTCGCATGGAGTATCCTAGCTATGATGTGACCAATGTTTTCAATAATTGATACCCAAAATTCAATGACCATTAATCTATTTGTTAATCAGTAATTAATAATCATCACACCATGACTTTTCAGTCATGAATAACCACAACTCAATAATTCATTTTAGCAATTTTATTTCTCTATTAGTTACAATACTAAGGGGGTCATTATGAACACGGCAGTAAACACCACCGTGTTCATGCTGGTGGTATTTCTATAGACCGGCAGCCCCTTGAGACCCCGCCGGCTGCATAAAGAACATTCTGCTGGGCCGGTGGGTGGAAACAGTGTTTCTGCTGGCCAGCCCAGCAGAATGCAGTGACGTGACATTGCTGATGGCTCCTCATGGAGCCGTCGGCAATGCCTCAGTGTGGTGGGTGCAGCAGCACCCGTCGTGCAGATCACTGCCCGTAGATCGGGCAGTGACCTGCGCGACGGGGCACTGCACGGGGACCCCTGCACTGCCAATGCCAAGTGAATGGGCAGTGCAGGGGGCCCACATAGGGTCCCCGAGCACCCCTTCCACCAGCCTTTCCTTGGCGGGGGAACCCGCCAGGAAAAGGCTGGGGGAAACAGGGTACATTATCCAGAGGGCTGCGCTGCTTGCAGCAGATAATCTGCCATCGTCAGGCTGCCTGTCGGCGGTAGACTGGCGGTGGTGGAGGGCCACCTCAGGCAGCCCTCCCTGTGTTAATTATATGGCGGTTCAGACCGCAATGCAGGTGGCAGTCTTTTCCGCCGCCGGCATGGTGGTCAAACCCGCCATGTTCGCAATGAGGGCCTAAGTCGTGAGATTAGTTCAACTTTATTCATTTCGAGCAATTATCTTGTTAATTCATTAGAAGATGCCAAAAGCATAACCTAACCAAAATTTGCATTAAAATACACTCCAAAGCATTAGCATAAGTCATCAATTGAATAAAAGGTAAATAAGTCAACATAAGTAGCAGAATTCAGCAAATCAGTCTGTCAATCATTTGTCTCTGAGGTTGTGTCAATTTCAAAGAGTAGGACCATCACCTAACCCAGATTAGTATTAGCATGTGGGGCTTCATGTCAAAACAGTTTAGAACATGAATTTGGAAAACATCTCCAAAGAGAAAAGCTAATTAGACAGCTCAGTTGGTACCTAGAAAGGAAAGGCACAAAAAGATAATTCAGTCACGTTGCCATATCTACCTATCCTTGGTATGGATCAGCAACAAAGTCAGTCTTCGTCTTCAGGTCATCTGTCGATCACATCAGGCTATCCTCGAGAGAGTATAAGCCCACTGACAGAATCTAGAATCTCTGCTTCAATCTCGCAGTCTCTCCCCTAACATGTGCACCTAACATCTATCTCCATCTGTTCTGAAGTCTTCTCCCCTTGTCACGTTGTTATATCAAAGTCACCCAGACTATCCCCAATTCCTCAATTAATTATACAATTTTTCTCTACCCAATAGTTTTTATAACTCAAATCTATGAATTCTAATATTATACAGTTCTCATGTCGTTGACTGGTTCACTTTATGATGTCCTCGTCATCCGGCTCATCAAGTATTGAAAATGTTGCATCTTCTTCTCCAGTCAGTGTCTTCATTGTTCGCGTCCTGGGAAAGTACACTCAGTACGCTTTACACGTTAGTTGATACAATTTTAGTTCCATCAGCTCATGTCCGTCGGTTCACGCAAAGGTTTCAGCTAAGCAAATTTATTAAACAATGAGCAGTTCACTGTTACTTCAATTTGTCAGCATTTTATTTATTGGACGTTAAGATTCAGCTTCTGCACGAGTCCTGGCAAAACTAGGCCAAACCTTTAGCTAAGTTAAGCTCTACAATTCAATGCAAAGCATAGGATATATCTCTCAATATGGCATATTACTACATTAATCTAATACATTTTCAATATTTTACATATGTTAGTTGTTTCTTTAATATATTTCTTGAATTCTGGTGATCGCTCTCCGAGGTCACAATTTTAAAATTGCACATTATTTTTCTAGGTTAGTCATTTTACTTCGTATTTCATTATAAACATTCATTTTAAGTTCAAATTAAAAATATTTGTGTTAACACTGGTTTATAATTAATTGTACTAAAAGTATTAATTTTTGGAAAATTATTAAATGTATTGCTGCAATGTTTTAGAATTTGTCGTTTTAAAAAGGCCTCGTGTTAGAAATGAAGCTGCAATGTTTAAACTGCTAACCTTGTGATTTTTTTTTTAAAGCATTCTGTGTTCTTTGCTCGCAGTGGGAAGGTTATGTTCTTATGTTGCAACATTTCTCTAGTTTGCTGAAGTTAAGGTGTACTTGTGAAACGAAGGCTTACTGAATTTCTAAATAAACCTGTTGATTTTTTATGTTTTCTCTTTTACAAACTCAACTGCTATTTTTGGTTAGTGCTATAGTCAGATGTTTTCCAAATAGATTTTTGGCTTCTTTTAATTTTGCATGAAGCCCAAACATGCTTATCAGATTAGAGTAATAGTTAGGGATGCCAAATTCTAAGTTTGACTGTTTTATACATTGATTGTAAATAATTCATCTGCAGTAACTGAATGTATTCTGCATCAAACATTTATTTGCTATTGTTGTTACTCTGCAAGGTGGTTCTTGAATGCCTAATGATAAGTATTTTGTTTAGACTGAGATTCTTCTAAAGGTTTGGTCAGCCTGTGTTATTCATGTTATTCATGTATGTTTGGTCTTGTGTTTTGTTTAAGTGATCTTAGCATTGTTAATCCAAAGGGCAATAATGTTTGAACTACATTGGTGTGATGATTCATGGCCACATGGGTAATGGTGCTTATAAGTTACTGACTCCAATATGAAAAGTGATGTTTATTAATTTGATTTCATTGTTGTTTACCATCTTATTCCTATCTGAGTCCAAAGACCCGTGTCGACCTCTAGGGGTAAGTGATGGTTACCCTATACCTTTCACCTTATATATAAATAATCAAAAGAAATACAAGGCTAACCACACAAACAATTTTAGCAACATAGGATAGTTATGGTTCAATAGGGGGGATGGTTATGTCTTAATAGGGTGTTGGATTACTCAATAGGAGGGTTACATGTCATTCAGAAAAAATGTGGAGATTTAGTTTTACCAATGCTTGATGAAAAATTACAATTTTGTAATTTGCTTTTGCCAATGCTTGTTGGATGAAATTTGGGTTTGTTAATGTTTGTTTGAAGATATTTTCAGCATTCCTAGTGTGATTTGTGATTGGGCTAGTGTTTTGCGCTTGCACCGCTTTAGCAAATTGTAGGTGAATTGTGATGCTTGTGAGAAATAGGGAGTTTGCGTACTCCATTGTAGTTTGGTAGGAAGTGTGCATACTCCAAAGGGCGTTTGTAGGGAAGTCGTCATAGTTCAATTGTGTGTGGAGATTTGTGCAAAAAAATTGTCCTTCTGGTTGTTGGTATATGGACCATGCGTGGTCTAAGACTCCAGAGTATTATACAAGTGTAGGATACACATGGTTGTAGTTGTAACTTGTCTGTTTAGTTGGTCAATCAGGTGTGGTTAACAAATAGTCTTCCTGGAGTGTGTGGTAAAGGGAGTGTTCGTTTGACTGATATTGGTGATTCTTGAGTGCACAGAGTGCACAAGGAGGGTCTAGTATTAGTCAAGCGGAGAATTTGCTGGTCAATTTTTACTTGCGAAACAGAGAAAGCTGAAGTCGAATGAATAGATGTCAGAGCTAAAAGCTGCAGTCGAAAGTTCTGTATGGCTTCCAAAGTGATTGTGTCCTCTACCTGTAGTAAGCAGACAATTTGATGTGTTGATTTTTCTTTAGTGCTCGCAATATTTTGCATTAGTTTTGTGCGAATTGAGTTTTGGAGGACAAGCTGCAAGACTTTGTCAGCCGCTGTATGTGTGAGTGTGATGTTACTTAACGTCAGTGCTGAGATAGGTTGATTGGTGAAAGGGAGTCCTGAGTGGATTGGTGGACAACTGTGAAGGATTATTGGTTGAGTGAGGCAAGCTAAAAGGATTTGGGATCAAATTACTTCTTGTTTTGAATTTAAATTGTAGTTTTAAGCTAGATTAAAGTAAACATGACATTTTTCAAAGCGTTGAAGAGTGCACTCAAGGGAAATGCTTTCATTCCAGTTAGAGTAGGAGAAATGGTGCCGCCAGAAGGTACACCTGCATACATTGTAATTGAAGAGAAAGGTACCACAGCATGTATTTGATTAAAACAATGGTGCAAAATTACAGAGAAGGAAGGGAGCTTAGTGTTTTCTGCCAATGTAACTTTCAATATGAGAATTTTAGAGAATTTGAGAAGAGTGCTGTATGAGTTAAAACCTCCTCCAAGACCAGCACAATTAGAAGCTTTAGCCATTTGGGAGTCGGTGGCCAGACAACAAGAGATATTGAAATTTGAGAGCAGAATGAGAAAAGTTAAGAAGACATTATTAGAAGCAAGATGTGATGATGAGCAAAGATTTCAAAGAACTGAAAATTTACAGGAAATTAGAATGTTTCCTAAGATTACACAAGAGAAGGAGAGCAGTGTCAGTACAAAAGGCCAAGACGAAGGATAAAGATTCTTCTGAAGAAGATGAGTCGAAGTCAGATGAGGCTAGGAAATCATTGACTTATGACAATGACTTAGATATTGATGGATTTATAATGCAGTTACTTGGAAGTTGTCCTTCACCATATGCAGCACAAGAGACAAATCCCAGTACTAGTGCTGGTCCAAGTGCTCCACTACCAGTGTAGTAACACAGAGTCAAGTACAGGTTACAACTAGTGTTCCTGCTATCACAGTGAGTTACTCAGACACCTATGACTCAGGTTGAGCTGCCTGTAGTTTATCCTAATATTCTTGTTGTAATGTCTGTACTAAGCATGACAATATCAGTGGTGCAATCATCACAGATTTATCAGAAACCAATGATGGGTCAGGTGGAGTCTACACCTAATTAAATGGCTCAGTGCAGGTTCAGACTATGCCGAGGTATACACCTGTAACAATATCACAGTCAAATTCTTCAATGTTGTCAGTTCAGAATTCTACGGTAATTTACTGGAGAAATCAGAATGTTCAATCAGGTCCAGAAGCATTAACAGTACCTGTTACTATTGGTCCTGTTGTACCATTGTTTGCCCAGGGAAATAATGAGAGAAACAAACAGAATATTTGCAATTCAAATGCAGAGATGGAAAGATTCCATGTTACTGCAGGAGTTTTATCTCCAATAAATCATACTTTTGACAAGAAAGGTCCAGTGATTGATCTAAATTATTCCAGGACTTCACAGAACTCGGAAAAGTCAGATTTGAAATCAAATTCATTTCTGATGACTGCAGAGACTCCATTTGTTACTCCAGAGAGCATACCCAATGTAAATAATAAAATGCACAATGTAAATAATAATGTTTCATTACAAGGTTTGACAGCTCAGCAGTTAGACTGGTTAGAAAAAATGAGTGGAGCAAAAACAAATGCTGAAGGGGGAAATTCATTGAACATGGCAAGACTCAAGTTTGAATTAAATGAAAAAATTGAGGGAACAATTGAGATAAATGGATTCACTCATATAATGAAGTTGAAGTAAGCTTCATATGTAAAAAATTTACCGACAAAGTAGGATTGATGTATTGGAAATTGGCAGATCTTGGAGAGAAATATGAGAAAGAAATTGAGAAATCAAAGACACTGAGGATAAGTTACAGATTAGAATTCGATCCCTAAGATATTGAGAACATGAGGATACCAGGAATAAAAATTCATTTTAAAGAATTAATTAAGTATAATCAAATATGGGGAGCATTAGATAAATGGGGAGACAGATGGGTAAAGAAAAGAGATCATAAGAAAAAGGAGTATGCAAATTGAAATGCTAGTGTGCAGCAGACTGATAATCCAGCAAAGATATTACCAATGAGAGAAATTGCTGGAGGGAATTATGTACATGTCCCTTGGAGCAGGAGTGATATTTTGTCATTTACAAGTAACTACCCAAGATTGAGAGAAAAACCAGTGCAATGGTACCAGCAGACAGATAGGTTTGTGAAGCTTGCAAAATGGCTCTGGGAAGATTTGAATACCCTGCTAGAATAGTAGTTCCAGCTGATTTGTGGGTTGAATGCGAAAGGAGTATTGACTGGCCAACAAGAGAGCCTCCACAAGTTCTAGTTACAGGTGCACAATCTCCTGATGTAATGAAGTACTATTACAAAGTGATAAAATTTTTGATAACAAGAATTTTACCTACAAGTACTGATTGGCAGAGAATCGATAGAAGATCACAGGAAGTGAAAGAATCAATACATGCATACTATGAGAGATTGCTGCAAGCATTTAAACATTACAGTGGTACAGAAACAATTGAGCCCAAAGACATGATTCATTTTGTGTTCGGATTTGTTGAAGGATTGAGACATGAAATTGGTCAGATGCTTAAGAGTCATTTGATTTGCTGCAAGCAAAACTGGGGGATGAAGTAATACAGTTTTCTAAATACTGTAGTGATGTGATTGAAATGAAGCAGGAGAAATTGAAGGAAAAGGCGATGGTGATGCAGATTAAAGTGGCACAATAAGGCATGCAGGGATTTTTTCCACAGCAGCAGGGAAACATGCAAGTATTTAAAAAACAGGGACAGGCAAGAGGCAGAGGTTGTGGTGGTAATGGAAATAGAAATCTATGTGTCGATCAGAATACTATTGTTAATCCAAGTGATATGCAGACAATGAAAAGGATGTTGCCTTGTCACATTTGCAGAAACGTAGGGCATTAGAAATGGGAGTGTTCAATGATGGTACAAGAGGGCATTGTTACTGAGATGAATGGAAACAATCTTTTTCCAAATTTGAGAGGACCGAGAATGAGGGGCCCTAATTTAAATGTTCAGAATAATGTTAACCAGATGCAGATTCTGCAGCAAATGAAAAGTTCCCAACCGATGCAACAGATACAGATGACACGGTTTCAAGTACCACAGTCACAGCAAATACTGCCCCAAATACATATGCTACCAAAGCCACAAATGCAGATACCTCAATCTCCAATGGTGCAGCAGCAGACAATATTTCCTCAGCAGAACATAGGTCAAACGTTAAATCACAGTTATCGAACAGTGCATCAGTTCACATTACATAGTGAGGATAAATCGAATGATGAAGTGATGAATGATGAAGTGATGGATGAGAGCTCGGATGAAGAAGAATCTGTGTTAGCAGCTTCATTAGAAGTCAAAAGGGTTCTTATGTAAATGGAAAAGTAATGGGTCATGAAGTTCCTAATGTGCTACTTCCTGGGAAAACAGTGCAGATTGTAGGTGCTGCAAATCAATTCCTAACAAACCCGATTACTGAACCAGTTCCTGTTAAAATTGGTCATTTTGAAGGTTTGCATGAATTTGTAGTTTGTGACTCAATTCAAATTTCCTTATTAGCAAGAGATCAATTGTGCAATACAAAATATTTGATTACCTGCGCAAATTATGGAATTGCCACTCAGACGAAGAGTGAAGATGATGATGATGATGATGATTCATCTATGCAAATCAAATGTATTCAGTTAATGAAGAATTTCCACTGATTTCTATCCTGCATTTACAGTACAACACATGCCAACTGACTTACAGAGTACAGTTACTTTAAAAGATCGCAAACTTGATCTGTCTGGGAAAGACATTGGTCTGATCATAGGAGTTGAAACTGTTAAAGTCATAGTCAAGCCTAATGTAGTTTTTCTGCAAATTCCACAGTATCATATGGAGTTACTGTCCATATTTAATCAGGTGCAGAAATATAATTGTAAAGGCCTTTCCAATCAACATTAGTTCAATACATTGATGATCTTTTGGTTGCTTCAGAGATGAAGGAAGCATGCAGGCAAGATACTATTGCATTATTGAATCATTTGGAAGAGAAAGGACAAAAAGTGTCCCCAGCGAAACTACAGTAATGCCAGAAAGAAGTCAAATATTTGGGACACCAAATAGAGAAAGATGCAAGGAAAGTTTCCAGAGAGAGAGTTACAGCTATCTTGCAAATGAATCCTCCGGTGATACAAAGAGATGTCAGGATGTTTCTGGGAATGGTGAGTTATGGTCACAAATGGATTCCCAATTTTTCTGTTATTTCAAAAGCTTTGCAGAGACTGATCGACATAGAATTTCAGATCAAGTCCCCTTTGATTAAGCTTGCATGGCAACTTTAATTTGAGCTGAGAGATAGTTTGTGCAAAACACCATCTTTGGGAATGCCTCATTACACTAAACCATTTATATTGTTTTGTCATGATACTGATTTTTGTGCAATTTCTGTCCTGACCCAGGTATATGGAGGTGCGAATCACCCACTAGCATATTTTTCTGCTACTTTGGAGCCAGTCGTAGCAACTTTACTTGCCAGTTTGCGAGCTATGGCAGTGGTTGGTTTATCATTAGCTCAATGTGAGAATATTGTGATGGGACATTCTTTAACTGTCTTGGACTCTCACTCTGTCGAAGTTTTGCTCACCAGAACACAAACTCAATGCCTGACATATGCCAAGTTGAGAAAATATGAATTACTTATTTTAGGTTCTTACAATGTTACTTTATGAAGGTGTACAGTGCTTAACCCAGCAACCTTGCTCCCAGTAGAAAATGTTGAAATTGAGAAACTGAAGGAAGTTGAACATGATTGTCTGGAGGTTACTGAATTGTGCACAAAACCCAGACCTGATATTCAAGATACTCTGTTAGAAGAAAATGATAAAGTTGTTTTTGTTGATGGTTCCTGTCTACAAGATAATGTGGGACCATTAAAGACTGGATGTGCTGAGTTCGCAATTTCTGGTATACTCAAAACTTCATGGCTTCAAAGAGTATTTTCTGCACAGGTGGCTGAATTGATGGTGATTTGTTACCGAGAAGCCAGTATAGATTTGGAGCAGTCTATGATTTTGGTCTGCTGTGGTCACAGAGAGGTTACATGACCTCTTCTGGCTCACCAATTAGAAATGGCCATACAATTACCTGTGAGGATTGCTGTGGTTAAATACAGTGCACACCAGAAATCAAATGATTTTGTTTCAATGGGAAATGTTTATGCAGATCAAGTTCCTAGGTTTTACACATTGAACTACATTTCTTTTAATAGGGAATTGGAAGAACTAAAAGTTGATGAAGTAAATGTAAATTACATGTTAACAAGAATTGATACATCTGAGGAAATTAGAAATGTTCAGGAAAATGTTACTGAAGATGAGAAAATGAATTGGTTAAAATTAAAATGTGTTCAAAGAGATGCAGATGACCTATGGGTCACAATTGAAGGGCAGATGGTCTTGCCAAACTGACTACTGACGCAAATGGCAAGACTACACCATGGTCAAGCACACACTGGCAGAGATGTAATGATTCAAACATTTAAACAATCGTGGTTCAATCAAAAGTTTAGACAGGTTGCTGAAGCAATTTGTCACAGATGTGTTACATGTCAACAAATGAATGTGGGAAAAAGAAAGGTTGTCAATTTGAGTCACATTGGAAGGGCAGGAGGTCCATTTAACAAAATGCAGATGGATTTCATTGAGATGCCTGTGTGGGGTGGTCTGAGATACATGTTGGTGATTATCTGTATTTTTAGTCACTGAATTGAAGCCTACCCTACACGTAGAAATGATAGTCTCACAGTAGTAAAGCTTTTACTTAGGGAGTTGATATCTGGTTTTGGGTTCTCGGCCTTCTTAGAATTATATAGAGGAATTCACTTCAATAACATTCAGCCTTAAAAATTGAACAGAAGATGCACTGTAGCTATCGACCTGAAGCATCTGAATTAGCAGAGCAAATAAATGGTACTCTGAGGTCACAACTTGCACAAATGTGTGGATCTATGAGTCTGAAATGGCCAAATGCATTGTCTTTGGTTTTGATGACCATGAGAAACACGCCTAATAGAAAGATTGGGCTATCTCCTCATGAGATCCTCATGGGTAGATCAATGAGATTGCCAGCTGTTCCTGTAAAAGCTCTTGTGAATATAACAGATGATATGGTGCTAGATTACTGCAAGAGTCTGGCAGATGTGGTTTGCTCTTTCTCTCACCAGGTGGAAGCTACAAGAGTGCAGCCATCCCAACACCAGCGTCATAGTCTGTGAGCTGGTGATTGAGTGGTGGTCAAGAAGCACTTGAGGAAAACTTGTCTTGAACCTAGGTGTAAGGGCACATTCCAGGTTGTATTAGTGACTACGACTGCTTGTGAGAAGGTACTCTCTTTCGTGGATTGTTACCCCCACTTTTGGCCTGTGAGTATATGTCAGTCTGTTTTTACTGTCTCACTGGGATGCTGCTAGCCAGGAGCCCAGTGCTCATAGTGAAAACCCTATTTGTCAGTGTCTTTTATCTGTCTCACTGGGACCCTGATAGCCAGGAACCCAGTGCTCACAAGTTTGTGGCCTGAATGTGTATACCTTTGTAGTGACTAACTGTGTCACTGAGACTCTGCAAACCAGAACCTCATTGCTTATGCTCTCTCTGCCTTTAAATTTGTCACTATAGGCTAGTGACCACTTTTACCAATTTTAATTGGCACACTGGAAAACCCTTATAATTCCCTAGTATTTGGTACCTAGGTACCCAGGGTATTGCGGTTCCAGGAGATCTTTATGGGCTGCAGCATTTCTTTTGCCACCTATAGGGAGCTCAAACAAACCTTTACACAGGACTGCCACTGCAGCCTGAGTGAAATAATGCACACGTTATTTCACAGCCATTTTCACTGCACTTCAGTAACTTATAAGTCACCTATATGTCTAACCTTCACTTGCTGAAGGTTAGGTGCAAAGTTACTAAGGGCCATATTTATACTTTTTGACGCAAAACTGCGCTAACGCAGTTTTGCGTCAAAACAATTTGCGCCGGCTAATGCCATTCTGAAGCACCATGCGGGCGCCGTATTTAATCAATGACGTTAGCCGGCATTAGCTGCCGGCGCTGCCTGGTGTGCGTGGAAAAAAACGACGTACACCAGGCAGCGCCGGCGTAGGGGGATATCGGTCTTGGGCGTCAAAAAATGGGGCAAGTCAGGTTGAGGCAAATTTTTCGCCTCAACCCGATTTGCGCCATTTTTTTCGACTCCCAACTCCCATAGAAATTA
The DNA here is from genome assembly GCF_031143425.1 of Pleurodeles waltl. NCBI lineage: Eukaryota > Metazoa > Chordata > Amphibia > Caudata > Salamandridae > Pleurodeles > Pleurodeles waltl. Next base: position 645,454,814 of record NC_090449.1, read on the forward strand.
CTCCTGTCTTAGCAAAGACAGGAGTCATGCCCCCTTGCCCAATGGCCATGCCCAGGGGACTTCTGTCCCCTGGGCATGGTCATTGGGCATAGTGGCATGTAGGGGGGCACAAATCAGGCCCCCCTATGCCACAAAAAAAAAAAAAAATGACTTACCTGAACTTACGTTAATGTCCCTGGGATGGGTCCCTCCAGCCTTGGGTGTCCTCCTGGGGTGGGCAAGTGTGACAGGGGGTGTCCCTGGGGGCATGGGAGGGCACCTCTGGGCTCCTTCAGAGCCCACAGGTCCCTTAACGCCTGCCTTTTCCAGGCGCTAAAAAACGGCGCAAAAGCGGCCGTAAGTGATTTTTTTTGACCCGCCCACTCCCGGGCGTGAATTTTGCCCGGGAGTGTAAATACGGCGCACATGCCTCGGAGTCAATTTTTTAGACGTGAACGCCTACCTTGCATATCATTAACGCAAAGTAGGTGTCCACGCTAAAAAATTACGCAAACTCCATGGACTTTGGCGCTAGACGCGTCTAACGCCAAAGTATAAATATGGAGTTAGTTTTGCGTCGGAATTGCGTCAAAAAAACGACGCAATTCCGGCGCAAACGGAGTATAAATATGCCCCTAAGTGTGAGGGCACCCGTGCACTAGCAAAGGTGCCCCCACATAGTTCAGGGCCATTTTCCTGGATTTTGTGAGTGTGGGGACACCATTACAAGCGTGCACTACATATAGGTCAATACCGATATGTAGTTTCACAATGGTAACTCCGAATATGGCCACGTAACATGTCTAAGATCATGGAATTGTTCCCCCAACTTCGGACGGCTGCCCACTGGTGCTGCTGCTGGTGGTGGTGGTGGGGGGAGGCTCCTGCCCATCCTCTGCAGCCTCGAATGGCTGCCCACTGATGGTGTTGGTGCTAGTGCTGCTGGTGGTGGTGGGGGGAGGTCCCTGACCATCCCCTGCAGCCTCAGACAGCTTCCCACTGGTGGAGGTGGTGCTGGTGGTGGTGCTTCTGAAGGTGGTGGCGGGAGGCTCCTGCCCATCCCCTGCATCCTCAGACAGCTGCCCACTGCTGGTGGTGGTGCTGCTGCTGCTGGTGGTGGGGGACGCTCCAGCCTATCCCCTGCAGCCTCGGATGGCTGCATCAACATGGTTGGGGGTGGGGGCTCCGACTGAGTCCCAGCACCAGGACCCTTGTCCTTTCTGTCTGCTGGTGCAGGCCCCTTGTTCCTTCCTGGCTGCAGCTTGGGATTGCTCCTTGCCCTTCCGTGCAGCAGCTGGGTGTGGCTCTGTGCCCTTCCTTGCAGCAGCTGGGGGTGGCTCTTTGACCTTCCTTGCAGCAACTGGGGATGGCACCTTTACCTCCCTGGCCGCAGCTGGGGAGGGCTCCTTGCCCTTCCTGGCAGCACTTGGGGCAGACACCCTTTCTGTGTGGCTGCCTGGTACACGGGATCCTTTCCCACCACAAGTTGCTGTGGACACTACTGGGCCCGTGGACTGGGTGGCTGAGGTGCTTGCCTGAGTTTTACCCACCCTGGCTAGACGTGAAGGACGGCGGGAGGGGTAGGGAAGAGGTCAATGGTGGAGAAGAAAAGCTTCTTAGGGTCCTTGGGGCGGGAAGAGGGAGAAGGTCTTGAAGTGAAGGAAGAGGGAGTAGTTGTAGGAGGTGTCTGTCTTCTGTGTTTGGGTGCAGGTGCATGGGCTGGATGATATTGTGAGGTGGATGGCTGTTGGGTGTCTGAGTGCTTGCGTTTGTGTACCTTGGGAAAGGGGGCACAGACACAGTGGGAGAAAACAGAGGGATGTGTGCATGATTGTTGGGGTGGTGACTGCCAGTTAGGTGTGTGTTCTGATAGGTGTGCTGGTGAGGGAGGTAGTGGATGAGGATGTTGTGAATGCAGGTGTGGGTGTAGATGCTACTGGGATGGAGGTGGAGGATGAAGAGAAGGGGGCACTGTGGAGGCAGTGGGTATTGGTATCTCTGCATCTGGACGGTTTTTGTGTGAGTGCCTGTGGGATGAACTGTGGTCCTTTGTTTGACTGTGCCACTCTTGTGTGTTGTCCTGTGTACATGCTGGTCTGCCTGTGTGCTTGGGATAGGTTAGGGTTGAGTGGAATGGGATTGGGTAGAAGAAGTTGGAGGGGAGAGGGTAGAAACAGGGACAATGGCTACCATCAGAGAGGAGGCCAGAGCCTGGATTGATCACTGTTGGGCTGCGGAGCCAGTGTGAATGCCCTCCAGAAATGCATTGGACTGTTGCATTTGGGCTGCCAGCCCCTGGATGGCATTCACAATGGTTGACTGCCCAACAGAGATGGATCTCAGGAGGTCAATAGCCTCCTCACTCAAGGCAGCAAGGCTAACTGGAGCAGGGCCTGAGGTGTCTGGGGCGAAGGAGATGCCCACCCACCCGGGTGAGCGCGCACGGGCAACTCGATGAGGTGCTGCTGGGAGGTCGGTGCTGCTACGGGGTGGTGGCTGTGCCTGGGGTGGGCACTCCCCTTTCCTTTGTCCAGTTTCCCACCAAAGCAGGGGAGAAGGGGGCCCTGAACCAGTGTAGACTGGTTTATCAAAGGAGGGCACCATCTGTGGACTTCAAAGCATTTCCATAGGCTGGGGGAGGCTACCCCTCCCCAGCCTGTAACACCTATTTCCAAAGGGAGAGGGTGTAACACCCGGCTCTCAGAGGAAATGCTTTGTTCTGCCTTCCTGGGACTGGGCTGCCCAGGCCCCAGGAGGGCAGAACCCTGTCTGTGAGGTGGCAGCAGCTGTAGCTGCAGAGCAAGCCTCAGAGAGCTAGTTTGGCAATACTGGGAGTCCACAGCAGAGCCCCCAGGATGCATTTAATTGTTTCCCCAATACCAGATTTGGAATGGGGGGACAATTCCATGATCTTAGATATGTCACATGACCATATTCGGAGTTACCATTGGGAAGCTACATATAGGTATTGACCTATATGTAGTGCACACATGAAATGGCGTCTCCGCACTCACAAAGTCCAGGGAAATGGCCCTGAGCTATGTGGGGGCACCTTTGCTAGTGCAAGGGTGCCCTCACACTTAGTAACTTTGCACCTAACCTTCAGCAAGTGAAGGTTAGACATATAGGTGACTTATAGGTTACTTAAGAGCAGTGAAAATGGCTGTGAAATAGTGTGTACACTATTTCACGCAGGCTGCAGTGGCAGACCTGTGTAAGGGTTTGACTGAGATCCCTATGGGTGACAAAAGAAATGCTGCAGCCCATATGGATCTCCTGGAACCCAATGCCCTGGGTACCTAGGTACCACATGCTAGGGACTTATAAGGAGAGTCCAGTGTGCCAATTGAATTTTGTAAATGAAGTCGCTGTCCTACATTGACAAATTTAAAAGCAGCGATAGCATAAGCACTGAGGTTCTGCTTAGCAGAGTCTCAGTGACACAGCTAGGCACTACACAGGCATACACATTAGGCCACAAACTATGAGCACTGGGGTCCTGGCTAGCAGGATCCCGGTGAGACAGGCACAATACAATGACATATAGGTTTTTATCTATGAGCACTGGGTTCCTGGCTAGCAGGATCCCAGTGATTCAGTAAAAACACACTCACACACACTCACAAACAGGCCAAAAGTGGGGGTAACCATGCTAGAAAGAGGCTACTTTCCAACTCTGTCCCTCCTACAGCCACCTGTTCTCCTGCACGTTGTCCAGTGTCTGGCCCATCGTATCCTGGGAATGTTGGTATGCTCCAAGGATCTCACTGAGTGCCTCCTGGAGAGTTGGTTCCCCGGGCCCGTCCTCCCCCTGGCGCACAGCAGTCCTCCCAGCTTTCCTGTTGTCCTGTGCCTCTGTCCCCTGAACCGTGTGCCCACTGCCACTTACCCCAAGTCCCTGATTGTCTTGAGTTTGTGGTGTGCCCGGTGGTCCCTGTAGTGGTGGACACACTGCTGATTGACGTGTCCTGGGGACAGAGGTATGGGCACGCTGGGTGGGTGCTGTGGTGGTGTTTCCTGAGTGGGGAGGCTCGGTGGTGGTGTGTGACTGTGCCTGGGTAACCGACTGTCCGGAGGTCCCTGATGGGCCAGGTTGGACATCCAGATCCAGGGGTGCAGAGTCGCTGTCATCACTGTTGGCCTCTTCTGTGGGGGGACTGGATGTTCCTGGCACCTCTTCTCCGGTGACATTGGCTGGGATGCCTGTGGGGATGTAAATGCAGTGTTATTATTTCTGTGTGTGACATATTGTGCATGGGTGGGTTGCCCTCTATGGCTGTTATTTCCCTTGTAGCTTCACCTTGTGTGAGTTGTTAGGTGGTGGGCTGGCTGATTGTTTCTAGTGTGCATGCTTTAGTGATAGGTGTTCATGCAGGTCTGTGAGTGGTGTCCATGCGTTGGTATGGCATGCAGGGCTTGGCTTTGGGATGAGTGGGTTGTGATGGTGGGGTGTGTGGGAGGTGGTGGAGTGATGGGAGTGAGGGTAAGGGTGGGTGTATGTGATGGCATGGAAGTAAGGATGTGGTAGTAGTATAGAGTTGACTTACCAGAATCTAGTCCTCCTGCTATTCCTGCCAGGCCCTCAGGATGCATAATTGCCAAGACTTGCTCATCCCATGTTGTTAGTTGTGGGGGAGGAGGCGGGGGTCCACTGCCAGTCCTCTGTACTGGGAGCTGGTGTCTTGCTGCAATGGAACGTACCTTCCCCCGTAGGTTGTTCCACCTCTTCCTGATGTCATCCTTTGTTCTGGGGTGCTGTCCCACGGCATTGACACTGTCCACGATCCTCCGCCATAGCTCCATCTTCCTAGCAATGGATATCTGCTGCACCTGTGCTCCATATAGCTGAGGCTCTGCCCAGATGATTTCCTCCACCATGACCCTTAGCTCCTCCTCAGAGAATCTGGGATGTCGTTGTGGTGCCATGGGTGTTGTGTGAGTAGTGTGGGTGAGGGTGTGTAGGGTGATATGTTGGGGTGTGTGATGTGGGGTGCGAGGAAGGTATATAGGTGATAGTGGTGTGTGTCTCTGGTCTTGTCTGTGGTCGTGGTATCTGTCTTGTGCCAATTGTTTGTATTCATAAGGGGTTGTGGGCAATGTGGGTCTGTGTTATATAGTGGTGTGGGTGTGTAGGTGTGGTGTGTGTATGGGTGTCAGGTGTGTATAGTTTAAATTGTCCAATGTGGTGCTGTTTTGTTTGAGTGTGTGTATTTTGAGCATGGTGGTATGTACCGCCAATGGTTTACCCCCATTGAATGTCCGCTGTGGTGATTTGTGGGTCATAATGTGGTGGGTGCAGTTCTGTTGGTGTAACGGTGTGGGTTTTGATATCGCCAGTTTATCACTGACCTTTGGTGTGGCGGACTTGTGTGTGTGGCTGAATAGTGATGGATTGGTGTGTGTGTGTCATAATATGGTGAACGGACATCCGCAGCAGCGGCAGTATGTTGGCGGCAGTCAGCGTGGCGGTAGGTGAGTTTTACTGCCAATGTCATAATGAGGGCCTATGTTCTATTGAAAGAGACTTTAGGTAATGATTTTTGACAAGCTGCTAAACTGATTTTTGACATTAGTTCTGGAGAAAAGTCTGAAAGCTGTAACTAACTGCAAAAGAAGATTGAAGATTATTTTTTTTTGATTTTTGGCTGCATAGTTAAATATTTGCTTTTTCTTCTACTATCTGATTCTTTATAAGTCATGGATGACAATCTAAATTTAGTTAAAAAGAATGGGTGTTGCAATAGTGTATGTGTATTGCTTTGGGAGTTGTATATGTGCTAGTTTGTTTGGTGTTGATAGTGAGTATGAGTATTCATCAAATACCTAAAAATAGTTTAAATAGTTCTTTAGAGACTACTACACTTTCAAAGTTAGAATGGTTTAATAGGGATCAGAAATATTTACACTTCAGCAACTCACACGGAGATCTTTCCTCTAATGTTTTCTTTCAATTTTTGTATGAACATGTTGAGATGATGAATGTGAAAGAATGTTATATTTGTACAGAAATTCCTTTGTTGGTTCAGGAAGGAGTTACCTACCATAGCTTGCCATTAACATATGGAATTAGTTGTACTCTTTTACTAACAAGGCTTTATAACCAAGAGTACATACAATATTTTCTATTCAAACCTAAATGTTGTGTTTTCTTTTGTTCTGATTCACCAACAACTGATTGACATAGCTAAAGAGAAAAATATAGATATTCATTCGAGCCTACACTAACTTTTGGCACAGCTTACGCTCATCGAAACAACCTTACATGCTAGCTTTCACCAGTAGAAAAATCTCTGGCAGATCAAACTGATGACAGGAGAAAGGCATTGAAGGAGAAAATAGAGAAATGGTTAGTGAAAAGGACATTTGAAAATGACTATGCATTTAATGAAACTAAAACCCAAGGGACGCTAGCTTTAGACTTTAAACTTGTAGGAAAACTGTGTATTTATAGACCTCAATCCAGAACTGATACTAATTTTGTGGGAACGAGTGGGGGCAGACATGTATTTCTTTTTATAAATACATGGGACTTTATGTTAAATGGACATGACCCTGTCATTCCTAGGGTATATTTTATCTGTGGAAGGAATGCTTATTATCGTCTCCCAAGGGGATGGTGTGGGACTTGTTATTTGGGAGTTGTATTCCTGAAGATTTACCAAATTGACAATATGGATGACCTACATAACTTGAATGAACTGCAGAAACCAAGATCAAAAAAAGAAATGTATTCTGAAATGATTGTGAATATATATTTGGAGCAATTATTCCTTCTGTAGGAATTGTTCTGAATGCTCTGAAAATTAGTAAATTGTCTACTATTGTGGATAACATATTTACTGATTTTTCTGGAGCTGTAATTTTAATGGATACTAAAATGGCTGGGATGAGATCAATGGTTCTTCAGAATATACTTGCTTTAGACATCTTTTTGACAAAGGAGGGCGGAGTCTGTCGGGTGCTGAAATTGAAAAATTGTTGTACTTATATTCCAGACAATAGCAAAGGAATTAGAACTTTTATTAAGAATCTGACAGATTCAAATTCAGATTTAAAAGATTTGGAAGAGCAAGGGGTTTGGGAAAATGTTGCAAAGGTGATAAAAAAGTAAAGAATTGGCTGGGTAATCTTGGTAGGGGTATTGTGGGAAAATATTAAAACCATTATTAATTGTAATTGTATGTGTCATCTGTATGATTGGATTTTATAAATTGTACATACTGATTAAAGGACAAACGATGAAAAATTAACAGAGGAGAGAAGAAATTAAACTAGAAAAAATGAGAAGCAGATATTTTCATTATTTGAGACAAACTGAAAACTGGAGAAAACCGAGAAATATTAGATATTGTAGATAGATTAAACTTTGAACTGACATAAGCATTAATACATATAAATATTAATAAGTATATTTTGTGATGACACTCATAGTCATCAGAGGATGGATTAATGGAGTGTAACATCGTTAATAAGAGTGTGCTACTAAAATTAAATGAAATATTATGTGTTTAAAATTTGTAATGCTGAAAACGTGTATTTTAGAAAAACGTATGCTTTAGAAAACATGAGCACTCTGGTGGCAGCCATAAATCTAGTTCGACAATAATAATAAATAACTGTCTAAAGAAATGTATTTTTGTTGGTATCTAATTAAATGTACTTAAAGTATTAATGGTTTAGAAATTATGAAATGTATTGCTGCAATGTTTAAGAATTCGTTTTGAAAAGGACGCATGTTAGAAATGCAGGAGCTATGTTTAAACTGCTAACATTGTGAAATGTTTTTCTAAGCATCCTGTGACATGTTCTTTGTTTGCAGTGGGAATGGTATGTTCTTATGTTGCAACATTTGTCTGGTTTCCTGAAGATAAAATGTACTTCTGAAACAAAGGCTTACTGAATTTCTGAATAGGCTTTATGTGTAATCTGCAACATTTGCATTTTGCTGCTGAAACTGGTGACTGCATGAATAAAGGATAAATTTATGGTGAACGTAGAGAATGAAAAGGCTACAGCAGAGAACGTGGAGTGAATTGAATTGGCTTTTGACTCAAACCACCCCATAGACTGATTAAAAGAGTTTTAGCTATTTGCTTTTTAGGAGTTTACTATAACAGAATTAGGTGATGTAAGAGGCAATTCTGCTCAGGTCCTCGCTGTGTTCAGATGTGCTTCTATTATTGCTAGTGTAATAATGGGCTATGTGTTAGGTTTCTTCCACTGACATTTCAGATGCATTAAGGCCAAACATTACTGAATTGTTTTGCATATTGTCACTGACCAATGAAGATGACCAGAAGGTGCTCCATTGATGAAGACTTCGCTGCATGTTGTTCAGTTTAGGAGAGGTATAACCAAATTGCACATTTGTCTTTCTTGCTGATTTTTTATGTTTTCTCTTTTAGAAATCAAACTGCTATTTTTGGTCAGTGACATAGTCAGATGTTTTTTAGATCAATTTTCGTCCTCTTTTCTTTTTGCATGAAGCCAAAATATGCTTATCTGATTAGAGTAATAGTTATGGATGCCGCATTCTAAATTTGACTCTTTTATAAACTAATTGTAAACAATTTATCTGCAATAACTAAATGTAATCTGTATCAATAATTTATTTGCTACTGATACCCTATACTTGTCACCTTATAAACAAATTATCAAAGAAATATAAGGCTAGACATGCCCTCACCTTCACAGCCTCTTTGGAACTGCCTCTGCCCAATGCATCCTCAGTGCAGTTCCTTGCATTCCTCATCACGGGGCAGCCTCAATGACGACGCCGGACTCCACATCACGGCCTTTGCAGCTTTTCTGATCCAACGCATTGCCCCAACTACGCAACACATCCTTGGCACTACACTTCAGAAGCCCTCATTGACAGCATCGTTGGCGATAATGAAGGACCTCACATCAAAGCCTCGCCGCACCACGGACCCGACACATGACTTCAGCTGGTTGATGCATCTTTGAGATGGATCCTTGCAATGCTACGCAAATCAAGATTGAATGTACTTTGTTCAGTGGGCCTAACTGGGTCCATATAGGGGGCCTGCGCTCCATCGCACTCAGCCTGAATTTGTCTTGGTCTGGCATGGCTAGATATCCACATTTGACGCTTTGTGCTTTTTCAGCACTACTATCCCTACAATCTTTAAGATATAATTTCTCTGGTTCTACAAATTGAATTTGTCATTTTGGTCTTGTTTTATTTTTTACAAATTACTCTATTGTTCTAAAACTGTTGTGGGAGTCTTTTGTGGTGTGTTTTCACTGTGTTATTATTTGAAGTGTTGTACAAATACTTTGCACATTGCCTCTGAGATAAGCCTGACTGCTTTGTGCCAAGCTACCTGAGGACTGGACACAGGTTAATTTAGACATTGATTGTGACCTAGAAGAATTGTGAGTTCTGCTTTAGAAGGCTTTAACCCCCCTCAAACAGAAACCCACTTTCTTATATGGAATAGTTTCTTCTTTAGCCTGTACTTGCAGAATTGGTATGTTTAGCAATCTTAATCTGAAGTAGCCATTTTTTTCTTTTTGACACCCAGTTGCAATCCAAGTAGAGCTATTTCTTTGTAATATAAGTGTTTTAGACATATGGTAAGTGTTCAGGGTAATGTTTTACTATGTCGTTAAAATAACTACTTTCCTTTTTTTTTTCTATTAACTGTTTGTATTGATATTTATTCATAAACATGTGTTTCTAATGATTTCTAATGATTATATTTGACATTAATTGATTACTGACATGTACACAGAGTAAAGACAGTAAATTAATCATAGATATTGTTACTTCATTATAAATATTTGTTTAGGCTGTATTGCTCTGCAGTTTTACGGTGACTTACATAATTAGTGAAGCCACATTATCCAATGTAGGTAGAAGGGTAAGGCCCAGTTTGACACTCAGGGCCTCATTTTGAGTTTGGTGGGCAGCAGAGGCCACCCGCCAAACTCTTTGGGTGGGAAGACCGCCACTTCAGTCTTCCGCCGCTGGCCCTATTATACATTTCCCTCTGGGCCAGCAGGTGGAAACAGCATTTCCACCCGCTGGCCCAGCGGGAAACTACCCACAACATTGACGCCGGCTCGTAATCAAGCTGGCGGCAGTGTTGCAGTGCATTGGGTGCAATAGCACCCATTGTACTTTTCACTGCTTATAAATCAGGCAGTGAAAACACGATGGGGCTCTTCATTGGGGCCCCTGCACTGCCTGTGCCAACTGCATGGGCAGTGCAGAGGCCCACATGGGGTCCCAGGCACCCCATCTCCACCAGCCTTTGCATGGTGGTGGAACCACCGTGCAAAATCCGGAGGACACAGGAGTCGTAATCTCCAGAGAGCTGCCCTTGTGGATTAAGACTGCCAGCACCACCAGGCCATCAGCCGGTGAAAAAGTGGCGGTGCCAGCAGTTGGACTTTGGCACTTTTGCCACGGTTGTAATGAGGCTGTTGGACCGCTGCTTTGGTCTGACAGACTTCTAATGAGGCTCTCAGTCTGCAATGTGTTGTAGAAAATCTGACATTTGGTACATGACATATTCTTAAATTGAATGTCATGACCACTAATTTTATTAGTTCTTCATTTTCATTTTGCAAGTTTGTATCTTTATGTGCATAACATTACTACCAAAATCCAGTATTGCTCATTTAAATGTTATTGATGTAGTGCATTCAAACAATGTCAAATATCCATAGATTCACTCTCCGTTCATATCACGCGCAATAATTGGTTTCTTTGATTTTTTACAGCTACACCTGTTTCGTGGCTTAAAGTGAACTTCCATTTCTTTAAGGCTTAATCAAATCACCATATGAGCTAATCGATTAGGAATATTCTTCTATCACTGCATCAGTTCTCTTTTAGTTTAGGTAAGATAAAACTATGGCAGACCGTAAGGCAATTTTCTGGGGATTTGCTCTGAACTGGCAGACTATTTGAACTTGGTAAGTATAGTGGAATGCACTTTTAGTTTTGGAGGTATGAAGAAAACACTCCTATTGAAGAGCCTTGTAGGTGTTTTGCACTTTCCACGGAGGAGTCCTATGGAGTCAATCCATGACAGTGATGAGTCTGCAGGGCCCATGAACAATATGTCGGTTTTCTGACTGTTTTGCATAGTTAATAATTTTGAAACAAAATCTGGACAGATCTCAAACAGTTTGTCACCTGGCTTCAAGTTAAATATCCGTCTTCAAGTCTGAGGTAGATCTGGGTGTTATCTTCATGCTGGCTGGTCTTTTGGCCCTTCATAATAACAGCCAGCTGGCCTATATAATAACCGACGTTGCTCAGCCAGGGAAAACTTTGCTGTTGCTTAAATCTGAAGGCATTATATATGTCAATAACAATTGACAATTACAGGCTTTTCAGAGACACCCTGGAAAATATGTCAAGATGGCCAACCATGAAAGCACACCAATCATACATGCTTAAGATTATGCACTTTAAACAAAGCCTTCTATTTCTGCAAGGTTTTGACATCTGACTGAGGGGCTGATTTAAGAGCCCCTAGCACCTGCTTGCGCCACATTAGCATCATTTTGTTTATGCTGATTTGGCCCAATGAGACCAAAATTGCTGCATCACATCTACAAAGTGGTGCAAAGCCTCCACCAGGCATAATGTAGGCTAGGGGGGGGGGGGGTGAAAAAATTGCACTTTTTTCTGCACTTTTAACACCTACTCAGAGCAGGAGGGACATCATTGTTTACAATGGGCCTCAATGGGCTTTGCAGGATTAGCAAAAAAATTGTTGATGCTAATTCTGCAAAGCTCCAAATTAGCGTCATAAATTGTGAAGCTAGTTCCCCTAACTACCTCGATGGTGCAGCGTATCTTGGATACGGCGCACACATGATGGTATTGGGGGGTGCTAAGGGGCGCAAGAAAAGTGGCGCTGCAATGGGTGCAACACCATTTTTTTAAAAATCAGACCCTAAATTTTAAATAACTGTTTTCTGCATCAGCCGTCATAATCTGTTTTCTGCATCAGCCGTCATAATGCCGACATGATGGCTCAGTGCAACTCACTGTTAAACAAGCTCTGATAGCCAGATCATACGCTTTAATTCCATCAATGCAGAATCTGCCTTCCATACTTCATAGGTTCCTAAGGTGTGTATAACACCAGTTATTTACAGCACCTAAACAGCAGGAGTATTCTATGAAGCAATGCATGAAGAATAAATCATTATCTTTATCTTGGAGACTTGATGTAAGTGACCACTGCAGTTAGAGTAACTACTATGTGTCTATAAAGATGCATGGACCTAGCTTTGAGCTGGTTGCAGATAGTCAGGAAAGAGGTGCTAGAGGCATCTGAGGATTTTTTCGGATGGGAGTCTAGATTAAATATGGAGGCAAATATTACTGATGTTCCCACTTTCTTTTTACTTCATCTCTTTTGGGCTGTTCTGCCGGCCTCCCACTGGCAATAGGAAGTCTTAAAACCACCATCCGGAATTGGTGTCTCTCACTTTCTCAATCCTATCAGGTGTCATGATTCATGTATTTATTGAATTCAGTGTAATCATTCACCAAAGAATTTAACACAAAAGACTGTTACTTCATGTTTTATAGAAGAGAAAAAGAAACAACCCCCTTATAGCTGAATTGCACAACTTGCAAAGATAAACGCTTGCTCAATTTCCGGCATTCCAGTTTCACCAAATAGTGTAACCCAATAAAAATCACTTTATTTCACTCCGTCTCGTTTTGGCTGGCTGACCAATTTGAGAGCACTTTGCTGTAATTTATTTCAGGATCAGCACGATGCAAAAATCGCTCTTGAACCTAGTTTAGTGAAAATTGTTCTTGATTGTGAGCGTATTTAAACAATAGGACTCAATTCATTTGTGCTTGTAAGTTTAGCATGCACTAGCAGATTTTTTATGGGTATAAAACGAAACCTGGATCCCAGAAAAGTTTATTTTGCACAATGGTGTAACCACAAATATTTTCTCGTGCAGAAATCTTTTCCTAGGGGCGGAGAATAGTCGGGCTTTGGATGGTCCTAGTCTGGAATGTCCTGCACGTTTGTGCACACCAACCAGGTTTCACATTTATGGGCATTTATAATCTTCCCTTCATCCTAAACCCACGCAATAGCCAGGGTGGTAAGGGAAAGGAAAAGAAGCAAAATGAATGTTGGTGTAGGGGAAAGTGTCTCTATTGAGAAAATATTTTGCTACTCTAAAAATGCCATGGTATTTCCCTATTGTACAGTAGGGACAATTTTGCAAGCTGAAGCGCTTCTATGTAGTTGCAATTGTCCAGGGGTTCAACTGGAAATCTGTAACTGTTGTAGGTATAAATGTGTAACCTTGTAAGCCTTCGTGAATTCCTAAAATGAATACAATCTGTGGTCAAGAAAAGTTGCCAACATCTAGATGTAGACTTATTGGCCCATATTTATACTTTTTGACGCAAAACTGCGCTAACGCAGTTTTGCGTAAAAAAAATTAGCGCCGGCTAACGCCATTCTGAAGCGCCATGCGGGCGCCGTATTTATTGACATTGGGCATAGTGGCATGTAGGGGGGCACAAATCAGGCCCCCATATGCCACAAAAAAAAAAAAAAAAAAAACACTTACCTGAACTTACATTAATGTCCCTGGGATGGGTCCCTCCAGCCTTGGGTGTCCTCCTGGGGTGGCCAAGGGTGACAGGGGGTGTCCCTGGGGGCATGGGAGGGCACCTCTGGGCTCCTTCAGAGCCCACAGGTCCCTTAACGGCTGCCTTTTGCAGGCGCTAAAAAACGGCGCAAAAGCGGCCGTACGTCATTTTTTTTGACTCGCCCACTCCCGGGCGTGATTTTTGCCCGGGAGTATAAATCCGACGCACATGCCTCGGAGTCGATTTTTTAGACGGGAACGCCTACCTTGCATATAATTAACGCAAAGTAGGTGTCCACGCTAAAAAATTACGCTAACTCCATGGACTTTGGCGCTAGACGCGTCTAACGCCAAAGTATAAATATGGAGTTAGTTTTGCGTCGAAATTGCGTCAAAAAAACGACGCAATTCCGGCGCAAACGAAGTATAAATATGCCCCATTGTTTTTTTACGATTCTGATCCACAGCATTTGGCAAGTATTTCTTGAGGGCATGAAGACCTCACAGTGAGGATTGTGACAAGAAAGATTAAGACCCCGATTATGATTTTGACGGTCAGATCCCCAGACCGCCATGTTGGCGTTCCTAAAAAGACAGCAGGGCCGGTGGAACCTTGCCTTCTGTATTACGATGCAAACAGGCAGAACCGCAGCCCGTCAAGAAAAAAGGCAGACCATCAGCGGCATGGCAGTCTTTCATCTAGGCAGTACGACCTCCAGCACCATCAGTGCCACGGCCAACCACCAAGCCTAATACAAACACACAGCTGCCGTGGCGGTCTCCTTGCGGTGGTTAGCCAATGGCGGTCAACCACCATGGTACGCGTCCAGTAAAGTAACCGACAAGTGAAAGTTGCATGAATTAAAAAAACAACACAGCTGACACACATTGGTTCAGTAGACACACCTGGAAATCACACTATAAAACAAACCCTCACAGATCGCAATCCTTTGCAGTTCCACTGGAAGCCAATGAACCCTGAACACTGTTTTTTGCATTTTTCAAAGAGTAGGCACCCCTTTTTTCACCATCCTGTATAACACCTTGCATACACTGTTGTCCCATCACTCCCTATTGCACTTCCCGTTAATTAAGTTCCTGTCATCCACTTTAGTTGTCCACCATGTCACATCCCAAAAATCCCTGTTTTTCAGAAGATGAGTTCAGAGTCATGGTGGATGAAATCATGAGTGGAGCCACAATTGTTTAGAGCCCAAGTCCAGCTTACTCACCTCAGTAGGACAATGGAACTGTAGCAAATGATTGTCGACAGAGTGAATGCTCTAGGTACCACCCAGTTCACAAAGGAGGACATTAGGAAGAGTTTGAATGACCTGAGGGCAAGGTGTATTCACTGGCCTCCAAGCAACAGATGGAGGCCAACAAGACTGGTGATGGCCCTCCTAGTGCTCTATTAAGACTCTTTTCCTGAGAGCAGAAGGTTTTGGCCAACCCTGCATCCTGAGGGCTTGACAGGGATACTTGGGGTAGTGGTGTCTGGTAAGTTACCACACAAAAACTGTCACAAAACTGTAATGTCCTCCACGCCCACAGCTCAGCTTTTACCACTGTGTTGTTCATGTAGTTCGCCAACATTCAATACCCAGAGTATCTGTGATATAACTAGTCCTTTGAGGAGTTCGCAAAGTGCTGAAAAAACTCAGCTGAGCTACGTGGAGTTCCGCGAGCAGCAGAGTTTGGGTAAGTTGCATTGTTAGTGCTAATTGTCAGCACCAAGAGTTTCTCCTACACTGCAAAATCAGTACGAATGACATCATGTGGAGCCCCAGAGGGCGCTAACTTCTTTCTGCAGTTGAGTAGATTTGCTGTTGAAGCAGTGTTTTCCTCAACGTGAGTAGCAACTTTCGCAGCGCAGGCACGACCTGCCGTGACCATCTGCGTTCAGAAATCCTGCTTGCGCTCACCTACATAGCAATTTTTCTCGCTCACTTTTGCCAACTTATCATTGATGAGACACACAAGAAACAAAAATTCTGCGTCACTTCTCAGCGTTTTTTGGAACTCTGTGCTCGAGTGGGTAAAACTCTGTGAACTTCGCCGTCAGAGTGGAATTCTTTACCCACCCCTAGATATGACACTGTCAATGTGTATTGTTGGACCCAACAGCACAGCTACCAAGGCCATAAGTCAAAATGGCGCCTGTAAGTCTTTCAGTATCAAAAATACATTCCAGGACTCATGGTATGTCTCAACATGCTACTATATGCTCAAACCTAAATGCAGTCTGACTATAGATATGTAATACCCAACATTTGTCGAGTGTTATGAAGTAGAGGGGGTGACCTGACTACAACTCTCAGGAGGCGTTGTGTCTGTAATTCCAACTACCAGCCCTGTGGTCACTTGTCCATATGCCATTGTTTGTTAACTCTCAAATGAAGTTTACACACCAGAAAGGATACCATTTCTCAAGTGTTGGGAAGTACAGGGAGTGACCTGACTTCAAAACCCAATAGACCTTGTTACTCTAACTCCAACCACCAGCCCAGTGTTCACTTACCCATAAACTGTTTTGTTAATTCTCAAATTAAGTTTACTCATCTGGGAGGATACCATTTGTCGAGTGTTGGGAAGTTGAGGGAGTGACCTGACTGCAAAACCAAATAGGCCCTGTTACTCTCACTCCAACCACCAGTCCATTGTGTTCACCTATACCATATACCACTGTTTGTTAACCCTCAATTGATGAGTACTCACCTGGGAGTGAGCAATATACACATCATGCTCAACTCAGAGATGTGTCTGTCTACCTAGCTCCATCTTGACCTGCTACGACCTGCTAACTGAAGATGAAACTATTGAGGGCAAGAATGACACCTTACCAAGTCCCTCATTATGAACTTGTTGGTCGAGACCGCCACATAATGAAGGCAATGGGGACCGCCACAGAAGGCCTTCCACCACCGCCAGGCTACCGTCGCCAGGCAGCCTGACGATGGCGGAATTCTTCATCCGACAGGGCAGCGCTGCAAGGAGCGCTGCCCTGCGGATAAAAAACCCTTGTTCCGCCAGGGAAAGGCAGGTGGAAGTGGTAATCCGGGGCCCCCATGGGGGCCCCTGCACTGCCCATGCACTTGGCATGGACACTGCAGGGGCCCCATGCAGTGCCCCGTCACGCAGGTCACTGCCTGATGTATGGGCAGTGATCTGCGAGACAGGTGCTGCTGCACCAGCCACACATCGGTCGACAATGTCCCAGCCCAGCATTCTGCTGGGCCGGCTGGCACAAACACTGTTTCCATCCATCAGCCCAACAGAATGTTTATTATTCGTCTGGCAGGGTCTCGAGGGGGCTGGTGGTCTGTGATAAGACTGCAAGCATGAACACGGCATGGATTCCCACCGTGTTCATAATGACCCCCCCAAGTGTGCAAAGCTAAGGCCTCAAGCTGCATCACCAGATTGGTATCAGCAGCAAACACATTGACACAACACTGCACACATGACGACTGTAGTCACATATACAACAAAGTCCTGTGTATGCCTGTATCTCACTCAACTAGGCCTCCAAATGGACAAAGGCATATGTTGCCTCTCCACTGTGTTGGTTTCACTGTTGGTAAGATGTCACTTTCATTCCAATTTCCAAAGTGCAACTAATTTGCACATCTCATGAACTCCTTGAGTTAAATAGTTTAGGCAAGCTTCACACATGTCATGTCAAATACCCCAATGCCATGGTAACATGGCACAATAGGCTAACCTACAACTTAAGATAATCCAGTGTCTCTGCTCACTTAACACAAAACCTTTGGAGGTAGATGTTACAATTCAACCAGTAACAATGTACTTCCTTCATCAACAAGTCAAGCTGCCTCTGGGCACACAGAGGGCACTGAACAGACTACCACTACCTGTCAGGGAGACCAGATCCTCAGGGCCTGCGTACGCACCCAACATGTCCACCACTAGACACCTCCAAAACTCTGATATAAATATCACAGAGCCTGGGAGAGTCCAAGCGGGGGGAAAAGGGGATTAGGTAGGGAACAGCTGGGAAGGAGACCAGTAGGAAGCAAAAGGTTAAACAACACAATATCAAGATTTTATCACATTGACTTTCACTAGACTATGGTTCTAAGCGTTGTCATACTGTAACCATGGATAACTTAAGAAAGGACTAAAACTAGACCTCAAGAAGTCTGGGTACCTGGAAATGAATCAATAATGGTTAATACAATGTTTCATATGAATTTTTCATGAATAGTTACACATTGTCTAGGAATATAAGAACCTTCTAGAATAATATTTCAGAACAAACATTGCATATTTACATGAGAACAAAAAGTAATCTGAAACATTCCCTGGAAAACAATAGGAATTGTACTAAGGACTTAATATGCACAAAGAATGTAACATCTTGAATTAAGCACCTTTGCAGAAAGTTCAAAGGCCCTGGATAATTGTGTGCACTTCAGGAAACACTACACATCAAGGTTTTAATTGCCATTAAATGATCACGCACACTGTAAGCGATCTGAACACCTAGGTTTAAATGCGGGAAATGAATCGCGCACACAGTCGATTCCAACAAGAATATGCAAATGCCTTGAAATGATCGCGCACTCTGAAAGCGATCTGAACATTAAGATTTAAATGCGGGAGTGAATCGTGCGTCTTGCCTATTCGAATGCCACCATGCAAATGCCAAGAAATTGTCGCGCACAATGAGTATCAAGAGTTAAAAGCAAGGAATGATTCGCACATCTTGCCGATTCGAATGCCACCATGCAAATGGCAAGAAATGGTCACACACAATAAGTATCAAGAGTTAAATGCAAGGAATGAATCGCGCGTCTTGCCGATTCTAATGCCACCATGCAAATGCCAAGAAATGGTAGAGCGCACTGAATAACAAGAGTTTAATGCCAGGAATGAATCGCGCGTCTTGCCAATTCGAATGCTACCATGCAAATGCCAAGAAATGGTAGCGCACACTGAATAACAAGAGTTTAATGCCAGGAATGAATCATGCGTCTTGCCGATTCGAAAGCCAATATGAAAATGACAAGAAATGGTCACACAAACTGTTGCCGTCCTGAATCTCAAAAGTCAAATGCCAAGAATGAATTGTGCGTCTTGCCGATTCGAATACCAACCTGTAAATGCCAGAAACCACGAGCACATTCACACGCACAAGGAAAATCTTTCAACATGAAAGCTAGGCCCAAAAACTCAAATGCCTTTGAAAAAGGTGTTGGAGCCCAGCCTGACCTCCGTCTTACCGCCCTGTTCAAGGATCACCAATACAATGAAGGGCAAGGCCTGGAAGGTCAAAGTAGGCCTCCAGAACAGGAGCTCAGGAAGTTGCTGCTGCTCTGCACCGAGACCTCTGAATAGTGAGCACGTGGAGCTGGGCGAGCTCCCTTATATAGAGTCTGGCCCAGCCCACAACCACACCCAGTCATGCTGCAGAGGAAGCTTCTAAAAGGTCCTAGAAAGGGCCACACCCTAACACACTCAGTAAGACTGCAGCAATACCTTGCAAAAAACAGTTATTGTAAACATCATTAATAGTGTTTTTCAAGGTTAAAGTCTGCAATGCAAAAGGTTATCAAACTGCATATAAACACAATGCATGAATTATGCTATTGCATGAAGGCTGGATTTTGGCATTTTAGTCGCCCGTAGAGCGCGCACTTCCCTGATGTTGACAGTACTCCCCTCTCCCAAGCGCACTCTAGGGCCTGGTTTGCCTGGGTTAGAACGATGAAAACGTCTCACTAGTCGCGGAGCATGAACATCAGATGCGGAAACCCATGAGTTACTTTCAGGACTGTAACCTTTCCAAGAGATCGATACTACAGGTTACGATCTCGAAGTTTGGAATCCAACACCTGTCTGACTTTGTATTCCACTTCCCCCTATACTAGAACCGGAGCTGGTTGTTCGTGGACCTTCTGGACTGCTTCTTTCAGGAGGGAAGTATGGAACACTGTATGAATACCCAGTGAACGGGGCAACTGCAGTTTATAGGTCACTGGATTAATTTGCTGGAGTACAGTGTAAGGACCTATGAATTTGGGATTAAACATGTGCGTTTTTTTAAAGTCAATATGTCTTGTAGAAAGCCACACTTTATCACCTGGTTGGTACTGAGGTCCTTCACAATGTTTCTTGTCGTAGTGCTTTTTGTATTTTTGTTTAGCTTTTTCTAAAGGCTGTTGAATCAGTTTTTGGGTTTGGTGGAGGTGTTGAATCGTTTCCGACACAGCTGGTGTAAGAGAACTTTCTTGAGGAATCGTGATGGGCAAAGTGTCAGGATGATAGCCAAACAAACCAAAAAAGGGTGTGACACCAGTGAAGGTGTGAAATGAGTTACTGTAGGCTAACTCCGCTAACCAGAGCATTGATGTCCAGGAATGAAGTGCTTTCTCAGCGTAATCACGCAGATATTGCTTCACTGTCTGATTCAGTCTCTCAGTTTGACCATCTGTTTGAGGATGATGGCTAATAGATAGTGTGGATGTGACTTGAAGGATTTTGCACCGCGTTTTCCAGAAATTGGAGGCAAATTGCGACACTCGATCAGAAAGAATCATTTTTGGCAGTCCGTGATAACGGACCACTCTATTCAGTGAGATGGTTGCCAGTTCACTGGAGGTGGGCAATTTCTTACAGGCAATGAAATGTCCATATTTCGTGAGACTATCTACCACCACAAGAATTACTGAGTGTTGTTGAACCACTGGTAGTCCTGTAATGAAGTCTAAAGAGATGTGTTCCCAAGGTCGACATGGAGTTGGGAGCGGTTGCAACAAACCTTTTGGTTTTGAATGGCTTGTCTTGATGCGAGCATGGACTTCGCAGTTATTTATCATTGCTTTGAAGTCTTTTGTCAGAGTAGGCCACCAAAAAAAGTGTTGGATTAAATCAAGAGTTTTAGGAGTATCTGGATGACCTGCCATAGGTATAACATGCAACCAATGAAATACTAACTTGTGAAGTTTGGTAGTGGGCACGAACAAACGAGCGTCATGGAAAGGTAGTCCTTGTTTGATTGATCTTTTGGGATCTGCTTGAGCCCATGCCTGCCATTTCTCAATGGTGAAGGAATTACGGATGTCTTCAAAGAAATTTTCGTTTTTTATGATGCATAGGACTTTGTCTGGAGCAATGATAGCTCTAGAAGGTTGGACTGTAGGCAACGTGGTAAACTCTTGGCGGGACAAGGCATCTGCTTTGCGATTGTCTTTACCAGGACGAAAAGTTACCACAAAATCGAATTCGGCAAAAAACAACATCCAGTGTAATAGCCAAGGAGTCAAAAGTCTGGCTGAACTCATGAACTGGAGATTGCGATGATCAGTATATACTGTGACAGTGTACTTGGCACCCAACAAATGGTGTCTTCATTCTTTAAAGGCGTCACGGATCGCCCAAAGTTCTTTTTCAGCAATGACATAGAGGGTCATTCTGACCCTGGCGGGCGGCGGGAACCACCAAATGGCCGCTCCGCGGTCAGAAGACCGCGGATGCCATTCTGGCTTTCCCGCTGGGCCGGCGGGCGACCGCCAAAAGAGCGCCCGCCGGGCCAGCGGGAAAGGCCCTGCAACAAGGAAGCCGGCTCCGAATGGAGCCGGCGGAGTTGCAGGGGTGCGACAGGTGCAGTTGCACCCGTCGCGATTTTCACTGTCTGCTAAGCAGACAGTGAAAATCTTTATGGGGCCCTGTTAGGGGGCCCCACGACACCCGTTCCCGCCATCCTGTTTCTGGCGGTGAAAACCGCCGGAAACAGGCTGGCGGGAAGGGGGTCGGAATCCCCTTGGCGGCGCTGCAAGCAGCGCCGCCATGGAGGATTCCCCCAGCCGGGGGAAATCCGGTGGAAAAACCGCCGGACCCGGCTGGGCGACCGCGGCTGTAATACAATATGAAGCACCGCCAGCCTGTTGGCGGTGCTTCAGCCGGCCCCCACCCTGGCGGTCATAGACCGCCAGGGTCAGAATGAGGCCCATAGTCCTGTTCGGCTTCGTTCAGCTTTCGAGACATATAGGCCACAGGATGAAGTTGGCCAGTGTCTTTACTTCATTGTGACAAGACTGCAATAATTGCCACATCTGAGGCATCGGCTTCCACTATGAATGGACGATCCACATCAGGGTGAGACTGGGGCAGTGGAAAAAGCTTCTTTCAAAGTTAAAAAGGCTTGGTCAGCTTCTGGAGACCATACAAATTTTTCTTTCTTTCTCAATAACTTGGTGATTCTGGCCACTGTTTGAGAGAAATGGTTAATAAACCTGCAATAAAAGTTTGAAAAACCCTAGGAAACATTGTACATCTCGAACAGTTTTTGGAGTGAGCCAATCAGATACAGCTTGTACTTTCTTTTCTGCCATGACCATACCTTGAGGAGTAAGGATAACTCCTAAAAACTCAACCGTGGTAACATGAAACTCACACTTGGTTAGTTTGCAAGATAAATGATGCTTTCGGAGAGCTGTGAGAATTGTCTTGACATGTTGTACATGTTCGGTTTCATTGTCAGAGTAGATCAAAATGTCATCGATTTAGACTATTAGACTATTAGAGATATTCTCTAAGAACCTCATTCAGGAAAAATTGAAATGCTGCTGGAGCATTGCACAGGCCAAAAGGCATGACGGTGTATTCAAAGAGACCATGGGGGTCATTACAACCCTGGCGGATGGTGTTAAAGCAGCGGTAATACCGCAAACAGGCCGACGGACAAAAAAAGGGAATCATGACCCTGGCGGAAACCGCCAACAAAGACAGCCACTTGAACACACCGCCCGCCACGGCGGTAATGACAAGCAGCGCGGCGGTTACCACCAACAGACAGGCGAAAGACAATGTACCGCCCACACCATTACAACCCGCCAATCCGCCACCTTTTCCGGGGCGGATTCACCGTGGATAAAAACACGGCAGAAACAGCTTTTGCTATGGGAAAACGCTCACCTGAACACATCCCACGAGGAACGAGGACTCCATGGACCCGGAACTCCAAATACTCCCTGCCGTTGTCTTTCTGCTCATTTACGACCAACAGCGACGTAGGCGCAGAAGATACCGGTGAGTACTGCATCTACGACACAGGGAGGGGGGAGGCAAAAGTTAGGGGGACACCCACCAAACACCCCCACCCCCACCCTCACATATTACAACATACACACCAATGCATTCACAAAAAATCACAGTAACAACCCACAATCCCCCCGGAAGAATGCAAAGACAAAGCAAATTTCGGTCAAACATTGTAATGTGCCAATATACATGTCACAAAAAAAATACACAGATATATATCTCTAAATCATTCATAATTATATGTACAATACAAGAAGTAGTGCAGATATGTACACAACAATGTCCGTGCACCAACAGTCCAAAAATGCATGGGCGAGGCCCTCAATAGATACCTGACCACAATCCGAGAGAACACTGCCGGGGCATCAGATAGAAACACTACAGGCACCTCAGGGGGAAGGGAAGGGGGGGCACCTCAGCCACATGAATGCGGAGCCAGATCCACGACGGGGCTCCATGCCCATTGATGTATCCTGGGGAGTGCAAAGCCACAGTCTCTCAAGTCTCTACAGTGGGTGGTTTACCCACTGTTCCATCCTGGGGAGTGCAAAGCCACAGTCTCTCAAGTCTCTACAGTGGGTGGTTTGCCCACTGTTCCATCCTGGGGAGTGCAAAGCCACAGTCTCTCAAGTATCTACAGTGGGTGGGTTGTCCACTGTTCCATCCTGGGGAGTGCAAAGCCACAGTCTCTCAAGTCTATACAGTGGGTGGGTTGCCCACTGTGCCATCCTGGGGAGTGCAAAGCCACAGTCTGTCAAGTCTATACAGTGGGTGGTTTGCCCACTGTTCCATCCTGGGGAGTGCAAAGCCACAGTCTCTCAAGTCTATACAGTGGGTGGGTTGCCCACTGTGCCATCCTGGGGAGTGCAAAGCCACAGTTTTTCAAGTAGATGCAGGTCTCCACTGGTTCTGGAGGGGGACTGGTGCCCAGACTGGATGAGTCTCCCTGTGAAAGTTCCTGTCCTGTCACTGTCCCAGCTGCACATGGGATAAGGATGCCTGATGTGGCGGTCCATTCATTCCTACACGGTGCATGCCCTGTTCAGCGGTGCTTTAACATGGCGGTTCAGGACTGTTCAGCGGTGCTTTGCCATGGCGGTCTTTGCCCTGTTCAGCGGTGCTTTGACATGGTGGTCTTTGCCCTGTTCAGCGGTGCTTTGACATGGCGGTCTTTGCCCTGTTCAGCGGTGCTTTGACATGGCGGTTCAGGACTGTTCAGCGGTGCTTTGCCATGGTGGTCTTTGCCCTGTTCAGCGGTGCTTTGCCATGGCGGTCTTTGCCCTGTTCAGCAGTGCTTTGCCATGGCGGTCTTTGCCCTGTTCAGCGGTGCTATGACATGGCGGTCTTTGCCCTGTTCAGCGGTGCTTTGACACGGCGGTTCAGGACTGTTCAGCGGTGCTTTGCCATGGCGGTCTTTGCCCTGTTCAGCGGTGCTTTGCCATGGTGGTCTTTGCCCTGTTCAGTGGTGCTTTGACATGGCGGTCTTTGCTCTGTTCAGCGGTGCTTTGACATGGCGGTTCTGATATTGACATTGGTGTGTGGCATGACGATCTCCACACTGGACATTGGTGTGTGGCATGACGATCTCCACACTGGACATTGGTGTGTGGCATGACGTTCCATCATTGGCCAGCGGTGCTGTGGCATCCTGTCCCCTCCTGGGCTGTGACTCTGGTGGTGGTCTCCTGACCAGTAACGAGACTTGTGCCCTCCTGGGCTGTGACTCCGGCGGTGGTCTCCTGACCAGTAACGAGACTTGTGCCCTCCTGGGCTGTGACTCCGGTGGTGGTCTCCTGATCAGTAACGAGACTTGGGCCCTCCTGGGCTGTGACTCCGGCTTTGGTCTCCTGACCAGTAACGAGACTTGGGCCCTCCTGGGCTGTGACTCTGGCGGTGGTCTCTGGACCAGTGACGACGGTGCTGGCGGTTGTGTCTGGACCGCCGGAAATGATGGCGCACTTCTCCGCCGTGACACTCACAACAGGCTGGGGAGACTTCCTCTGGACCTTCCCCACCTTTTTTGGAGTTACAGCTGACTCACCAATCGCCTTCGATCCCATTTCACTTGTTGTCCCACCAGGAGTCTTGACACGGTCCCGTCGTCCACTCTCCAATTTCAGAGCCTTTACAGGGGGTGGGCTACCAGTGCCTTGGATCCGGGTCCTACTGCCTGCCCTGGTGGACGGTGCACTCCAAAAACCTGGAACACGCACCACTGGTACTGAAGGCTTTTTGGCTGAGGTGCTACGACGGGACTGATGAATTGGAGGGGGGGGGGGCAAAAAGGTCAATTTGACATAGGGACAGTTTCTGACGGACACTGGGATGGGTAGCTGGAGGGGGTCTGGGAGTGGAGGAAGAGGAGGTGGTTGTAGGAGGTGTCACTTTAGCTGTTTTGGGTGCAGGTGCAGGTACTGGAGGCTGTCGTGAGGTGGATGGATGTTGGGTGAGTGATTGCCGGCGTTTTGGTACTTTGGGAGGGGGCGTCACAGACACACTGGGAGAGGACACAGAGGACGTGCAAATGGCAGTGGAGGTGGTGAGTGCAGGTGAGCGGCTTGTGGTGCTGGGTGTCCTGGTGCGAGTCCTAGTGCCTGTAGATGTGGTGCATGCAGGTGTGTGTGTAGACGAGACTGGGAGGGAGGAGGGAGAAGAGGAGGAGGGGGACACAGTGGGGCCAGTGGATATTGCTGTGTCTGTATGGGTGTCATGCTTGTGTGAGTGCCTGTGGTGTGTGTGGTGCCTATGTTTGCTTGAGCTACTTTTGGGTGTTGACTTGTGTGCAGGCTGGTCTGTAGGTGTGCTTGGGATGGGCTGGGGTACAGGGGATTGGGTCTGGGTGGAGGAAGTTGGAGGGGGGAGGCTAGACACAAGGACAATGGCTGCCATCAGTGCTGAGGCCAGAGATTGCAGGGTTTGCTGAAGGGCAGGCTGACCAGAATGAATGCCCTCCAGGAATGCATTACCGTGTTGCAACTCTCGTTCTACACCCTGGATGGCATTCACAATGGTAGACTGCCCAACAGTGAGTGACCTGAGGAGGTCAATGGCCTCCTCACTTAGGGCAGCTGGGGTGACTGGGGCAGGGCCTGAGGTGCCTGGGGCGAAGGTGATGCCCACCCTCCTGGGTGAGCGGGCACGGGGCGTATGCTGAGGGGCTGCTGGGAGGGCGGTGCTGGTAGGGGAGGTGGCGGCTGTACCTGTAGAAGTGGTGCGCACAGATGGTGCCGCCACCACAGGGGAGCTCCCATCGGTGGACGAGTCCGTGTTGCTGGTGGGTGATCCGGTAGCCGACGTGAAGCTCCCCTCACCCTCCGTCCCACTGGTGCATTCAGAGTCTGTGGTGTGGCCCTCCATGGCCATGTGGGATGCAGCTCCCTCGTGCTCCGGTGCCACTGTACCTCCGCCTGATGATGCTGATGTACAAAAGGACAGGGAGAGCAGGAAAAGGGGGGGGGACAGAAGAAAGAGAGTTTTAGTGCATGGCATACCACTACCGTTGGCAGACAAGACAGACGCAGCAGCCCCATGCATAACGCTGTGCTCCTGGCCTCTGCACATGCAATTTCTGGGATATGGCCTACATGGCAATGGTGGAAATCTGCGCACATGGATGCCACAGCGGCAACTATACCTCAACTTGCCACTCTTCTGAGGTGGGGTAGAGTGCCACATGGCCTACATTATGGAGGGGCCTTGCCTACCGAACTCGCCCTGGCCTAGGGACACCCACAGCCCACGTCACCCACCCAGACCCTCCACTGCATGCAAAGTCCGCAGAATGAGGTTGTACTCACCCCCTTGTGTCTGCTGTGATGTCCTTAAGCGCCCATCCAACTCCGGGTAGGCCACCGCCAGGATCCGGAACATCAGGGGGGTCATGGTGCGACGGGCACCCCTCCCACGTTGGGAGGCCATCCCCAGCTGAGCCTCCGCCGTCTTCTTGCTGCAGCGGCGAATGTCCTCCCATCTCTTCCGGCAGTGGGTGCCCTGTCTCTGGTGGGCCCCCAGGGTCCGGACGTCCTTGGCGATGGCACGCCAAATGTCCCTCTTCTGGTGGGCGCTGACCTACATGACATGCACAAGGGAAGAGGAACAGTCATTACCAACTGCACCATCAATGTGAGTAGCCCCTCCCTACTCTGACCATGTGGCCCGTTTATTCCCATGCTTTACTGTGGTATGAACTCTGGCCCCTTCCCTCTTCCACCCAGCCCTCTCCACCCAGGCCTAGCCCATACAACGTGCTCCCTGTGTACTAACCTGTTGGTCTGGAGGACCGTAGAGTAGCATATACTGGGGGAGGACCCCATCCACAAGTTTCTCCAACTCCTGTGCAGTGAAGGCAGGGGCCCTTTCCCCAGACGCAGCAGCCGTTGTCGCTTCCAGACCGAGGTCACAGCAGCACTAGCAGTGTAGGTCCTCTCCTGTCGAAGGTCAGGTATCTAGTGATTGAATAGATAGAAAATGGCAGTGACGTCCGCGGCGGTGACGTCCGCGGTGGTGCGCAACATCACCACCAGCAGCGCACCTGTTCATTGGCTCCTGGGACCTATAGGGTCCAATGTTAACCAATGCAGCATTGAGCCGCGGTCTACGACCGCGACGGTGTGCAACGCCAGCGCAGTTACCCCACAATCCCATTGTCCCAGTTTAGAGGTCACGCAGCCGCCATTTCAGGGGCCCACATGGCTTCAGTTACTACTGCGTCACACATAGCTAGGCCTATACTCAACACACATACAGGAAGGGTTTTGTGTTTTGTGTTTGGTGCCGTGTTCTGTGTGACTGTGGGTACATACCTGGAGGAATAGTGACTGTTGTCCTTCTTAGGCACCATCAGCTGGGACATAAGAGAAGATGGCGGAATCCTCCGGTGTACCGACCGCTGGTGGACATGTTGACAATAGAAGAGACATTTAATCGTCACCTACAGGTTTGACCGTGCCACAATCCAGGAACTATGTACCCAGTTGGAGCCAGACCTGATGTCACCAATCCGCCATCTGACTGGAATCCCCCCTGACGTGCAGGTGCTGTCAGTGCTCCATTTCCATGCAAGTGGGTCTTTTCAGACAACTGTGGCCGTGGAATCAGTGATGTCCCAGCCTATGTTTTCCAACGTGTTGTCCAGAGTGTTGTCTGCCCTGCTGAAACACGTAAGGAGATACATAATTTTCCCTGAGGTGGAGGATTTGCATACAGTGAAAGGTGACTTTTATGCCCTTGGACATATCCCCAACATCATAGGTGCCATTGATGGGACCCATGTAGCTCTGGCCCCCCCGCAGGAGTGAACAGGTGTACAGAAACCAGAAGAGTTATCATTCGATGAATGTCCAGATGGTCTGTTTGGCAGACCAGTACATCTCGCAGGTAAATGCTATGTTCCCTGGCTCAGTGCATGACGCCTACATCCTGCGGAATAGCAGCATCCCTGATATGAGGGGTCAACTCCAGAGGCACCGTGTATGGCTATTGGGGGACTCTGGTTACCCCAACCTTTCCTGGCTATTGACCCCAGTGAGGAATCCCAGGACCAGGGCAGAGGAACGGTACAATGATGCCCATGGGCGGACTAGGAAGGTTATCGAACGCACCTTCGGCCTCCTTAAGGCCAGGTTCAGGTGCCTCCATATGACAGGTGGATCCCTATTCTACTCACCGAAGAAGGTGTGCAACATCATCATCGCCTGCTCCATGCTCCATAATTTGGCATTGCGACACCATGTGCCTTTTCTGCAGGAGGATGATCCAGATGACGGTGTTGTAGCAGCTGTGGAGCCTGTGGAGCCTGTGGAGCCTGTGGAGCCTGTGGACAGTGATGAGGATGGAGCTGAGGAAGAAGAAAAGGACAACAGGAAGTCAGTCATACGGCAATATTTCCAGTGAAAAGACAGGTGAGTACATTTTCAGGTTTCACATTACATTAACTTTCACACGTCTACCTCTATCCTGTACCGACATTTCACTCACTATTTGTTAACTGAGTTGTCCCCTTCCATTTCAGTTTCACAAATGTGGTAACCTACGTGTCAACTGCTTGCATCCTTGAAGGGCTTGTGATGTGTGACATTGGTATGTTAGCCTTCCAATGGGTAACCCATTATGACACTGTAATTGATAATACAAAATTACAAATCATAGACTGACTCCAGTTTTTTTAGTGTTTCAAGGGTGTTTATTTAAGTGCTAAATAATGAAAGGGGGTTGTAAAATGGTGATGGGTGATGGTGGAGGAATGTCCATGGCAGAGTCCAGTCTATTAGTCTCACAGGTACATTGCACATCTGCCCATTGGAAGTGGAGCTGGGGCAGATCCGATTTGGACAGGGTAACAAAGTGGGACAGTGGGGGGACAATCAGGGTGGTCTTATTTCCTGGCGGGGGTCTTGCCATCTTGCTCTGTCCTGTTCCTGGATCTCAGGCCCGCTTGCGTGGTGGTTGTCCGTCTGCAGGGGATGGGGTGCTGGTGTGGTGGTCCTGTGGCGGGGCGTCCTGTCCACCAGCACCGGCGGAGGTGGTGGGCAGTTCATCGTCGTGGCTAGTGTCAGGGGCCCCTTGGAGTGCCACGGTGTCCCTCGAGGTCTTTTGAATGTCCGTCAGCACCCCTACGATGGTGCCCAGGGCGGAGCCGATGGTCCTGAGCTCCTCCCTGAACCCCAAATACAGTTTGTCCTGCAGACGCAGCTTCTCCTGCAACTTGTCCAGGACCGTGGCCATCATCTCCAGGGAGTGGTGGTATGCTCCCATGATGGAGGAGAGGGCCTCGTTGTGAGTTGGTTCCCTTGGCCTGTCCTCCCTCTGTCACACAGCAGCCCTCCCAGTTCCCCTGTGTTCCTGTGCCTCCATCCCCTGGACCGTGTGCCCACTACCACTGCCCCCAGGTCCCTGTTGTTGTTGGGGTGGTGGGTTACCCTGGGTGCTCTGTAGTGGTGGACACACCGCTGATTGACCTGTCCTGGGTAGGGAGGTTTGGGCACGCTGGGTGGGTGCTGTGCTGGTGTTACCAGAGGGTGGAATTTCGGTGTTGGGCTGTGGCTGGGCAAGGGGAACCGACTGTCCTGAGGCCCACGATGGTCCGGGCTGGTCATCAAGATCCAGTAGGGCAGAGCTGCTGTCGTCACTGTGGGCCTCTTCTGTGGGTGGAGTGGTGTTGTCTGGACCCTCTGGTGTGGTGACGTTCCTTCGGGTTCCTGCAGGGGTATAAGAGAATGATTATTGCATGTGTGTGTTTCATGGTGTACAATGGGTGGGTGTGCGTGAACCCCAGTGCAGGCATTCCTGTGTGGGGGCTTGTGTGCTGATGGTTGGGGGGTGTTCTGGGTATGTGCAGTGGGCATGCTTTAGTGATGGGTGTCCATGCTTAGTTGTGTCATGCAGGGCTTGGTGTTGAGATGGGTAGTTTGTGTTATTAGTACATTAGTGAGGAGTTTGGGTGATGGGGAGGGTGTGAGGGTGGGGTTGTGTGATAGCATGCAGGAAAGGTGGGGGATGTGATATTTAAGATTTGACTTACCAGTGTCTGTTCCTCCAACGACTCCTCCGAGGCCCTCAGGATGCAAGATGGTCAAGACTTGCTCCTCCCATGTTGTTAGTTGTGGGGGAGGAGGTGGGGGTCTGCGGCCAGTCCGCTGTACCGTGATGTGGTGTCTGTAGACCGTGGAACGCACCTTCCCCCGTAGGTCGTTCCACCTCTTCCTGATGTCCTCCCTATTTTTTGGATGCTGTCCCACTGCGTTGACCCTGTCCACTATTCTTTGTCATAGCTCCATCTTCCTTGCTATTGATGTGTGCTGTACCTGTGAGCCAAATAGCTGTGGCTCTACCCGGATTATTTCCTCCACCATGACCCTGAGCTTCTCCTCGGAGAAGCGGGGTGTCTTTGCGTGCCATGGGGTGGTGTGGGTGATGTGTGGGGTGGTGTATGTGGTGATGATTGTGGTGAGTGTAGTGGTATGTGGTGTTTTGTGCTTGGATGTTGTGTGGGTGATGGTGTTGTGTGCCTCTGTGTGATGGGGTTGTCTATTCTGTGCTCTCTCTCTCTCGCCTTCTCTCAGAATTTCAGGTTGTAGTGGTTTGTGGGTGATGTGGGTGTGTGTTTTATATTGTATTGGATGTGTGGGTGTGGTGTGTGTATGTGTATCAGGTGTGTATATTTTAAATTGTCCAATGTGGCGGTGTATTGTAGATGTGTGTGTATTTTGAGCGTGGCGGTGTGTACCGCCAATGGAATACCGCGGTTGAAAGACCGCCACGTGGATTCGTGGGTCGTAATGGCATGGGTGTTTTTCTGTTGGCGTGGAGGTGGAGGATTTGTTTCCGCATGTTTCTCGCTGACCTTTGGTGTGGCGGTATTGTGTGGGTGTCTGAATTTCGGCGGATTCCGTGATGTGTGTCATAATAGCTGTGGCGGTCTACTGCGGCCGCGGCGGTGTATTGGCGGTCTTCTGCACGGCGGTAAGCGCCTTATACCGCCAATGTTGTAATGAGGGCCCATATCTTGTCTTGAACGCAGTTTTCCATTCGTCGCCTTCTCTCATTCCGACTATATGGTAAGCACCTCGTAGATCGAGCTTAGTGTAGATTTTAGCTTTTTTCACTTGGTCCAACAAGACAGGAATCAGGGAGAAGGAGTTTTTGTTCTTGATTGTGACCTTGTTCAAACCCCTATAGTCAATACAGGTTCAAAGGTCCTCATTCACCTTAGGGACAAAAAACAAAGGAGAGGCTGCAGGAGACTTAAATGAGTGGATGAAGCCATTCTCTAAGAATTGATCTAGATACTTTCGTAAGTGTTGATTTTCATGTTCTGACAAGGCATATACCCGACAGCTGGGGAGTATCGCACCTGGAGTTAGATCAATTTGGCAGTCATATGGTCTATGAGGCGGCAAGGCTTCTTTTTCATCTAATACATTTTCATAGGACGAATACTGGCTGGTCAACTTTACTTCTTTCTCTGCTACAGTGGCAATTTTTGTCGACTTGAGATGTCTGGAAGCATTTTTTATTACATAGGGCAGAAGAGAACATGACTTTCCGTTCTGCCCAGTTAATCTCAGGATTGTGATAAGTTAACCAGGGTAAGCCAAGGGTAATTCCATACTGAGGAGCATGGATCACGTCAAAGATGAGTTTCTCTTTATGTTTTTTTTTTTTTATTTCCTCCCTCACAGATCACCTACAAGGGTACAGTCTGAAGAGTTACTGGGCCTCCAATCTAGAGTTTTCAATCTACTGCTTGTATTATTTCTGGAGTCTTTTTCTCGGTGCATGGGATCCCCCACGTGTAAACCAGTTGGACATCAACAAAGTTCCCGGTAGCCCCAGAATCTACGAGGGCCTTCTTGAAATAGTTATTTTTCTTTACTTGAACTTTTATGCCCAGCTTGAGATGTCTAGACTGTGAAGGGTCCACGGTAACACCCAAGAGCAACCCTTCTTTACATCTTGGGTGATTTAGTTTTCTGGCTCGACTTGTGCATTGGCTGCAAGTTTCTGGACAGGACCTCGTTTGCTCTTTGGTTTGATTGGACACTCTTTGGCAAAATTACCCTTGCGCCCGCAAAATAGACATTGTCCATTCTTTCTACGAAGGTCTTTTTCGTCTTTGGTCAAAGGCCTCCTGATTGTTCCGATTTCAATAGGTTCGGGAGTTCTCTCTTTTTGGGTTCTTGATTCTCTATTACGGTGAACACGCCAGGAGTATTTCTCAACCTTTTTGCGTGTTTCCCTTCGTTCTGCTAGACGATGATCCAGTCTCAAAACAAGGATTATTAGATCTCAACAATCTGTAGGCTGCGGTCTATTAACTCATCCTTGACTCCTTTGTAAAACAAGGCTGCTTGCTTTTCTTCAGGCCAGGATGTCTCGGCTACCAGCCGATTAAAGTTTGCTAAGTAAGACACTAGATCCTGGTTACCTTGTCGTAAGTCTAATAGTTTACGATCTGCTGACAATGTTACAGTTCTAGGATCAAACACTCATTCAAACTCACAAACAAAATTTCTCCGATTGTAAAGCAGGGGACTGTCTTTACGCACAAGAGGAATTGACCAGGTTGCTGCGTCCCGAGTCAGGTATGACAACCAGAAGGCCACCCTGGGTTGGGCATCAGGGAAAGTGTGTGGTCAGCAGGTAAAATGTAATTCCACTTGGACCAGAAAAGATTGCGCTTTCAGGGGATCGCCTGAGAAACGTTCTGGAAGAGCTAGGGGAATGGCTGAAGGAACGTTGAGGTAAATGTACATAGGAGGATTACCTCCAGAAGCTTGAGAAGAAGGACCAGGCCAAGACACACCCAAAGGACATTGTTCCTTCTTTTCTACCCTTTCCTGCAACTGACTCACTCTCTCAGCTAAGCTGGCTGCTATATCCTTCGATGACTCTACCTCTGCTTGGAGCTGCGTGATATCCTTGACTAGCTCGTCCAATGTGGCCATGCTGAGATATTAATTTGTGGGCTCACTATTCTGTCAGGGAGACCAGATCCTCGGGACGTGCGTAAGCTCCCAACATGGCCACCACTAGACAGCTCCAAAACTCTGATAGAAATATCACACAGCCTGAGAGAGTCCAAGCGGGGGAAAAGGGGATTAGGTAGGGAACAGCTGGGAAGGAGATCTGTAGGAAGCAAAAGTTTAAACAACACAATATCAAGATTTTATCACATTGACTTCCACTAGACTATGGTTCTAAGCGTTGTCATACTGTAACCATGGATAACTTAAGAAAGGACTAAAACTAGACCTCAAGAAGTCTGGGTACCTGGAAAGGAATCAAGAATGGTTAATACAATGTTTCATATGAACTTTTCATGAATAGTTACACACTGCCTAGGATTATAAGAACCTTCTAGAATAATGTTTCAGAACAAACATTGCATCTTTACATGAGAACAAAAAGTAATCCGAAACATTCTCTGGAAAACAAGAGGAATTGTACTAAGGACTTAATATGCACAAAGAATGTAACATCTTGAATTTAGCACCTTTGCAGAAAGTTCAAAGACCCTGGATAATTGTGTGCACTTCAGGAAACACTACACATCAAGGTTTTAATTGCCATTAAATGATCGCGCACACTGTAAGCAATCTGAACACCTAGGTTTAAATGCGGGAAAGGAATTGCGCACACTGCTGATTCCAACAAGTATATGCAAATGCCATGAAATTATTGCGCACTCTGTAAGCGATCTGAACATCAAGGTTTAAATGCGGGAATGAATCGGGCACACTGCCGATCCCAACAAGAATATGGAAATGTCATGAAACGATCGCGCACTCTGAAAGCGATCTGAACATCAAGGTTTAAATGTGGGAAGGAATTGCGCGTCTTGCCGATTCGAATGCCACCATGAAAATGCCAAGAAATGGTCGCACACAATGAGTATCAATAGTTAAATGCAAGGAATGAATCAGGCGTCTTGGCGATTCGAATGCCACCATGCGAATGCCAAGAAATGGTAGCGCACACTGAATAACAAGAGTTTTATGCCAGGAATGAATCGCGAGTCTTGCCGATTCGAATGCCACCATGCAAATGACAAGAAATGGTAGCGCACACTGAATAACAAAAGTTTAATGCCTGGAATGACTCCAATGTCTTGCCAATTCGGAAGCTAATATGCAAATGTCAAGAAATGGTCGCGCACACTGTTGACGACCCGAATCTCAAAAGTCAAATGCCAAGAATGAATTGCGCATCTTGCCGATTCGAATACCAACATGTAAATGCCAGAAACCACGAGCACATTCACATGCACAAGGAAAATCTTTCAACATGAATGCTAGGCCCAAAAACTCGAATGCCTTTGAAAACGGGGTCGGGGGCCCAGCCCGACCTCCGTCTTACCGCCCTGTTCAAGGATCACCAATACAATGAAGGACAAGGCCTGGAAGGTCAAAGTAGGCCCTGGAACAGGAGCTCAGGAAGTTGCTGCTGCTCTGCACCGGGACTTCTGAATAGTGAGCACGTGGAGCTGGGCGAGCACCCTTATATAGAGTCTGGCCCAGCCCACAACCACACCCAGCCATGCTGCAGAGAAAGCTTCTGGAAGGTCCTAGAAAGGGACCACACCATAGCACACTCAGTAAGTCTGCAGCAATACCTTGCAAAAAAACAGTTATTGTAAACATCATTAATAGTGTTTTTCAAGGTTGAAGTCTGCAATGCAAAAGGATAACAAACTGCATATAAACACAATGCATGAACTATGCTCTTGCATAAAGGCTGGGTTTTTGCATTTTAGTTGCGCGTAGAGCGCGCACTGCCCTGATTTTGACACTACCTCCCCCCCCTTGATGAAGCCCTCATTGATGAAGTCACTCCTTGACTTGTGGATGTGGAGGAAGGCCCTGGCCCATCCGGGCAACCTGTTCAGATGACAACAGTGAGTTTCACTGTAACCACAATTTCACCTTGCAGCCATGTTGCTTCAACTTCACAGGCAACTATGCGCCCCCCCAACCTCTGTATGTAGCACAGTTTCCACCATCTTATGCCCACAAGTCCCTGTTCCTGAGGTACAACTCTACACTCTGTATACTGAGGATCCAAGACCCATTTGGAGAGGGCACCTTGTGCCAAGGGGACAGGCTTGTGTGGGTAGGGTGTGTGGGAGGGATACTGTGGTCTAGCAGAGTGAGGCCACTGGGGCAGCTGTCAGCCACTACACCATCAGCCATGTCTTGGAGGTATGTCAAGAGTCCCGAGGCATGATATGCCAGGTGTTCACAGAACTATGGAAAATGAAGCAGCTGCAGAGGGTCATGACTGACAAAATGGATGCCCATAATAACAAAATGAGCACCCTAACAGGGGTTCTGAGGGAAATTAACATCACCCTGACCAAGGCTTTGCTCCCAACATCTACTCCTTCTTGTATGGCAAGTACAACAAGTCAAACTACATCTGTGGCAGACACAGGAAGGGAGGCCCTGCCAGAGGCATAAACAGCCACAGATATCTCTGCTTTTGCAGCAGCTGACCCCCACCCCTCACAAGCGGGGATACCCATGCAAGAATCCAGGAGGTGCGGTTGGCAAGACACTGTCAGAGGCTGGCTTACCCCTTATACCAGGTATCCCTTATTAGTGAAATGTAGTCAGTGTCTAGCAGCCAGGCTGTCTAGGGGTAGCTGTAGCTGAGCAGCCAAGGCTGATCTAGGAGACATGCAAAGCTCTTGCAATGCCACTCTAGTCACACAGTACTCACACACATGAAAGAAAATACTTAGTGTTACAAAAATAAAGGTATTTTATTTATAGTGACACAATGCCAAAAATACCTTATAGACTATACTCCCTTAGGAAGTAAGTAATATACACAATATATACACTCATATCCAAAAACAAGTAAGCAAACAGTTAGAAAACAGTGCAAATAGTGAAAATCACAATAGGTTGAAATGGGCCTAGGGGGACACAAACCATATACTAAAATAGTGGAATGCGAAAGTGGGTCTCACACCTAGGCAAGTGTAGTGTGTAGAGGGGTGCAGGGAGTGTACGAAAACACCAAAGGTAAGTAATAGAACCTGCCCCATAGCCCTGGAAAACAAGAGGACATCACAGTAAGTTTCCTGAAACACAGAAGAAGTAGAGATAGAAGATCATACAAGAACCAGAAGAGACTGCAAGACGCCAACGATGGATTCATGGAACTGAAGACCTGTGGAAGAAGGGGACCAAGTCCAAGAAGCACTGAAGAGTCCAGGGAGAACAGGAGACCCTGCTAACCTGGATGAAGGTGCAAAAGAAGAACCGCCGGTGAGAAGACAAAGTTAGTTATGCACCCAAGAAGACAGATGTGGGTTCCTGGTTAGTGCAGACAATGTCCCATGCCAGATGGATGATTGCAGTCTGGTTTACATTGCTGGATTCCACCAACAAGCCTTGGTACATGCAGAGCTAGTGGTTAGTGGAAAATGGTGCTGTCCTGCACCTGGTGGCCTCTCCCCAGGAGGAGGAGACAGAGGGGGCTCTCAGCAACTCAGAGAGCCCTCAGAAGACCAGGCAGTGTGCACAGGAGTCCCACAACACTGGGTCAAAGAAGGTGCAAATGGAGGCCCATGCATCATGACACAAAGGGATCCCACACCGCCGGAGAATCACCCAAGGAGCTGTGCATCACAGGATAGAGTGCTGGGGGACTAAGCTGTGCTGTGCATGAAGAACTTCTTGCAAGGTCGCACACAAGCCTTGGCACCTGCAAGTCATGCCAGTGCTGTCTTGCGTGGGGAGGCAAGCTCTTACCTTTACCAGAGTTGGACAGCGGGACATTGGGACTGTTGGGGTGATTTTAGTCCACCTCCTCTGTTGCTGGATCCACGCTCATCATCTGGTAAGGGGGCCTACGCCACTGTTCGTCACTGCAGAGAGGTGCCTGCTGAAGCAGGGTAGTGACTCCTTCACTCCATGGGAGATTCCTTTGGTTCTTCTGGTGCAGGTTGAAGACAGGCAGTCCTTGAAGAATTCACAACCTGGAAATCAGTTGCAGTTGCTGGCAGGAGCTGAAGATACAATGTTGCAGAAGTTGCCTTTGCTTCTTTGTTGCAGTGTGTAGAGTTCCTGGAGGGTTCAGCTGTGGGTTCGTTGGTAGAAGATGAAGTAAAGGATGCAGAGGATTCCTGCTGGAGTCTTGTAATCCAAATCTGAGGATACACCCAGAAGAGAGACCCTAAATATTTCTGAAAGTGGGATTCGTCAATTACACAGGTAAGCACGTATCAGGGGAGGGCTCTGACATCACCTGCTGGCACTGACCACTCAGATGCTCCCAAAGTGCCCCACCACCTTGGAAATCGAAGATGGTAAAACCCAGGGACATTCTGGAGGAGATCTGGGCACCACCCCTGGGGTGGTAATAGACAGGGGAGTGGTCAGTCCCCTTTCCTTTGTCCAGTTTCACGTCAGAGCAGGGACTGGGTGTCCCTGAACCTGTGAAGACTGGATTATGCAAGGAGGGCACCATTTGTGCCCTTCAAATCATTTCCAGAGGCTGTGGGAGGCTACCCCTCCCATGCCTGCAACACTTATTTCCAAAGGGGGAGGGTGTAACACCCCTCTCTCAAAGGAAATGCTTTGTTCTGCCTCCCTGGGCTCAACCTGCGCAAGCAGCAGGAGGGCCGAAACCTGTATGTGAGGTGACTGCAGCTGGGGCTGCCTGGAAAACCTGAGAAAGCTGGTATGGCAGTCCTGGGGGTCCACTGTGGTGCCACCAGAGTGCATGGAATTGTAAAACCAATACTAGAATCATATTGGGGTACACTTCCAAGGTGTTAGACACCTTACATGGTCATATTCAGAGCTATCATTGTGAAGCTGGACATAGGTATTGACCTATATCCAGAGCATGCATAAAATGGCATCCCCTCACTCACAAAGTCCTGGAAAATGGTCCTGGATGATGTGGGGGCACCTCTGCTAGAGCAGGGGTGCCCTCACACACAGGGACGTTGCATCCACCCTTCAGGGTTGGAAGGCCTGACATATAGGTCACTTATAAGTGACCTGATACAGTGTAAATGGCTGTGAAATCCCCTGGAACCCCAATGCCCTGGGTAACTAGGTACCATGTACTAGGGACTTATAAGGCGGCACCAGTATGCCAATTTGGAATGAAATACTGGGTTACCAGTATGTGGTGACAAATTTGGGAACAGAGAGAGCATAAGCACTGGAGTCCTGGTTAGCAGGATCCCAGTGACACATTCAAGCATACTGACAAATTAGTCAAACATACTGACAAACAGGCCAAAAACCATACTCACTGGGGTCCTGGTTAGCAGGATCCCAATGACACAGTCAAACACACTGATAATCATGCCAAAAACAAGGCTAGAAAGAGGCTACTTTCTCACAGACACCCACTACTGTCAGCATTAATCCTGTTCCCTAATGTCCTCCTTTTTGTGTCACACATTCACTCTGTTGACTGGTCCTGAACCAATTTCCATTTCCAATGGAGGAGTACTCTGGACTTTGGACATCCGATGGTGTGACATCTACTCCAATGATTTCAATCATCATGATTGACCCCTTCACGTTTCACTTTTCGTCAATTTATGTCAAAAATATTTTGTTAGTTTTAGCTTCCCAATAAATGAACCCATCACTAACTCATTGTCTGGTGTCTTTTATTTCATATTTAGCCATGTAGATTTGTCAGACCATGTGAACCTTACAATGATGATCCTTGGTACTTGTTCAAGATGGGATATGTTGCATGTACACAGTGTCCAGCACAGGATTCCAAACATTCCACACAAACATATACATACAAGTTTCTTCTCAAAGAAGAATTTGTATTACATTTCTCAGCATATAGCCTGTTAATGTCTGAAACACAGCAA
Source organism: Pleurodeles waltl (assembly GCF_031143425.1). Lineage (NCBI taxonomy): Eukaryota > Metazoa > Chordata > Amphibia > Caudata > Salamandridae > Pleurodeles > Pleurodeles waltl. The sequence continues at coordinate 645,493,833 of NC_090449.1, forward strand.
ATCATGCATGATTGAATCAAACTAGGTAAAAGAACATATTTACAGGAACAGACCTCCAGACCATGGAAGGAAGGGATTTGTCAGACATTGTCCTGCAGAACAGGCAAACATTTAAATGGTTGATGTCATCAGCGGGAGCCATATCTCTTACTACAATATAATCCAACATCATATCATGCTATTCGCAGACAGATGGCAGTACAACAGTTTCCGCTCATAGGAACATTACTATATACTGCTTATGCTTCTGGTGGTATGAAACAACCAATTGGCAGTGGTGTGTCACAGGTACTTTGGCCTACAATGATGAAACCTATCAACACCTACGTACAGGTCATACAAAAAGAGTGTTTAGCCACTATGAAGGGTAATACCATGATTGTGGCCTATGACTATATCTTTTCTGACCACATGATGACACACATGACACATCAGGGTCACCACACAGCAAGAAACAAGTCCAATTGAGTTTTTGAAACTTCAATCCTATTACTGTGCAAGCTCTCTTGGCACAGGTCTCCTACACCCAAATGCTGTAACCTACATTCCCTGAAACAATACATGTCCACTTTGAATGTCAGAACAGCGTCACATACCTGCCAATGTCACAACTTTGAAATGCCCACATGAAAATGTCACGATGAAGTTACCTGAACAAAGAACAAATCAAGCAATAGAGGTATGAAGCCATACTTCTGTCACAAGTCACATTACAAGCATCTGGAAAACAAAGTACATTGCGATACATCTAACCAAAACAAGGTAACATTTTCAAAGTGTGGATGAGTGAAAAGCTAATTCATCAAACAGCCTTTGGCTGATTTCAGCTGAGTATCAGCTCTCTAACCATTAAAAAAAATGTACTACACACAATATCACAACTACATTTCAATGTACAATCAAAGTCTTGACATCACATGGCATACTTACACTCATGAGAAGAAGCTGCCAATGAGATCTTGTCATAAGTCAGCTTCTTCCTCTTCACCATTGTCATCTTCATTTGGCATTTCAGGATTCTCGCCCAGTGGCTCTATATCCTACCCCCTCCTCTGGGATGTAAAGAATATTCATCTGCAGATTGATGTTGTGGAGCACGCAGCAGGCCACTGTGATCTGACACACTTTCCCGGGTGAGTAGAGGAGGGCTACACCAGTCCTGTTCGGACAGCGAACTCTAGCATTCAGGAGCCTAAAGCCCACTCTTCTACCTGCTCTGCTCTTCCATGGGCCTTATTGAAGCAGACTTCCCCTGGTGAAGTTGGATTCCTCAGCGGCATCAATAGCCAAGGGTGGTTTGGATATACTGGGTCTCCTGTTTAGGAATGAGACATAAGTGCAACAGTGAGTCACTCATTTCATGATTTTAACACCTGGCATTGCTCACATACAAGAAGGACAGGTGCAACTTACCAACTAGCAAGGCCCTCTCTGGTTGCAGTTAGGACAACAGCTGGGGTATGGTACTGTTCCCCATTGCAGAGGAATCATGAGCTGAACAGGTAAACGGGAGCTTATGTTTGAGATGTGGAGATCCAACAAACACACAGCATGCATGTTGATAGAATGTAAGTTTTTTCTGTTGCAATAGATTTGTTTGCTAACCTGCGGTGGCACCAAGACAACATTTATGCCATCAATGGCTCCCTCCACATGTGAGACACAAGCACAAATATAGATGTCAGCCTTCACATTGGCTAAATCCTCATGTTGAGGGAACCTGTCATAGCTGTTAATGTGTTTCAACATTGCTGATAGGAAACCTCTCAACACAATACTCAACATAGGTTGGGACATACTACCAAATAGGGCCACATCATTTTGGAAGGACCATAGGGCCAGGAAGTACAGTTCTTCCATGAGTTGAACAAAGGGTACTATGCAGGTTGGATTACTGTTTTCAGGCAACATATCTGGCTCCAACTGATGGCATAAATCCACTATTGTTTGTCTATTTAGATGGTATAGTTTTATGATGTGGTGTTCTTCCATGGTTTGAAGGTCTGGCAGTGGACAGTACACTGGAGGTTGTCACCTTCTCCCTGTCCCATGGTACCCATGTGTGAAAATACATGAGTTGGAGTATTAGTCACTGTGTCCACACCAACTTACATGTTGTATACCAACAAAATCATGTGACAAAACATTTTTGACTGGAAATACACTACACCCAGTATACATCATAGCTGTCAACTAAACAAGGGTTAAATGTGACCCCTCCGGTTGACAACACATGTCCACAGCATGGATTTGGGCAACACCCAACTATCTGCTCACCAATTGCCCCACAAAATTTACCAGTCTGTCCCGACCACCAAAAATACTGTCAGTAGTGGTGGACAGTACACCAGTGTCATATGACATATGTGCCCAGCAGCACACTACACTGATGATTGTGTAGTACAACCTACAAATGAAGACTGCTTTAGGATGTTTGTGATGATCCGACCCAAATATTTGTGTTGTGACGCGTTTAACAGGTTCAAATAAAATACTGTGGGCCATATTTATACTCCGTTTGCGCCGAAATTGCGTCGTTTTTTTTGACGAAATTTCGACGCAAAACTAACGCCAACTAACGCCATATTTATACTATGGCGTTAGAGGCGAATAGCGCCAAAGTTCCCGGAATGTGCGTCATTTTTTAGCGTGAACCCCTTCCTTGCGTTAATGATATGCAAGGGAGGCGTTCCCGTCTAAAAAATGACTCCCAGGCCTTTACGTGGTATTTATACTCCCGGGCAAAAGAGACGCCCGGGAGTTGGCGTGGCTAAAAACGGCGCATTTGCGCCACTTTTTAACGCCTGCTCAGGGCAGGCGTTAAGGGGCCTGTGGGCTCAAAATGAGCCCACAGGTGCCCTCCCATGCCCCCAGGGACCCCCCCTGCCATCCTTGCCCACCCCAGGAGGACCCCCAAGGATGGAGGGACCCACCCCAGGGACATTCAGGTAAGTTCAGGTAAGTATAATTTTTTATTTTTTATATTTTATTTTGGTGGCATAGGGGGGCCTTATTTGTGCCCCCCTACATGCCACTATGCCCAATGACCATGCCCAGGGGACAGAAGTCCCCTGGGCATGGCCATTGGGCAAGGGGGCATGACTCCTATCTTTACAATGATAGGAGTCATGTTGATGGGGGATGGGCGTTGTTAGAAAATGGCGCAAGTCGGGTTAAGACGATTTTTTCGACGTAACCTGACTTGCCCCATTTTAAGACGCCCATGCGCCATTTTCCCCCTACGCCGGCGCTGTCTGGTCTACGTGGTTTTTTCCCACGCAAACCAGGCAGCGCCGGTCTGATTGCGCCGTCTAACGCCATTCCATAAATACGGCGCCCGCTTGACGCTTCAGAATGGCGTTAGACGGCGCAAAACTTTTTGACGCTAAACTGCGTTAGCGCAGTTTAGCGTCAAAAAGTATAAATATGGGCCTGTATTTCCAACCGCAAAAATGGCGGATGTCTGACCTACTTCACTGGACATTCGGAAATGCCTGCGCTTGCAGGTGGAAGTCATCCACACGGTGGGCAGTACCAACTGTGGTAGACAAAGCCATAGGCTAAAATTGTTGCCTGTGGCTGTCGTGGACCAATGGCTGTGCCCATCAGTGGTAATGACTCGGCATGTGGTGTATGTGTATGTGTATGCCACATTTTGCAAAATCATTCATGTGACTCCTGACACAGCTGCGTTCAACACCTCCACCACTTCAGCTGCTATGTGCTGCCTCTGGGAGCAATCATGTCACACCAAGCAGGTGAAAGGGCCTCTGCCTTCTCTCAAGAGGAGCTGGAGATGCTCATGGACGAGGTCCTTCCCATGTATGGTCAGCTCTAAGGCTCACCAGAGGAACAGGTAAGAATCTCATAGGCTCGATTCACTCTGTTCAACACCATCCTTTCCCTCCTCACACACTATAATGAACCCCTGTGTGTTAGTTAGACTTTGTGTGTGCCTGTTGTCACAGTTTGTGTGGCATAAATGGGATGCAAATGGTGCAGGTATTGAAGAAAAGTACTATGGCCCCCATTACAACCCTGGTGGTAAATGTCGCTCACCGCTGTGCAGAAGACCGCCAACATACCGCTGCGGCCGCTGGAATTCCGCTACAGGTATTACGACCCACAGCTCGGAATCCGCCATAATACAGACACCCAAACAAGTCCGCCACACCAAAGGTCAGTGATAAACTGGCGATAACAAAACCTCCACCGTCACGCCAACAGGAATACGCCCACACTATCACGACCCACGAATCAATGCAGCGGTCTTTCAACCGCGGTAATCCATTGGCGGTACACACCGGCGCGCCCAAAATACACACACATTTACAAAACACAACCACATTGGACAATTTGAAATACACACAGCTGATACACATATACACACCACACCCACACACCCTTACTACCAGAAATTTGAAAGCAGGCCACAGAGAGACAATACCTAAAACAACACCAGCATCCACAGACACACAACACCATCACCTCAAACAACAAACACCAACACATCCCCTCACACATCACAACACACATCACCTCACACATCACCCACACCACATCATGGCACCTCAACAACACCACAGGTTCTATGAGGAGGAGTTCAGGGTCATGGTGGAGGAAATCGTCCGGGTAGAGCCACAGCTATTCGGATTACAGGTGCAGTAGACTTCCATTGCAAGGAAGATGGAGCTATGGCGCAGAATTGTTGACAGGGTCAGCGCAGTGGGACCGCATCCAAGAACACGGGAAGACATCAGGAAGAGGTGGAACGGCCTACGGGGAAGGTGCTTTCTGTGGTCTACAGACACCAGATTGCTGTACAGAGGAGCAAGTCTTGGCAATAATGCATCCTGAGGGCGTCGCAGGAGTAGCAGAAGGACTGGACTCTGGTAAGTCAAATCTTTATCACCATATCCCCCCACCCCACCTGCATGCCATCACATCTCCACGCACTCCCCCTCACCCCCATTACTCCAACACCTCACATATGGCCCACTATCACAACCTAGCCATCCCAATACTAAGCCCTGCAAGCAACACCAAAGCATGGACTCCCATCACCAAAGCATGTCCACTACAGATACCCACACAGACCCCAAACCAACTATCACACAAGGACCAAGACAAGAATGCAAGCACTGGAGAACAGGGTCACTCACCCATTGCACACGATGGCACACACAGATGCAATAATCATGCCTTTACACCCCTACAGGACCCCTACCCAATGTCACCGGACAGGAGGTGCCAGACATATCCAGTCCCCCCACAGAAGAGACCCACAGTGATGACAGCAGCTCTGCACAACTGGATCAAGATGACCAGCCCGGCCCATCAGGGACCTCGGGACAGTCGGTTCCCCTGATACTGGCACAAGCCACCACAGACCCACCCCCATCAGGAAACACCACCACAGCACCCACCCAGCGGGCCAATCCCTCTGTCCCCAGGACATGTCAATCAGCAGTGTGTCCACCACTACAGGGAACCCAGGCAACCCCACTAACACAGGACGATCAGGGACCTGGGGGCAGTGGCAGTGGGCACACGGTTCAGGGGACAGAGGCACAGGAAAACAGGGAAGCTGGGAGGACTGCTGTGCGACAGGGGAAGGACAGGCCCAGGGAACCCACTCTCCACGAGGCACTCTCCTATATCATGGGAGCTAACCATCATTCCCAGGAGACAATGGCAACGTACTGGCCAAGTTTCAGGAGACCCAGCGGCTGCAGGAGGAACACTACCTTGGGATCAGGGAGGAATTGAAGTCCATTAACAACACCCTGGTCACCATTGCAGGGGTGCTGCAAGACCATGTCAACACCAGGAGGGACACAGTGGCACAAGGGGCCCCTGACACGAGCCTGCATGATGAACAGCCCTCCACCTCCGCCTCCGCTAGTGGACAGGAAGCACCACCACAGGAACACAACACCAGCACCCCATCCCCTGCAGATGTAGAACCACCCCGCAAACGGTCGCTGAGATCCAGGAACAAGACAGAGAACATTGTCAAGACCCATGCCAGGAAATTAAACCCCATGAATCTCACCCTTCTGTCCTTGTTTGTCACCGTGTCCATCCTTCAACTGCATTGCTCCACTTTCTTTACTCCTTTGGACAATGCACCTGTGAAACAAATAGACTGGACACTGCCATGGACATTCCTCCACCATCCCTCCAGCCCATTTTACAACCCCCCTCCACTTATTTGCACAGAAATGAACACACTTCAATCACAAAACAATCTGGAGTCAGTCTGTGCTTTCACAAATGTGTAATTGCAATAACCATGGAATATAGCACTGTCAATTTACTTGTGCACATACCGATGTAACACAGCTGTAGGCCAGGAGGAAATATAGCAGAGGGCACAAAGTGGGGCCAACATCTGTGAAATGGAAAGGCAAAGTGACAAGTCAGGGTCCATACACTGAGTGAAAAAGACAGACTTATGCTAGCTCCAGAAATTGTTTGACATGTGGGAGGCAGTGACATTTTCTTACCTGTGTCTCACTGGAAGTATTGCATGATTATGTTGTTTCAGTTGTCGATATCCCCTTCTTCTTCCTCCTCTTCTTCACTGTCCACAGGCTCCACAGCCGCCACAAGACCACCAGCTGGCCCTTCCTCCTGCAGAAAAGGCACCTGCATCACAAAGCCAGGTTGTGCAGCATACAGAAGGCCACGATTATCTGGCACACCTTCTTTGGTGAGTACTGGAGGTAACCACCTGTCAAATGGAGGCACCGGAATCTGGCCTTCATGAGGCCAAAGGTTCTTTCAATTATCCTCCTTGTTCGCCCATGTGCCTCATTGTAACATTCTTCTACCCTTGTCCTGGCATTCCTCAATGGGGTCAGTAGCCATGAAAGGTTGCGATAACCAGAGTCACCTGCAAATACCGAGGGATACCTGTTAGCCGGACACTAACCCTTAGGGCCAAACCCATACACATACACCAACATATACTGGGGGGGACCATGGGCTCACCAATTAGCCACACCCGGTGCCTCTGGAGTTGTGACATCACATACAGAATGCTGCTATTTCTCACAATAAAGGCATCATGCACAGAGCCAGGATACTTGGCACTCACATGCGAGATGTACTGGTCCGCCAAATACACCCTCTGCACATTCAGAGAGTGAAAGCTTTTTCAATTCCTGAATACGTGTTAATTTCTCCGGGGCAGACAAATGCTGCATGGGTACCATCAATGGCACCAATGATGTTGGGGATATGTCCCAGGGCATAAAAGTCAGCCTTCATTGTGGCAAAATCCTCCAACTGGGGGAGTAGGTTGTAGCTGCGCATGTGTTTCAGCAGGGCAGACAACACTCAAGTCAACAAGTTGGAAAACATTGGCTGGGACATCCCTGATGCCATGGCCACTTCCGCTTGGAAGGAACCACTTGCCAGGAAATGGAGCACTGACAGGACCTGCACTAGAGGGGGGATACCTGTGGGCCGGGGGATAGCTGAAATCAGGTCTGGCTCCAATTGGGCACACAGTTCTTGGATTGTGGCCCTATCAAATCTGTAGGTAAGGATAATGGGGGTCATTCTAAGTTTGGCGGGCGGCGGTTGCCGCCAGCCAAACGGGAACCGCCAATTGGCCGCTCCGCGGTCAGAAGACCGCTGGGGCCATTCAAACTTTCCCGCTGGGCCAGCAGGCGCCCACCAAGGGAGTGCCCGCCGGCCCAGCGGGAAAGGGCCTGCAACACTGAAGCTGGCTCCGAATAGAGCCGGCGGTGTTGCAGGTGTGCGACGGGTGCAGTAGCACCCGTCGCGCTTTTCACTGTCTGCTATGCAGACAGTGAAAAGCTTAATGGGGCCCTGTTAGGGGGCCCCTGCACTGCCCATGCCAGTGGCATGGGCAGTGCAGGGGCCCCCAGGGGCCCCAGGACACCCGTTCCCGCCATCCTGTTCCTGGCGATGAAAACTGCCAGAAACAGGCTGGGGGGAAGGGGTCGGAGTCCCAGCAGCGCCGCCATGGAGGATTGGGCCAACGGGGGTTAATCCGGCGGGAAACCGCCGGACCCGGTTTTCTGACCGCGGCGGTAGAATGGCCCAGGAAGCACCGCCGCCAGGGTCAGAATGAGGCCCATTGTGTCTGTTCTCCATTGTCGCCAGGTCCACCAGAGGTCTGTACAGAGGGGGATGTCTCCATCTCCTATTCATCCTCAGTGGTTGAACTCTAGGGTGGAAAGCGGTGAGCAGAGGGTCATTTTCACACATATGTAAAATTTAGAATGCATTTTTTCCTTTACAGAAACAGTATGTGAATTTGAGAGTCAGTTGATGTTCCAATGTCTGCTGTGACGCAGTTAGGTGCCATGGCCTGTGCCCCTCTGAAATGGCGGCTGCCTGACCTGTGAGGAGAGACAAGTGGAAATTAGATCATTCTGCTGGCGTTGTGCACCGTTGCGGTCGGCGGTCAACGACCGCCACGCAAATTCGCATTGGTTATCATTGGGCCCTATGGGTTCCAGGAGCCAATGACGATGTACGCCGGTGGTGACGATACGCACCGCTGTGGACGTGACCACCATTTTCTATCTGTTAACTCACTTGCTACCTGACCTTCAACAGGAGAGGACCTACACTGTAAGTGCTGCTGTGACCTGTGTCTGGAAGCGACAATGGCTAGAGTGTCTGGGGAAAGGGCCCCCTGCCTTCACTTCGGAGGAGTTGATAAGACTGGTGGATGGGGTCCTACCCCAGTATACTTTACTCTATGGTCCTTCAGACAAACAGGTGAGTACATTGTGAGCATGATGTGTGGGCCATGAATGTATGGATTGCTGTGTGTGTAAGCCTCGTGTAGGGGGGCTGAGGGGTCATGGGCAGAATACTGCATGTCTGGTAGTCAATGTCTGTGCGTAAGGGGATGGGAGGGATATTGTGGGCCATGAGTGTAACCATCTGGACGGTATGACCAATCCCTTTTTTCTATGCATATTTTCCTGCAGGTCAGCACCCATCCGATAAAGGGTATTTAGCGTGCCATCGCCAAGGAGGTGCGGACCCTGGGGGTCTTTGACAGGCGGAGCACCCACTGCCGCAAACGGTGGGAGGACCTGCGCTGCTGGGCAAGGAAGATGGCGGAGGCCCAGCTCGGGCTGTCCTCCCAATGAGGAAGGAGTGCCCATCATACCATGACCTCCCTGATGTTTCGCATCCTGGCGGTGGCCTATCCGGAGTTGGATGTGCACTTGAAGGCATCACAGCAGCCACAAGGGGGTGAGTACTGTTTCTGAATCATGACTTTGCATGTGTTAAGGTGGTACCTGGGTGGGGGATGTGGGTTGTGGGAGCCTCTAGGCCAGGGCGAACTGGCAGGGTAGGTCCCTTCTTGGGCAGGCTGTGAAGCACTCCATCCCCAATAGTGTTAGTGGGCATCTACTACTGGGCAGGGTCTTGTTGGTTTCGGGTGTGCAGCCAATGGCGTTGGGCACTGTACCCCATGGGATGGTGACTAGCTGTGTAACTGGTAGGGCTGATCCCTGTGTGTTGTGTACACCAACGGTAGTGTTTTTCCTGGCATTGACTAAGTGTATCCTCTGTCTCTCCCCCCCTTCTTGTTTTGTCACCCTGTCCTTGTGTGCATTAACATCATCTGGCAGAGGAGCAAAAGCACCGGCGATGGAGGGAGCTGCATCCCACATGGGCTTGGAGGCCAAATCCACCGACAGTGATGGCACCAGTGGGACGGAGACAGGAGGGAACACTACAGACAGCGACTCCTCCTCCGATGAAAGCTCCCTGCGGTGGCAGACACCTCTGTGCCGACCCCAACAACAGGTACAGCCGCCACCCCGTACCAGCACCGCCCTCCCAGTAGCCCCTCAGCGTGTTTCCCGTACCCGCTCACCCAGGAGGGTGGGCATCTCCTTCGCCTCAGGCCCCGCAGGCCCTGCCGCAGTCAGCCCTGCTGCCCTCAGTGAGGAGGCTATTGACCTGAGATCCCTCACTGTTGGGCAGTCAACCATACTGAATGCCATCCAGGGTGTCAAAAGGCATTTGCAACAAACAAATGCATACCTGGAGGGCATTCACTCTGGCGTGGCAGCCCAACAGAGAGCATTTCAGGCTCTGGCCTCCACACTGATGGCAGCCATTGTCCCTGTATCCAGCCTCCCCCCTCCAACTTCCTCTACCCAGTCCCAATCCCCTCCGCCCCAACCTATCCCAAGCACACCTTCAGACCAGCATGCACCCAAATCAACACACAGGAGTGGCTCAGGCAAACACAAGCACCACACTTCATCTCACAGGCACTCACACAAGCACCATCCCCATGCAGACACACCAACATCCACTGCCTCCACTGTGTACCCCTTCTCCTCCACCTCTCTCCCAGTAGCGTCTCCATTCACACCTGCATGCACTACATCCTCCTCTACTACCTCCATCACCAGCACGCCTATTACTACACGTCCCTCACTGGTAGTCACCACCCCCACATCCATGCACACATCCCCTGTGTCCTCTCCCACTGTGTCTGTGACCCCTCCTCCCAAAGTACACAAACGCAAGCACACACCCACCCAACATCTATCCACCTCACAACAGCATCCAACTCGTGCACCTGCACCCAAACACAGCAGACTGACACCTCCTACAACGACTCCCTCTTCCTCCACTCCCAAACCTTCACCATCTTCCCGCCCCAATGTCCCTAAGAAGCTTTTCCTAGCCAATACTGAACTCTTCCCTACACCTCCCTCCCCTGTCCTTCACCTCGGGCTAGGGTGGCCAGAACCCAGCCTAGCACCTCAGCCACCAAGTCCACGTCCGCTGTGGTTTCTGCAGCTCTAAGAAGCTCTAAGGAGGCACCTGTCAGCCCAGCAAGTGTGGCACCAACACCTGCCAAGTCCAAGAAGGGGTGGGGCCGTCCCCACCACTGGCAGCACCAACACCTACACCACGGCCAGCACCGCCACCTGCACAGCCACAAACACAGCCCTCAAGCACCGCCGCAAGCACTGCTGCCTGCACCACCGCAAGCATCACCACTGCCAGCAGCATCAGCCTCAGTGGGCAGCCATCCAAGGCCGCAGGTTAAGGGCTGGAGCCTCCCCCCACCACTGCCAGCACCGACACCTGCACCGGCACTGCTACCACTGTACAGCCATCCCCACCAGCGGATGGACTGTAGTCCTGCCTCCATGGTGTGTCATGCATCCTGGCCACTGAACATCTTGTGGGTCTGACACCCAGATGAGTGACTGCGACTTGCACTCCCCATGTGCTGCGTCACTTGGCACAAGCCCCCCTCCAGAACCAGTGGAAGAAGGCATTCACTCACCCTATCCTTGACAGGATGAAGCACACTGGGCACAAGGCCCCCTGCAGAACCAGTGGAAGAAGGCATCCACTCACCCTATCCTTGGCAGGATGAAGCACACTGGGCACAAAGCCCCCTCCAGAACCAGTGGAAAAAGGGATCCACTCCCCCTATACGTGACAGGATGAAGCACACTGGGCACAAGGCCCCCTCCAGAACCAGTGGAAGAAGGCATCCTCTCACCATATTCTTGGCAGGATGAAGCACACTGGCCACAAGGCCCCATCCAGAACCAGTGGAAGAAGGCATCCACTCACCATATCTTTGGCAGGATGAAGCACACTGGGCACAAGGCCCCCTCCAGAACCATTGGAAGAAGGCATCCACTCACCCTATCCTTGGCAGGTTGAAGCACACTGGGCACAAAGCCCCCTCCGGAACCAGTGGAAGAAGGCATCCACTTGAGAGACTGTGGCTTTGCACTCCCCTGGACCAATCAGTGGGCAAACCACCCACTTGAGAGTCTGTGGCTTTGCACTTCCCAGGACCAAGCAGTGGGCAAACCACCCACTTAAGAGACTGTGGCTTTGCACTCCCCAGGACCAAGCAGTGGGCATGGAGCCCCCTCCAGGAGCAGTGGCATTGTACCATCTTCCAGCTGAGGTTCCCCCCTTCCACATCCCCCTGAGGTGCCTGTGCGTTTTCGACCTGATTCCCCTGCAGTGTTCTCCCTGTATTGAGGCAGGAGTCAAGTGAGGGCTTGGCCTATGTGTTTTGGCCCAGTGGGCCACAGACATTTTGAGTGGGCATTGTCCCGCCTTTTGTATATATTGTATATATTGTAAATACTGTTTTTGATTTCTGAACGTTTTTCTAACTATTTCTAATATTACACTAATTTGACTCCATTCCTTTTGTCCTTGTGTTATTCCTGGGGGTTACGGGGTGTATATGTAATGTTGTTGCATGTGTTTGTGTGTATCGTGTTTGGGGTGAAGGTGGGGGTGGGGGTGTTGCGTGTTGCATGTGTGTGTCGCTCTCTTCCCCCCCCTCCCCTGTGTGCTAGGTGCAGTACTCACCGTGGTCGTCATCGCAGGTGTTGGTGCTCCTGGTGTATGAGCAGATACACCAGCATGGGGAAGACCTGTAGCTTGGGCTTCATGGCGTCCTGGTTCTTCCTTGAGTGTCGAGAGGTGAGTCGTTTCCCTTCAGAACATGGTTTCTGCTGTGCTTTTGATGGCGTTGGTACCTCCCCGGAAAAGGTGGCAGATAGGCCTCTTGTAATACAGTGGGCGGAACCTTGTCTTCCACCTGGCTGTTGGCAGTTACCGCTGCAGTGGTTGTTGCTACCGCCGAGGCAGTCGGAGTGTTAAAGTGGCTGTCTGTGTTGGTGGTTTCCGCCATAGTCATGATTCCATTTTTTTACCAGCCTGTTGGCGGTGTTACCGCCGCTTTAACACTGACCGACAGGGTTGTAATGAGGGCCTATATATTTTTCTAAACACTGTGTGGTGTATTTTTGTGGTGCTACATGGTGTTATTGTATGATTTATTGCATAAATACTTTAAACATTGCCTTCTAAATGAAGCCTGACTGCTCAGTGCCAAGCTACCAGAGGGAGGACACAGGATAATTTGGAATGTGTGTGACTTACCCTGACTAGAGAGATGGTCCTTGCTTGGACAGGGGGTAACCTGACTGCCAACCAAAGGCGCCATTTCTAATGCCCTCCCACCCCAAAGAAGAAGCCCACCCATCCTATGGGGAAGTCTACCCCTCCTAAGAAAAAGCCCACCCCTCCCAAACCTAAACCCACCCATCCCAAATCCAACCACACCACACCCAAGAGTGATCCCTGTGGTACCTGCATGCCCAGTTGATGCCCCTTCCTCAGACTGTTCCCTGTCAGTGATTGGAGTCAAACTAGAGCACAGTATTTGTGCATGGATTAATATGGACTGGCCAATGGTCTTTGATCTAAATCATTGGCATTCAATAAAGCCAAGTTGTTGTTTTTTTGTGTACACACTTGTCCTGTTATTACTTGTCTACCTTTTGTTGTTCCTGAGTAATTTGTGTTATATGCCCACAGTTGTGTGTGCTTCATCCTGATTGCTGATCTATTTGCTGTGGTTGGCAAGATCTGACATTGGGGGCAGTGTTGGTGTCACCAGGACAAGAGTAGTTGTTCACTGTATGGGTATGTGGGTGATAATCTAATTGGGGTGTCATTGCACTGTGTTTTGTTTGATATGGTAAGTATTTCATCTTGGGTTGGCCTATGTCAGCATATATTGTGTTGGAATTTGTCCCCCCGGTGTCGATTTGTTTCATGTATGCAAGCTAGAGTTTTTGTTTGTCCACATATGGAGGGTATTCAATTGTCTTACCTTTCTTTACATTTGATTGAGCATGTGTTCGTTTTGATGTGTACCTTGTCCCTACTTCATCTAAATGTTTGACCCATGCTGGTGCTGTTGTATTTGCTTTGTTGACATGCACTTATACATTATGCAGATTGGCATGCCACTTGACTCTGCTATTGATTGTCCCTGAGATACATGAAGGGCCAATTCCTGTGCAAATTGTGTTTTAGGGGCATTGGCAAAGTGAAATAAGTCGCAGGGCAGCATCCTTCCAGGAGTACTCCTGATGCTCTCATCCCTAGTCTGCAGGTATTGTTTACATTATGAGCTTTGGGTATGTGTCTCACAAAATAGTGTGTATCCCATTTACCTTTCATTTTGTTGTAATGTAGGTGATATGTGTGGGTCCACAACATGAGGGTTTCGTGGAGGGTATGTTTGGGTGAAGTGAGACATCCATACATATGTGTTTTCAATGTCACATAGCAGTCCATGGTATTTGAGCAATGTGAGGGTGTCAGTTTGATTATGTGTGATATTGATGTGGTGTTCCTGTTCTGTGACACAAAGTTCTGTACCCTTCACTATCTCTTAAACTGGGTTGTGCAGACATCTGGTTTTGTAGAGTGTGGTGGTGCACTGTCAGTGACCTGCCCAAAGGGGGCATCTTGTGGTTGTGTATGGGTCATTCATTGTTATTGACTCTGACCAGGACCTATAAAAAGTGTATTTGTTGTAGAGTTTCTGGACACAGGTAGGTGTGTGATCTTACAGTTGGGTGCATTCACAGCAGTGTCTATTTTAGGCTTCATATATGAGCAGCAGCAATGGCAAGGCATGTGTGATCGGCTCCATTGCAGCACAAGACTTGTGATGCTACCTGCAGGTGAGTTCTTGCCTTTTATTCCTCCGTTTGCGCCAGCTAGGACATGGTGGTTGGACTGCCACAGTTACACTGGCAAAAGGCAACATCATTATCTGCCAGGCGGAAACATGGGCTCTGACAGCCTCATTGGCCTAGCTCACCACCGCCGAAGTCCGCACTGCTTGGAGGTGCCGTCAGGACTGCTGTGGTCTTTGGTCTATGGGACTGCATGCATCGTAATATGGGGGTACAACCGTCCACCCTATGGCAGTCGGACTGCTGCTGCCACCATGGCAGTCCATGGACGGCCAAACTCCTAATCAGACCCTAAGTACTGTAGTAATCAAGATTAGTAGGAAGTAATCCCACCACTACATAGGTAATGCTTCACAAAACATTCATGCAGTTTACAGTCTGAAATGGCAACAGAATCTTCACAACAACACAACAAACCATAAACAGTTTGAATGCATTTTATGGGCTCTTACTATAACAAACATTGAGGTAAAGTTAATTATTTATGATTAAACTGAGCTTTAAAATGGACAAACTATGTAATTCTTCCATTTCAAGGCACGTTTCAGGCACCAGGGCACCTGCTTTGGAATACCATGCAAGGATTCCAAACTATAGAATCTCTTTGGACCTTTCATAAAATAAGAGTCCCTTCATGATTAACTGCAAAGAAGGATCCCGCACTGTGCAATGGCGCCGGTGAAAACTTCCAGTTTTCCTCATTAGAGGTTTTCAACTGCCAAAACAGAAGAAAGCAAAGTAAGATTGGATGTACAACCTTTTAGTTCGTGAAACCTGGTTGTGCAGATTTAAAACTCTTAGCAGCTAATGCTACAATTATCCAACCAAGACAGTGCGAATAATGTGTGGTTCGTGAGGCCGGTGAAATTGAAGCCCCTCTCTTCTAACTTCACAAATCAGCTCATGTATATTCCGAAGGAATGCAGCCACATCAGACTAACTGAGTAAGTGTGATATATCTTTATGGTGGTTACCTCGCCCCATGTCAACAGGACACCAAGGGGCATATTTATTCTTGTTTTGCACAGAATTTGCATTATTTGTTTTATACACACATTCGGTGCAAAACTAACTCCATATTTATACCTTAGCCCTAGACAAGTCTAGCGCCAAATTTATGGAATTAAAGTAATTTTTTGGACGTGGAAACTTACTTTGCGTCATTGAGATGCAAAGTAGGCGTTGTGTTAAAAAAATGACTTTATGGTCTCAACGCCATATTTATCCCCTGTGCTAAAATCACACACTGGAGGGAGGAGGGGTCCAAAAGGGCAGGCACCAGGGGACCTGTGGGCCTATTTCCATGGCCCACAGATGCCCTCCCCAGGCTCCAGAGACACCCCAACCCACACCGGAGGGACAGCAGTGGATGGGGTATCCCATCCCAGGTAAGTATAGGTAAGTACAGATAAGTATTTTATTTTTTAAAGTGCCATTGGAGGCCCTGAAATGGGCCCCTTACATGGCACTGGGTGCAGTGGCCATGCCCAGGGGACTCTGGTACCCTGTGCTGGCCATTGGGGTGGTGGACATGACTTCTGTCTTTTCTAAGACAGGAGTCACGTGGTATGCATGGTTTTGCGTCAGAAAATGACTCTAGGCAAGTTAGAGTCTTTTTTTTACTCTAACCTGCCTAACGTCATTTTTTGGTGCAAAACACCCTTCTTCAATACTGCCAGCCCCACCCAACTAAAGTCAGTTTTGCACCAAAACATTTTGCACCGGCTTGCACCATTCCATAAATATGGTGCCTGGCTGGTGCACAGAATTGGTGCAAGTCGGTGCAAAATGTTTTGGTGCAAAACTGGGTTAGTGCAGTTTTGCACCAAAAAGTATAAATTAGGGCTCAAAGGCCTGATTAAGACCTTGGAGGATGGACTACTCCATCACAAAAGTGATTGATATCCCGTCCGCCACTTTACATGTTCCATAGGAAATAATGGAACTTGTAATACGGTGAACAGGATATCCATCACTTTTGTGATGGAGTAGTGTAGGAGGCTGGCCTGGATTGTAGTGGGTACCTTGGGTACTTACACCTTATACCAGGTCCAGTTATCCCTTATTAGTGAAATGTAGTAGTGTTCTAGCAGATTAGGCTGATAAAGGTGGCTATATCAGAAAAGCTTAGGCTGAACTGGGAGACATGCAAAGCTCCTGCAATACCACTTATAGTTACACAGTACTTATACACAAATAAAGACAATACTCAGTGTTACCAAAAATAACCCGTTGTGCTCCAAGGAGCACGCTCGTCGCTATGAGAGGAGTCCAAGAGAACCGGTCATCGGCTTAGAAGGTGCCTGTGTGCGGGAGATTCCTTCGGTCCGTCTGGTGCAGGGTGAAGACAGGGAGTACTCAGAGCATGCACACCATGGAAACTGTTGCAGTTGCTGGCTGGAGCTGAAGTTGCAGAAGAAAAGTATCCCTTGTGGATACTTTGTAGCTTTCACAGCGGTTCCTGGAGCAGGCTGCGGTTGATCCGAGGTGAGAGGATGAAGTAGTAGTTGCAGAGGATTTCTGCTGGAAACTTGCAAGTAGAATCTGAAGAGAACCCACAGGAGAGACCCTAAACAGCCCTGAAAGGGGGATTGGCTACCTTAGCAGGTAAGGACCTATCGGGGGGGGTCCCTGACGTCACCTGCTGGCACTGGCCACTCGGTGCCCTTCAGAGTGCCCCCACACCTTGCAAAGCAAGATGACCGAAGTCTAGAACACTCTGGAGGAGCTCTGGGCACCACCCCTAGGATAGTGATGGACAGGGGAGTGGTCACTCGCCTTTTCTTTCTCCAGTTTCACACCAGAGCAGGGGACTAGGGGTCCCTGAACCGGTGTAGACTGGCTTATGCAAGGAGGGCACCATCTGTTCCCTTCAAAGCATTTCCACAGGCTGGGGGAGGCTACCCCTCCCCAGCCTGTAACACCTATTTCCAAAGGGAGTTGGTGTAAAACCCTGCTCCCAAAGGAAATGGGCATAACCATATCTGTGAGATGGCAGCAGCTGTAGCTGCAGTGCAACTCTCAGAGAGCTGGTTTGGCAGTACTGGGGGTTCATGGTGGAGCCCCAAGGATGAATGGAATTGGCTTCCCAATACCAGATTTGGAATGGGGGGACAATTCCATGATCTTAGACACCTTACATGGCCATATTCGGTGTTACCATTGTGAAGCTACATATAGGTATTGACCTATATGTAGTGCACACGTGTAATGGCATCCCGCACTCACAAAGTCCCGGGAAATGGCCCTGAACTATGTGGGGGCACCTTTGCTAATGCAAGGGTGGCCTCACACTTAGTAACTTTGCACCTAACATTCAGCAAATGAAGGTTAGACTTATAGGTGACTTTATAGTTACTTAAGTGCAGTGAAAATGGCTGTTAAATAACGTGTGTGTTATTTCACGCAGGCTGCAGTGGCAGTCTTGTGAAAAGGTTTGTCTTATATGTGGCAAAAGAAATGCTGCAGCCCATAAGGATCTCCTGGAATCCCAATGCCCTGGGTACCTAGGTACCATATACTAGGGAGTTATAAGGGGGGGTCCAGTGTGCCAATTGAAATTGGTAAATGAAGTCGCTAGCTGATAGTGACAAATTTAAAAGCAGAGAGAGCATAAGCACTGAGGTCCTGATTAGAAGAGCCTCAGTGACACAGTTAAGCACTATACAGACACACACATTAGGCCATAAACTATGAGCACTGGGGTCCTGACCAGCAGAATCCCAGTGAGACAGGCAAAAACATACTGACATACAGGTAGAAATGGGGGGAACATGCTACGAAAGATGGTACTTTCCTACAAGTATCCCATCCACCAAGGTCATAATCAGGCCCCAAGTTTTGAATACTTGACTTCCTCTAAAAGTCAGTGCATTCTAGAAACTGTAGTTTTCATTTGTTTTATTAGTTGTACCAAAGGGATTAATGCACCTTTTGTTATAATGATTTTCAAAAAATCATCAGATGGCTTAGTAAGTGAAAGGTTTAATGAGGGAAATAGCCACTGAGCCTTGCTTTCTTCCAAGGTTGTGAAATTGATTACCTTTGACATTCGTATGAGTAAAACTCTTACCTGCAGTGCTTACAGACAGCAAACACTGTGTCAAGAAGTGCTGTTTGAATTGTGCTTTCTGCCCTCCCTGATTTATCTCACCTGTCCTTGACCTGCTGGGGTGGGACTTCATCCTAGCAAGCCATGCTGCGATCCAAGAGGAGGGGGCCAGTGACTCAGGGTCTCAAAAGCTCAACATAGTGACCGTGGTGCGGGATGAGCTATTTGAATTGTCTTTTCTGCCCGCCCTGATTTGCCTCGCCTTTCCTTGACCTGCTGGAGTGGGACTATGTCCCCCAGCAGGCCATGCTGTGATCCAGGATGAGGGAGCCAGTGATTCAAGCTACAAAAGTGAAACATTGTGACCGCAGCGCGGGATGCACGTGGAACATGCCTGGGCAAAGATTCAGCCAAGACAGGCCTGTCTGCAGCCGAACAAGGTTGGGTTGGGCCCACTCTCTTTGAACATCTCCATCGCTAGTCCCTGTGGGATGTTTGCTTCTGCAGGTGAGTGTTCTCTTTATTTCTTGTAACCATAGGCCAAAGAAGAACCGCAGGTACTGTCGCCATCACTGCTACTTTTACCACTTCCCTGCCCAAAATGACCATTGACAGTATGCTTGAGAGAGCCGATGGGATAATTTCCACCAAAATTGCCCTCACTGAATGCAGACTCTCTATGGGTAATGGTCCTTCTCCAGAAGGCATTGTGGACTTTTCCAACCTAACTGCTAGTTTCCCCGTAATCTTGGGCCCTGGTGATAAGGGAGCAGGCAACATACACCTATGCTCTTCAATCAGTGGACCTGCTGGTATAACATCTTCTGCGGACAGGAACACCAAGCTTGAGCCACCCAACTTTTCTTTTATTCAATCTCCTGCCCAGTCTCAAAGTGGGCCAGTAGCAAAAAGGAAGCGACGCGCTGGTAAAAATTGGCCCAGAGTAATAACAAATCCATCTGCCAAATTAACCAAAAGTCAACCACGCAGGGGCATCTAAACCAACTCTGGTTGTGGCTTTAACCCAGTCTCAAGTAACTCAAACCCCGAACCTTTTACTACATGCCCCTTCGACCTTGGCAGATCCTGCTAATCAGGGTTCACCCACAAGCACCACGAGCCAAGCAAGTGAGGAACGTATTCCGTACCTGTCAATTGTTCCACACATTCTGGGGTCCATCCGTATGGCCAACCTACCAAATTCAAATATAGCTGGGGTCACATCCAGCGAGGTTTACAAGGCACATAGCGAGAAAGCTACTGGTCCTAATATACCTGAGGGTAATAGTATGGTTCCTAGCAGTTCCTCCCCCTGTAGGAAATATCCTCAGAATAAAGCAGGGTCCATAAAAACAGAGGATCTCGATAAGATACTCAGCTGGAATATATCAGGGTTGGAAAGCAAATTACAAAGCCCAGGATGGGGCAATTTCATTGATGATCACCTGATCTGCCTCTTCCAAGAAACGTGGGCATTGGAACCCAAATATAGACTAGGCTTTAAAAGCTATTGGGTTCCAGCACGTAAGTCATCTTCTGGGAGACCATCGGGAGGGCTGCTTGTGTGGATCAATACTTCTCTTAGGTGCAAGATAGAAGAATTAGATACGGGCTGCCCTGATTTGCAAGTCCTATTAATAATGATTTCTGAAGAGAGACCTTTACTTTTAATTAATATCTATAACAGGAATGTGAGCTCCCACCCTGATTCTGATGTCCTGTCCATTTTGGACAGTTTTCTTATAAACAATCCCTCCTTCTTTGTTTTGATTGGAGGGGATTTTAATGTCACTTTCGAACCTAATCCTCTAGTCCAAGGAATATGTAAAGAAGAGGATGCCCATTGGGGCATCCCTCAGCTAGACTCCAACAAAAGACCAAGGCTGAATAAATCTGCGCGCTTACTGGCCAATATCACACTAGCCCATGGCCTCCGAGCCTGCAACGGTCGCTCGCGCTCGGATGTAAATTTGCAAGCTACTTTCAGCCGCGGAGGGCACAGCAGTCGCATTGATTATATATTTCTTGACATCCGACTGTGGAGCCACATGTTCGATATGAGGGTCCAAAAGCAAATTGAGAGCGATCATGACCCGTTGATCTTATCGACCAGAGGACTTTTTCCTTCGTTTAATGTGCCCTACTCTAAGATCCATGCCTCCCAGCTGGCCCTAACTAATAACAGACGCAACCTAAAATGGGAATCTGTTATTTCTTCCCCTAAACACCTGGCATCCATTTACAACCTGCTTGCCAACCAGATGGAGTGTATGATCCGGCTAAACGAGAATGGGGAGGGTGATAGACTCTTAGCAGCCCACACTGATTTGTTCCAATCTTTAAAGCATCTTTTTACAAAAAAGATTCTTAATAATCCTAACAAAAAGCATTGCGCTCCCTGGTTTGACAATTGTTGCAGAGAAGCACAACTATCTCTCCTGGAAGCAATAAAAGAAGGCCATGTTGGGCTGTTAAGATCAGCCAGAAAGGTTTATAAGAAGGAATGTTCCAAGGCACGTAGAAGCTGGGAAGAGGCCAGATGGGTTATTATTCTGGAGACTGCTAAATCCAACAGCACATCTAGGTTCTGGAAACTAATAGCTGATGACTGTAGTAATTCCCCTGCCGTACCTGGCTCCTCAATTCTCTCAGCATCATGGGTAGAGCACTTTGGGCAACTATACGAAGGGCCATCTGAAGCATCTCTGTGGGCCCCTGATGCCTCAATAAACCAAGAGACCACCCCGATCACATTCTCTCTAACCGAAACAAGAGCAGCAATAGACTCATTGAAATGAGGAAAGGCCCCTGGCCCAGATAAGATTCCAGGCGATCTATATAAATCAAGACCAGATATATGGGCACCATATCTCAACCTTATCTGCAATGCAATTGCAGCAGGGGCCCCCGCTCCACCCACTTGGAAAGGGGCTGAAATAGTACCCATTTTTAAAAAAGGAAATCCGAATATCCCTGCCAATTATCGTCCGATTAGTCTCCTTGATAACTCCCAAAAAATCTATGCAAAACATCTTCTGCTCCATCTTGAGGAATGGATTATGGAGTCTGAAGCTCTGTCTGACCTACAAGCAGGATTCAGACCTGCAGTGAGTACAGTTGACCAAGCCCTAAGATTCATGTCAATAAAATGGAAGAATGTTGACCTGGGGAGGGGTAATCTCTATGTGGTCTTTATAGACCTCAGTGCCGCATTTGATCCGATCCCCAGGAACCTGCTGTGGTCAACATTATCAAATATGGGAGTGCCATCTTATCTCCTGAAACTCATTGCTCAACTGCATGAAAATACTTTCGCTCAAATTAGATGTGGCCAGGGGGGCGAGTTAACTGACCCCGTAGCTATTAAAAAAGGAGTTAGACAGGGATGTGTCCTGGCACCCACTCTTTTTTTGCTATATATCAATAATTGCATCCACTACTTAGAGAACTGCACAAATGATTCACCTAAATTGGTTGGGAAAAAAATCCCGTGTCTGCTATATGCAGATGATACAATTTTGATATCAAAATCGCCAATGGGCATCCAAAACTTGATCAACCAATTCTGTGTTTTTTGTAGTGACTATGGTCTGGACGTAAACATTAAGAAAACAAAACTTATGATATATAGTACCTCCAAGAAACGATCGCGCGTTAGTATAGAAATGAACTCGATTCCATTGGAGAAGGTAGAAGAGTTCGACTATTTGGGTTTCAGACTATCGACCACACGCAAATGGAAGGCAGCCATTGACAAAGGGGCTCTCATTATAAGCCAAAGAGGCGGGGCCCTTGTCCGTAGATCGAGAAAGGCTCCGAGTCCCCCCTTGAACATACTTGCGGAGATTTACAATGTCCAAATCAGAGCAGCGGCCCTTTATGGAGCGGAACTTTGGGGGTCCCACAAAAACCTGGACACTCTGCAAACCAAGGAAAATCATTTCCTTAGACAGATCGCCCGGTTAGGTATGGGCTCACCAATGACCCCTCTAAGGCTTGACCTAGGTTTAAACAGTATTAAAACCACAGTGGCCCTAGGGCCCCTCTCCTATTGGATTCGTTTATGGAAATCTGTTGAACTCGAACCATATAGGCTGGCTATAAGAGAGCTCATAGCCGCCCCCCAGGCACTGGAGAAAATCCCATGGCTGAAGGAGATGAAATCTGCCTGGGTCAAAATAGGTTTTCCTTGCTACTGGAAATATCCGGATCAAATCCCCGATAATGCAAGGAAACTTGTCACAAAAAGATATTGGGAGAAAGTTAATGAAGACTCCTTGCACCAAAAGGGGGCGGGCAGGCTAACAATGGAATTTCTCCAACTCAAGCACGAGCCCTGGGCTGAGAACTTCTTGAACCTTCCCATGCCTCCGTACGCCCGTGCTTTATATCTCCAGTTAAGATATGGTTCACTGCCTATTAATGGTTTCACGGCTCACTGGTCATCTAACAACGTTTCAAATGATAGATGTATCTCTTGCCAAAATCGCAAAGAAACAATAGAGCATATACAATTTTTTTGCCCTTTGTATAAGAGTCCCAGAGGGAGGTGGATCATTCCCCTCTGCAAAAACATGTCATTACAGGATAGAGCAAACGCCACCAGAATCTGTACATATGACTCATCCCCCGTGGTAGCTATTACAGTTACCAAATATCTCTCGGAGGCCTGGTACATTCGGCGTAGGTTTATTGTATCAAAGGGCATGTGAGCCATCCTGACATTAGTCCACAGAAGGAGTCTTAATTGTTATTTTCTATTAGTATCAGTAGGAATTTTTAGCAGGAACTTGTTGCTCTCTATATGAACAATAGAGATTGCATAAGCTTATAGAGTCATTTTTTCTTTTTTGGATTGACGAGGGCAAGGTCATACGGGAAAATAACTGTACACATTGGCATGTTAGATAAAATTTTATATCCTAGCTTTTCTCTTTTTTTTTCTCTTACCATTTTTAGCCACGTCCTATTTATTGTACTTTTTATCTATAATCCAAAACTTAGTCCTGTTGATTTTATTGTTATACTGCCCTGATTATTATTGTTTTTATATTGCTATTACGTCTTTTTTTAACAAATATTTTTATCATGTATGATTGTTATCTTTGTTACTCTAAATGGTCTAGATTTCTAGACCGAATGAACTCAAATAAAATAAATAAATGCTACATGCACCTACAGGTTGTGATGATATGGTGGCTCAATTGAGCTCCATTTTGGCAGAGAAACTGCAGCCATTAATGGACTGACTAGATCATATTGAAAGACGACTAGCTGGTTTGTTTAGCAACCAACATGCCAGAATTGGTAGGTGAAGCTCTCAGGTAGAAAATCAAAATGCTTATAGGCAGCAAGGTCCCAGCAATAATTTGGTCAATGTTAATGGTGTTGTTGCCCATCCAAGCCAGACGCACAGTTCTCCATCCTCCACTAACACCTGCTTGAGGGGCCGTGCTCAAGGAATAGCTGCGCACTCCAAACTTTCAACATCAGCTGGCGTAAGACAGCCAATTTGGCATAAAGCCATGATAACTGCCTTGATGGAATGCAGTAATATCCCGAACAAGGATATTTTAATCCTACCACCAGCAGCCTGTCCATACGTTACAGTTTTGACTGCAGTCCCTCTGCTCAGGGCTGAACAAAGCGAAGCTTGGGAACAACTCTGAAATAAAACTTTAACCTGGTTAAATAAGAACAAATATTGTAATTTGTGGGACCATAACAAGGTTATTATTGCGCAAAACTTCAGCTGGGTGGGGTACTCATAGAAGCTTAGTGAGGAAAATTGTATTGTGGTCAGCTTTTACAATCCCCTTTTTGTTCATTAAATACTGGGCATGAAGGAACCCAGGTTTGTGTATGACTCAAGAATCTCTATACTCCCACAGCTACTTCTACAAGCCAGCTCCCCTGTACCCTCTGCACCCTCGCTCGAACACACTTGTAGACCAGGAATCACCTGCTTGCCGGTACCGACCTGTTTGAGCCGTTGAACAGTCTAGAGGATGTATAATGACTACCTGATGTGATTATAGCTCAAAAACGACCAGACCTAAACAACGCAGTGTGTCCTTCCCCCTCAAGTCCCCTTTTTTCTCCCAATATTATGAACACTTCTTGGGATCACGCACTCAAAAGATTAAGCTAAAACAATGCAGGACTTTGTTGTAAGCTCAATTTTCCTGAGTGGCTTCTTTTAATTAAGGTATATGATTTTATAATGTTCCAGGAGACTTGGGAAGTAACGCCCTCCCTGGTCGATGATTTTCAATGTTTCTGAGTCCCTGTTCATCTCTCTCTCCACAGCAGTGCCTCAGGGGGTTTAGCTGTGTAGTTCAATATTAAAAGGGGGGGGCTGTATTTGTGCTCTTGAATCGTCTAATAGTGACTTCCAAGTCATACTGTTAAAGACCCATATAAATTTGTAGTCAGTAAATTTTTATAACAAAGATTTTACTAATGTCCCAAATACCAAATTTTCTGCATTATTTGATTATATTAACATGCTAATCGAAAGAGTCACCATTTCTGGCAGCTCAGCCTACCTATGCTTACTGGAGATTTCAATGTTAAATTGCCATTCAAGAGTAACACATCACACACTAGCATATTCTCCTCATGCAGCATGGATCCTAGGAGCCAGGATTTAGCATTTCATTTAGCGTTGTGCGACCTACATAAAGTAATGGAAGCAGCAGGCGCTGTAGATGCTGCCCAATCTAATTGTAGAGGCAGAGGTAATTTCTCTGTGATTGACTATATCTTCATCACAAATAGGCCCTCATTACGACCCAGTGCTGGTGGTCTCCCAACCACCATATTACGGATACTACCAAATTTCCACCACACTTTTGGTGGGAATCTGGCGATAGTCGTGCTGGCGGATGGAGGCGCTCTGGCCATTCCAGCACCTGCCCCACCCCGCCAGTAGGACACCACCCACCATATTATGAGCCATGATACTGCCTGTCTGTGTCCTGCTGGATGGTCGCTGCCGGTGGTGGAAGCACCCCTTCCTGTTCCCTGCTGACAACCTTCTCTCTGGAACATGTAAGGTGATTGTCCCACAAGGGGTAGGGGTGGTTGGGTGGGGGCTTTTGTGTGTGTATGTATGAGTATGTGGTGTCTGTATGAATGTGTGTATGTGTATGCATGTCTGAATGTAAGTGTGTATGTGTGTGACTATGCATGTTTGAATGCATGTATGTATGCTATTGTGAATGCGTGTATGTATGCTGTTGTGAATGTGTGTATGGATGCTGTTGTGAATGCGTGTATGGATGCTGTTGTGAACGCGTGTATGGATACTGGTGTGAATGCATGTATGGATGCTGTTGTGATTGCGTGTATGGATGCTGTTGTGAATGCTTGTATGGATGCCTGTGAGTGGATGTGTGGATGTAACTGTAGGTGAATGGGTGTATGCATGGTGCGTGTGGGAATCTGTGTGCATATATGCAGGAAGGGGGTTGGGGGTGGTGGGTGCTGTGGCTGAAGAGGGGGTGGGGGTTGTGGGAGGGGGATGCTGTAACTGAAGGGGGCAGGAGTGGGGGAAGGGGGTTCTAGTGCTCGCTGGGAGGGTTGGGGAAGCAGTGTGCAGGTGACAGGGAAGAATTCCCTGTCACCACAAGCCTTTTCACCATGGTTTTCATAGCGGTGCTACCGCCACGGAAACCATGGTGGAAAGCCAGCTCCAAATACCACCGGCGGTCTTCTGTGGACTGCCGGGTCGGAGATGATCATCTCCGGCCCAGCGGTTCAAACCACCATGGTGGTATGCGTGGGGATGTGGCGGGCTGGAAGAGCCCAATCCGCCACACACATAATGTTTAGGCCTGCCCCGCCAGCCTGTTGGTGGTGGGATCGCCACATTTACTTTGGCGGTCAAATGCCCACCGGGTTAGAATGATCACCATAGTCTTGAAGATATATTGTTATTTCGGTCAGTAATTGAATCAGTAATTGAATCTAATTACAGTTATCATAATCCACTGGAAGTAGCTTTTTCTTTGGCCCCAAGGAAATATTTAGGGTGGACATAGGAGCGAGCAGGCTCCAACCCTCAACAGAGAACCTCAGGCTAGTGTGATGGCTGCATGACCATTGCTAGTTCTTTTATTAGATAATTAGTGCTTACTGGGAGCCGGTGAATGTATTACTTGCTGTGGAGTACATGGCCCTTCCAGATATACAAGGCATTTATTGGACTGTGCAAATGTTAGGAAAGCGCTGCTGAAGCCCTTTCCACCAATTGTCAGCTCTTCGAGGTGGTTTAACCATGATTGCTCTTTAGTCAATCGCCAGCTACAACAGGCCCTTGCAGTCAAACCCAGAGACCCTGTTGCTTTGATTTTTTCAAGGAAGCATTACAAGGAGGTTACTTCGAAATGCTGGAGTGAAGTATGTACCCAGCACTGGGATTTGTTGGCACATGCAGCCACAGTGAAATATAGCAAGTCTTTTTGGTCCACAGTGTCTGAACTGAGACATAAATATGTCAGTCATCTTAGTTTTCTGCCATATTACCAGTACAACTGAGGAGGCTCACTTTGCCAATATCTAAGCATGTCCCTCGTCAGATGTTTAGACTATCATATACCCTGCTAGCATATGCAGATTTCAAGCTAGTTTGGATGAAGTGGTGGACGCAATCAGCAGTAAGGTGCCTGGTCAAGACTGAATGGGGATTGATCTTATAAAACACAACACAGATTTCTGGGATCCTCTGCTAACCAACGTTTTTAATAATTTAGTCCATTCTATGTTGCCCTCCTCCTGGTCTATATCAATCATAGTACCCATTTTTTAAAAAGGAGACCAATCTTATCTTGGTTCTTATAGACTAATCTCTTTGATTGATTCTAAAGTAAAAATCCTGGGGAAGATCATATATAATACAATTAGAGAGTGAATTCAGGCTGAAGTGGTCCTTTACTCATGTCAGTATGGGTTTAGAAGTAAACTGGGTACAATTAAGCAGTGTTTGAATCTAAATACACTGTTGCCAAACAAATTTCACTGTACTTGGCATTCATGGGCCTAACCTCGGCCTTTGACTATGTTAACCGCTTTAAGCTCTGGCATATGCTCTTTTCACTTGAGATGGATCACGGTTTAGTGCAGTCTTTGGCTTACCTACACACTGACATGAAGGTGAGAATCAGGATCAGCAGACAAGAGGAGGTTTCTGGGGACATAAATGTGCACCGAGGGGTGTGCCAAAGTTGCTTACTGGCTCCTCTTCTATTTGTATTGAATATAAACAGGCTTTATCCAATGAGTGTTACACAGGATGTACCCAAAATCAAAGGAGCACTGTTATCTACCCTCCTGTATGAAAAAACGCCATACTCATGGCAGTACACCAAAGGCACTGAGACTCCTGGTCCTTGCCTTGGTGTTTTTTTGGATAGTGTATATCTGCGCACTAACTTTTCAGACTCTTAAATCGTGGCGTGCAGCCCCAAATGCAAACAGCTTGCTAGTCTTTCTATCGGAACTAGTCAACTAAGCTGCACAAGCACCTTTTCCTACTTGGGGGTCACTTTTTCTTCTTCTGGGTCTTGGGTCCTAACATTGTTCAGCGAGCAAAGCTGTTGAGTGAAATAATTAATTTGCTTTGCATCCTACCTCAACATGTGGGAGGTGGTTTGCTTGGTCCTTTGTTGCAGATCTATACATCTTAATGTCCCTCTGTTGCTCTGTATGCGGGATACATCTGACTACGCAGTTATTCAGTGCAAAGAAAATCACTTTAATGGATGTCTCCTTGCAGTACCCATCACATCATCCAGTTTTCTTTGTCATAAGAGCTTGGTCTGAGCTTTCTGGAAGATCTCATTAGTGTACGACCGGCACTACTGTGGCCGGCCATTTTGA
Source organism: Pleurodeles waltl (assembly GCF_031143425.1). Classification (NCBI taxonomy): domain Eukaryota; kingdom Metazoa; phylum Chordata; class Amphibia; order Caudata; family Salamandridae; genus Pleurodeles; species Pleurodeles waltl. The sequence goes on from NC_090449.1 coordinate 645,522,330, forward strand.
AAAACAAACAGGCAAGATGACAAGGGACACTATCATGGATTGTCTCTCCTACGAACGAGGTATGAGTATTCCTTGGCTGGCCTATGTAAAATCTGCTTAATGCAGGATCGGGCAGCTGTGCAGTTTTGTTGAATCTGGATTTTGTAACACCCTCAGTAAGAAGCACGTCCGTCATGCCCTGTTTAATTATGTGTCTTTTCAACAAACCAACAGGGAAGCAATGAAGTCAGGTGTGACTGGATATTTGAGCAGGATTTTAACAAATAGCACCTCTTACCAGTGCTTAATTTGTAAATAAACAGGTGCCGGTGCTCAAAGCCCTCCTCTTAAACACGCGGCTGCCGCAATTAAGGCCTGTATTTATACTTTTTGACGCTAAACTGCGCTAACGCAGTTTAGCGTCAAAAAAGTTTGCGCCGGCTAACGCCATTCTGAAGCGCCATGCGGGCGCCGTATTTATTGAATGGCGTTAGCCGGCGCAAGCAGACCAGCGCTGCCTGGTGTGCGTGGAAAAAAACCACGTACACCAGGCAGCGCCGGCGTTGGGAAAAATGGCGTTAGGGCGTCTTAAAATGGCGCAAGTCAGGTTGACGCTAAAAAATCGTCTTAACCCGATTTGCGCCATTTTTAACGACGCCCAGACGCCATTTACATGACTCCTGTCTTAGTAAAGACAGGAGTCATGCCCCCTTGCCCAATGGCCATGCCCAGGGGACTTATGTCCCCTGGGCATGGTCATTGGGCATAGTGGCATGTAGGGGGGCACAAATAAGGCCCCCCTATGCCACCCAAAAAAAAAAATATATAATAATTTATACTTACCTGAACTTACCTGAATGTCCCTGGGATGGGTCCCTCCATCCTTGGGTGTCCTCCTGGGGTGGGCAAGGGTGGCAGGGGGGGTCCCTGGGGGCAGGGGAGGGCACCTGTGGGCTCATTTTGAGCCCACAGGCCCCTTAACGCCTACCCTGACCCAGGCGTTAAAAAGTGGCGCAAATGCGGGGTTTTTTGACCCGACCACTCCCGGGCGTGATTTTTGCCCGGGAGTATAAATACGACGCATTTGCGTCGCCGTCATTTTTTTAGACGGGAACGCCTTCCTTGCATCTCATTAACGCAAGGAAGGCGTTCACGCAAAAAAATGACGCTATTTGCCCATACTTTGGCGCTAGACGCGTCTAACGCCAAAGTATAAATATGGCGTTAGTTTTGCGCCGAATTTGCGTAAAAAAAAACGACGCACATTCGGCGCAAACGGAGTATAAATATGCCCCTAAATGTGCGAGCACGGAATACTGAGGCAGCGTAATCCTGAAGCCGTCTCGGGCCTCTTCAATCCATTTTTAGGTACTCCCTCCCCCTTGCAGCCTTCTGCTTTCTTCCACTGTGACTCTTTTGTTTTTCTCTTCCTCCGTTTTTGCCATATGTGTCTTTTGCTCGCAGTAAGTGGTTGAAGCAGAAAGATAAGCGCCGGCCCGCAAAAATAAGTGCCGGTGCTCAGCACCGGAAACAACAAGCACAAAAGTAAGCACTGCCTCTTACTATCAATTGTATACGCGCGGGCGATGGGAGCGTTCACTTTTATTACGTTTCAGGGCAGGCCATATACATTTTTTGTTATGTTTCCTGTTAGGTTTTTGGCATCATTTTGACAATGTCCTATGTCCCCGTGATTTAAAGTCAGGTCAAAACCATGTGGAACTTTTTTTTTTATTTCTGCAAACTGTATGAAAGATATACAAAATATTTGTAATAGCGATTTTAAAGAAGACATGTCGGGATATAAGACAGATGAGACCAGTCTTCCTGTTCCTACTGCAATTATCTGATTTTGAAACTGTTTTGCAAGTTGGTTCGTTTTTACAAACTGAGGTTAAGGCACATAACACCATGCTTGTTGTTCACCTGTTTTTTTTTCGCACATATGCGTTCTGGAATTGATGACTTGCTCATTTCACAGTGTCCGGCCCATATTGTTTTCACTTATTTATGCATTTACTATGCATTATTGTAGGATCATTATATTCGTTGAAATGTATATTTTTTTGTACTTTTACGTGCCTTAATATTTTCTCTTTTAATTGCAACGTGTTTTTCTTTTTTATGTAACTTTTATGGATGTATCTTACTAACGAATAAAGTTTATGAAATCTGAATCTAACTGCAAAGCAGTGCTGTATATTTAACTAAGCCCATGTCTAATTTTAGGTATCCTGGGGAAATGTGTGAAATATGCAAATTTCACTGTACAATAAATTCACAACATTTCATATTATTAGATTTCACCTAGCTTTCAACTGGTGGGAGGTGGGTTCACAGTATACAATCTAATCTTGGAATGATAAAACGGCAATGAAAATTATTTTTGCTTGAACTAGTCTTATGCTGATATTTTGTGGGACTTTTGTACATGTCATACATATGCCGTGGCATACAATTTTCGCTTGAGACATTGGCAACCCATTTTTGTGTGTTTGGGCATACTTTTCAAATGTAAATGTATGCAATATAAATCACCCCCTACTTTTAACCTGCATCCTGATTTGACTATTTGCAGTCAACAATCTTGCAGACCATATTTGCAGAATGAGTTGGAGCTTGTCCTTATTGTACCCTCCAGGAAGGTCTCCTTCCTCACAGAGGAATGAATGAAATACTTATCATCTCAAACATACACCAAGGAAGCATCTTGGTGCTATGAGAGCCAGAGGAGAAGAAAAACAAAATAATACCAATGACTTTAAACTATTAAGATCTGATCGTAACAGGTAGGCTAAAATGGTCTTTCTGTTTAGACAAAAAAAAGGTTAATAATTTTTAGGGAAAGACCCAGTAATCCTCATTTGTTGTGAGGGCACTTTGTAGTTAGTTCCACGCCATAGAGAGTTGAACTAAAACGATTTTACTGCAGCAAATTATAGATTTTGGACCTGTTGGACAACTTCACAAATAATGTCACTTCTGCTGCTTGATGTGGCATCAATTCTTTTGTGCTATGCCGAAGGCCTTCTCTGCTGCAACGAGTACGGTCGAGCAAAGTAATGCTCATTTTGCGAGTTAAGTGTAATTCCAAATGTCAAACAGCCCATCTGCAAGCAAAGGCGAATACTAATAGGGCCCATTTTCGTGTTCCTTTTTCATATTTAATGTGCAATGTTAACATAAACACCCTAGGTTGATCGACAGTCATAGAATTTATTTGCTCACTTAGAAGATTTAAAGTCACAAAAGAAATTACATTAAAACGCTGGGGCTGCAGGGTAATCTTTTAAATGTTATGACTTATTTTATTACCACAAAAGGATGACACTTTCACATCTTTTGGAGGAATAAGTGCGAGCTCTGGATTATTACTTATTTTTAGTCTTACTACCAAAAAGCTTCTTATATTTCTTTGATAAGTTCCCGGAATTAAAAGGCTGTGGTTACCTTAAGTGTTATGACATTTTACATGTGTCGGTCTATAGGATTTAAAAAGAAATATAAACTGCTTTGATAAACTGAATAGTTCTGGTTTATAAATGAGACTGTGATTGACGATTTTGTTTGAATGCAAGAACAAGTCAATATTTGTAATATTGTGCCAGGATGGATTTTGTTCTTGTACTCACTAATTACTCCATGCAATCACCTTTTATTTACCATATTCTTGTAGCATGTTTAATATCACACTCTACACCGTGAACTCTTTGGCCACCTTCCCACTCCCGTGCATCACTTTTACATCCCCCGTAATGCGTTCTTTCGGTCTGCACCATCAAGGGAAAGCCACAGGGGATTAATGGATCATTCCACCTGCGGGAATCCCTTGCATGGTGCCACCCTCTGATGACAACACTACACCCCCCCCCAGGAGAAAAAGAAACGTCATAAAAGAGAAACCCACAGTTTCAACATTTAACTAGATGTGTTGGTAGTTGCATATGTGTTTCCGTACCACAGTTCACAGTCTTACAAAATGAGCATACCGCCTGGACGGGTCAGGGTTCGAACTCAGCATATTAGGTCCATCTCTCGTCTTCCCAGGTGACCTCCTGGGAGATCAGCTCCCGGGTGGCGGTGGGGCTATCTGCTCACTGGCACCGGAGGCATTCGGGGGGGGAGGGTTTAAGGTCAGTCGGGGTCGAGAGCCCTGAGTCGCTGTCACTGCTGGCAGGGGGAAGAGGCATTCCAGGGGTCGATCTTCCCAGAGCTCGTCCTCTAGGATCTGTTCTCTGTATCCTCCCAGGGAGACTTGGAATGGGAGTCTCTTGAACAAGGACACGTTTTGGAGGACTACTTTGCTGTTCTTCTTCGCTGACACGATAGTGCCCTTCACAGCCACTACCATGCACAGGTCTTTCTCAAAAGAGGCAAAACTTTCCTCCCTGGTGGCAATCTTTAACTAGCAAAATGTTGCCTATTCGGATGGTGTGTGGCTTGTCCTTCCCCTTCTTGAAAGCTGAGTCATTGGTGGGCACTCGCCGGGATTCTGAGCAGCTGGCTAGGGTGAGTTGGGCCACCAACATAGGATGGTTGGGTATGAAGTCCGTCACGGTTCTCCCAAAACATAGTAGGCTCGGAGCAACTCCTGTTGTCGCGTGGTGGGTGACTCAATACTCTCGAAGGAAACTGTAGATGGCCCGTTCGACACCTCCGATACAATGATGCAAATAGTTTTGGAGAGGGTCCTGATGCACTGTTCCACCTCCCCATTGGCTTGGAGCCACTTGGATGTTAGGCATCAATGCTTGATACTCTGAGTTTGCAGAAATTCAGCCCACTCATGGCTGTTGAATGGTGGCCCGTTGTCTGTGCGAATTTCTCAGAACAGGCTGTGGGTGGCCATGATTGTCTCCATCATGGGGATGACGACTGCGGCGGCAGTAGACTTGACTAGTTCTACTTCTAGGTAGCCGGAGTAGTTGTCCATTACTATGAGCATGTGGGACCCATCTGGGAGGCTCCCAAAATCAGCGCTGGCATTTTGCCACAGAGCAGTGGGGCCATCTTCGGTGATGACGGGTGTGTCAGGTTTTCTGCTGGCCTGGCAGACGGTACAGCTTCTCACTGGCTCTTCTACATGTTGATCCAAACCTGGGAACCACACTTTGCTCCACAGCCTGCTCTTGGATTTTGTGATCCCTTGATGGGCTCCATGGGTGAGTGCAATGACTCTAGATGTACAACTTGCGGGGATGACGAGGTGAGGGCACCATAGCAGGCAGCCATCATCACAGACAGAGAGTTCCGGCCTGGTGTGGTGGAGAGGGAGCAAGTTGGATCTTGCCTCTTGGGTCTGAAAAATGGCTGACCGCTGCAGAGGCCACCAGTCACACGATCGGATGGCTTAAATTTCCAATTGCAGGCAGTCATCCAGGGCTGTCTCCTCAATCACTTCCACAAGGGATATGGGAATGGGCCTTGCTCGCTCGCCTAGGACATATTCTTCTGTGTTGATTGCCTCTTTTGCCTCTTGCTGTGCGGCAGGACGTGCAAGTCAGCTGGATTGTGCCTTCCTGGCTGGTATTCCACTCCGAAGTCGAACTCTTGCTGCTGGAGGATCCACTTTTTGATCCTGGACGGGGGCTTGGACGCTAATCCTTTGAACTACAGGAGGAGTGTTTTGTGGTCTGTGAGGACTTTAACTGGTTTACCATATAGGTAAAGGTGGAAGTGATGGCAGCCCTAGTGGATAGTGATGGCTTCCTGCTCTATCTGGGAGTATCTTTGTTCTGCGGGTGTCAACCTTGCTGGCATAAGCGACGGGCACCCATTCACGTTGTCTTGCTTCTGAGTGAGTTCGGTGCCAAGCCCGATGGGGCTGGCGTCAACTGCTAGCTGGAATTCTCACCACAAAATATACCAGAATGGTGTTGGCGGAAAGGGCTTCTTTGGTGTTTCGAAACACTCAGTCTTGTTCCTCACCCCAGTCCCAGGGGCTGTTGGCTTTGGTCAACTCTCACAATGGGCCAGTGATCTCTGACAGGGTCTTCATAAACCGGCCACAGTAGTTGACCATGCCTAGGAAACTTGTCACACTGGGAACTGAGGATGGGGCCGGAGCCTCTTGAATGGCTTTCAGTTTGGCAGGGTCCGGGCCAATCCCTTTTTTGGAGAACCAGTACCCAAAGAAACTGATGTCCCTCTTTAGGAATTCGTACTTGTCTCGGAGAAGGATCAGCCCACATTCTCTCAGTATAGTTAAGACTTTTCGCAGGTGACTGAGGTGGTCCTATAAAAGGTTGCCGCATGCACGAGGATGTAATCACTGACATTTAGGACTCCTGGTGTGCCTTGAACATTTTGGCTGCAATGGAGTTTCCAAAATTCAGCCGGGTGTACCGCCAAAGGCCGACAAGGGCCGAGAAGGTAGTAATTGGTTGTGACTCTAGGTGCAAAAGGATTTGGTGATAACTGGAATGGAGGTCAATCTTCGAAAGCCACATCAAGCCTGACAATTCGCCCTACAATGTCTTCGATAGTTGGGGTCAGATGCCTCTCCCACCTGATGGCCTCATTGGGTACTGCCATGTCCAAACAGATGCGTACCGCATCGGGTTGCTTCGGTTTCCTGGTGACTACCATGGGGGACACACTTTCTTGATGATCCCGGCATTCTTGAGGACATTTAGCTCCTCTTCTACCTTTGGGTGAAGGTGGAAAGTGATTTTACAATGTTTCAGTGTGATCGGCATGATGGATTTGTCTATGTGTAGCCAGAGCGGCACACCCCGTAGGCACCCTATGCCTTCAAAAATCATGGCAAACTCCTAGGTCAGGTTCTCGAGGTCATTGACATGGATGCTGAATGCAAAATGGAAAAGGTTTAAATTCTGAACACTTTGCCAGCCAAACAGAAATCCTGATCCCTCTTTGGATACATATACATTTGTGGTGGTGCAGGTGGATTCGTGAGTAATGTTTGTCGTGAAGACACAGCTTATCTGCAGTGGCATGATGTTCCAGAAAGCATACACTTGAGTTTTCATCAGCTTGAGACTGGGTGGCTCTGGACGGTGTTTGTATAATGAGTCGGCCATGAGGTTGATGGAAGCCCCTGTGTCTATCAGGGCTGACACGAGGTGTCCATTCACCGTGATTTGGCAGGTCGGAAGTCTGTGTTGTAGGGCACATGCAGAGCTCATGGTCTTCCTTCATGGACTACTTCTGGTTGTGGTCCATGTTGTTGTCTGAGGATGAGTATGGAGGGGCAGTGATGGCTCATACCGGTTTTCTGGGACCCAGATTTGCTGAGTGGGCAGGCGACCGGCATACTATAGCAAAGTTGTTGAGCTTTCCACACACACTGCACGTCTTCCATTTTGCCGGGCATTGCACTTGATGTGGCAGAGGAATTCTGCAGCACCCGCATGTACGTGCTTTCGCTCTCGGCTTGGGTCGGTATGCCTTGGGTCTTGCGGTGTCTCTGAGGACAGCATTAACTGGTTCTGTCTTGTTTGGGGGGATTGGTGTTTGGTCCTTGTACACTGGTCAGGCTTTGGACAATTCTTTTGAGCGCCCTAGCATAAGAATGTCCCTCATACTCATGTTGGGTTCCTGGAGGATGTGCTCGTGCAGTTTGGAGGATGCGCTCCCTTGGATGAACTGTTCGTATATCGTCTTCTTCATCCGGCAGCATTCAGGTGCTGGTGAGCTCGTGCAATCTGGAGTAGAAGATGTCTACCGACTCGTCAGGGTTTTGTCTAGCTTGCCGCAGCAGGAACCTCTCATAGTCTGGGTTAGCAAAGGCTCGAAATGAGCTGTAAAGGCATTTTTTATGGTTGTGTAGGTGCTAGGTGTCACTTTGTTGACTGTCTTGGTGAGCTTGTGGATGTCTTTGCCCCCCAGGTGAACGAGTAGTGGGTGTTTTTTTCCCTCATCTGTCTTGATGGATTCAAAGTAGGTTTCAAGGCATTACACCCATGTCTTCCATTGGGCAACTTGGGTGGGAGGGGCTCCTGTTTCTTCAAAGATCTTTATGGTAGAAATGTTGGTCATTGTGGGGGCAACTGGGCGTCTGGTGGTTACAAAACAGTGGTGGGTGGTTAGAAGACTTTCCTCCCTAAGGTGTGTAAAGTCCATAGGTAACTGTCTGATGTGTGTCCTGCTTAGTGTAAGCTGGTTTTGTCATTTGCTGCCAGGTCTTGACATGTGTTCCAGCTCCTGTCTTCAAAGGCGTGGCGGACTGTCCTTAAATTATTTGCAAACGTCTCGTTCTCCTTTATATTCCATGTATGCTTGGGGGTGTTTAATCTGCTGAAAGGGAGGGGTAGATGGACCTACTGTGCATTCCTTGGAGCTGGGCAGCTGCTGGGAAAGTGTCAGTAGGTTGTTGAGATGCTGCTCCTGAGGCACTAGTGCATTGGTGGGTGTTGCCAGGGCAGCAAGCCAAATGATGCTGTAGCGCAGTCTCCACGTGGAGCGGTCCGACAATTGCCTGGCTGGCACACCGCACTGTGTTGGAGAGGCATCTGTGGTGAAAGGCGGATCACGCTGTCGTACAAGCGCGGCCCTCCTCATTACCAATGTAGTGCGGTGCCAAAGACTATGCGGACAAAATGGTGAGTGTCAGTAAATATGTTTATTATCACACTCTACACACTGAACTCTTTGACCCCCCGCCAACTCCGTGATTCACTTTTATATCCCCTGTGACACGGCCTTTCAGCTGGCAACATCAAGGGAGAGCCACAGGGGGCTCAATGGATCACTCCCCTGTGGGCATCCCTTGTATGGTGCAGCCCTCTGATGATGACACTACAATGCTCATCAAGCCATCCTCCAAGACAATCCATTTATTCATAAGCTTACTCAGTTGCACATTTCTCTTTCATCTGTTCATGAAATCATCCATTCACATTCTTACATTCATACTCTTGCTCATCCATCTACGCACTCATTAACTCATTCGTATTCATCACTTGCACAAACTCCTTGATGAAAAAAAACACTTTCATTTATGAAAAAGCCAGAGCTATTGACTTTTCTATGCTTGTTTGTTTGGTAGTGTTTTTGCACACTGCTTGAAGTCAAATTAAAATATACCTTTTGTAAGTCAGATTCTTAAAGACTGAAAATTCCTGCCTGATGTACTATACTTTCCAAAGAATAGGTTGCTTCATGTTGAGCGATTCATTTAATTTGTTTTCGCTGCTTGATCTCACAGCTGGATGCATTTAGCACCCAGGATGTAGCTGCTTAATAGTTTTTAGAAGCTCAAACTTTCCACACTACTGTGTCACTGCACATGTCACGATGAAGCTATGTTCCTCTTTTTCACAACACAGTGCTTTAATTCTGTGTCAGATGGGAAGCTATTTTGCTTTCTTTCAATCACTGACAGTTTGTTGGCAAAAACTGCTAAGGAGGATACCTACCTAGAAGAAAAAAATATATATGTTTTTCTTCTTGTTTGAAGATCCTGTGTTTAGATATAGGAAGCCTCAGGGGAAGGGCGGCATGAGCAGTGCCAAGATGGCCACCAGGCTCTGATCCTTCTGAGTGGCTCCGGAGAACTCTGAGAATTATGTACCTTTCCGGAATTATTTCCTTTTGAAACCACTAGAGTCTGTGATCAGAGGGTAGGTGCCTCCCTTTCTCATCATTTTTATTTAATTCAAACACAGCAGTAACATTTTGTTTTTCTTGCCCTGCTGCACATGTCACGAGGGCCTCAATTTCTGGATTCAGAGGTGAAACGAACACTTCTTCACAGAGACTGGAGATGTCTCCCTTTGCATCCTGGGCACTATTACTTAAATGCCTCGAAAAAAGTGAGAGGCTTCTTTGACCCTTTTAAGTAACTTTCTGTCCGTACAGAATTTATGTGAAGCTCTGTGTTATTACGTGGAAGTGCCTCTTTCACATCTTCTCATTGCTGGCACTGTTATAATGTCTGTTATTCCGTGCCACTTGAAGTCCTAGTATTTTTTTATCTCATGCATGAAATTCTTGACAGGTGCAGCATAGGTTTCCTAAGGTACCGCTGTACTATTGTTTTTGACAGCTCCTTGGTTCCTTTTCTTCTGGTGTGCCTGGAGGTGTTTCCCTACACCTGCATGTGTTTTCTTTTAATTTTTATTTTTACAAGTTGGCAAATTCACAATAATTTATGGGAAGATCTCTGAAGCAGAGGGAAAGGGGCCCTATCTCTCCCATCCTCATCCAAGCTTACAATTCACCATATAAATTATAACCGGGTCCACATCCCTGAAAATTTCTTAGTCATAATGGATGGCACCAAACACTTCGGGGTGACAGGTTCTACATCAGTCTCCATAGTTCTGTCAAAAAATCCCTCTACTTCAGGCAAAAGAACTAAGAACGACTTCAAATCTCCTTCCAAATCAACATCACCTCTCACATTAGAGGATGTTATGGAAGAAATAAACACCTTAAAACCTTTTGTTATGGAAACTAACACCTTCCTTATGCGTATTGAGGAGAAATGGTCCACTCATTAGACGTAGAAGATTTTACCCCAGATGTATTTCAGCTGACAAAAGAAACTGAGCAATGCAAGAGGACCACTGAAGACTTGGAAAACAGGAATGAGAGAAACAAGATATGCCTTTATGTTATACCAGAGAACTCAGAAGGTCCCAACTTGATCCCTTCCATTGTTATTTCTATAGGAGTATGAACCGCTAAACATACAAAGTGCTCATCGCCTGGGCCCAAAACTATCTGCTATAGCTCCTCAAGCCAGACCGAGGGGCATAATAATTCTCTCCTTGCAGCACACTGACTTAATGCACATTCTTTTCACTGTCAAACAAGCAGGCCCTTGAAGTGGTCTGGTCATAAGGTATTGTCACCATTCAACAGCTACCAGAAGGAAATGTTCCTTGAATTCCATCCACAACTAAAGTCTATGAACATTAGATATGGTTTAGTTCACCCTTGTTTCTTCAGAATTACTTACAAAGAAAGTACTTTCACTTTTGAAGACCCACCTCCACTGAAGGACTTTTTTTCACAACATGTTCATGAGAACATGGAGATCTGTGCTTCTGCCAAAACATGACTGCTGTTTCTAATAGGTTTGCCTGTTTTTATGATTAATGTACTGCTTCTTCTGATTTAGGTGTAGTGTTTCCTTTGGCCCAAATTCTCATTTGACCTCCTTGTTTTTCTGCCTTTGTATTTCAGTACTCTCATATGGAGTACTGCATCTGTCTTAGTTCTCCCATGCCCTAATGTCACTGTGTACTGCTCCTATTTTCTCCCTCCACCTGTACTACATAGTACGTTTTCCCTTGTACTATTTATCCCTCTGTTTTTACCTTCCTAGTAACTGTTTCATATTGTAATACACACTCTAGTCCCTCATATCCCTATCTAGTGGTAATTTAAAAAATTTCTAACGCTCACTGTGTTTTCTTTTCTTGTGCACCGGGGCAGAGTCTGGTTCCATCTTATTTAGGTGCTCTGCACTCTCCACATTCCTCAGGATGTTATTTATTGTTACTAGCTATATTATTGCAACCAAGGTTTTTCCCCTGTCTTGCCTACTTGTTTTATATTCTTTCAGGTGATTCTTCCCCTTTATTTGTCTTTATCTGTTTCCTATCTGTCTTCCCCTCCTTAGATTGTTTTTCAAGCGGATACTTATCATGTTCACAACTAAGATGCCTATATACTATTTTGATGTTAGCAGATGACTTCTTCAAGAATGTCGATCATAATTACAGCATAGAATGTCATAGGTTTGAACATTCCCATCAAATGCCAATGTGTTTTGTTTCACCTCTTTAGACTAAAATGCCAATTAGCACTACTCCAAGAAATGCATCTTACTGATGCAGACAATACTATACCTAAAATACAATGGGTAGGCAAACCTTATGCCCCACCCAATGTGTTGCATAAAATGGAGTGGCAATATTGTGTCATAAACATTTAAACATTTCACTTGTTTCGCAGGAGAATGATGAACAAGGTAGATGGATTTTAATTAAACTCAAAATTGATGACATCACTCTTACAGTTATCAATGTTTAGGGTCCTACACCCTGACATACTCTTTGGGATGAATAGCTCTAAAGGAGTAGCCCTATAATCCTCTGTAAAGCACAGTATCACTCAAAATGCCTTATCTGACTTCTGGAGACTAGATTACCCCACTTTACAAGAACTTTCCTTTCTTTTGGCTCCTCACAATTCCCAGACTATAATAGACATTATGGTGGTCATTACAACCCTGGCAGACGGTGTTAAAGCGGCGGTAAGACCGCAAACAGGCCGGCGGAAAAAAAAGGGAATTATGATCGTGGCGGAAACCGCCAACAAAGACAGCCACTTTAACACTCCGACCGCCACAGCGGTACAGACAAGCAGCGCGGCGGTCACCACCAACAGACAGGCGGGAGACAAAGTACCGCCCACAGTATCACAACCTACCAATCCACCACCTTTTCCGGGGCGGATTCATCGTGGATAAAAACACGGCGGAAACAGCCATTTCAAAGCGAAAACGCTCACCTCAAACACTCCACGAGGAAGGAGGGCATCATGGAGCCGGAACTCCCAATACTCCCTGCGATATTCTTCCTGCTCCTGTACGATCATCAGCAACGCCGGCGCCGAAGACAATGGTGAGTACTGCACCTACGACATAAGGGGAGGGGAGGCAAAATCAGGGACACACACACGCAACACCCCCACCCCCACCCCAACCCTCACCCACTACAACACACACACCAATGCATATCCAAACATCACAGTAACAACCTGCAACCCCCCCGGAAGAATGCAAAGACAAAAGAAAATGAGTGCAACCATTGTAATGTATAAAAATACAGTAAGCTAATACATACAGATATATATATACACATTCAACAAAATATACATCACGATTAGTAGTGCAGGTATGCACCATTCAATATCCGTGGACCACTGGCCCCAAAATGCATGGGCGAGGCCCACATCAGATACCTGAGCAAAACGGAGAGAACACTGCTGGGGCATCAGATCAAAATACAACAGGCACCTCAGGGGGAAGGGAAGGGGGGGCACCTCAGCTGGATGACAGCACCATGCCAGATACACGAGGGGGCTCCATGCCCATTGATGTATCCTGGGGAGTGCAAAGCCACAGTCTCTCAAGTCTCTACAGTGGGTGGTTTGCCCACTGCTTTATCCTGGGGATTGCAAAGTCACAGTCTCACAAGTTTCTACAGTGGTTGGTTTGCCCACTGCTTTATCCTGGGGAGTGCAAAGCCACAGTCTCACAAGTCTCTATAGTGGGTGGTTTGCCCACTGCTTTATCCTGGGGAGTGCAAAGCCACAGTCTCACAAGTCCTTTCAGTGGGTGGTTTGCCCACTGCTTTATCCTGGGGAGTGCAAAGCCACAGTCTCTCAAGTGGATGACAGTCTCCACTGGTTCTGCAGGGGGACAGGTGCCCAGAGTGCTTCATCCTGTTAAGGACTGAGGTAGTGGATGCTGTTCTCCACTGGTTCTGGAGGGGGACAGGTGCCCAGAGTGCATCACTCTTCCCGTGACGGTCCAAGTTCCGTCACTGCCCCTGCCGCACATGGGCTACCGGTGCTTGAGCTGGCGGTGCTTGCCCTGTTCAGCGGTGCTTGCCATGGCGGTCTTTGCCCTGTTCAGCGGTGCTTGATTTTGCTGTCTCTGACCTGTTCAGCGGTGCTTGCCATGGCGGTGCTTGCCCTGTTCAGCGGTGCTTGCCATGGCGGTCTTTGCCCTGTTCAGCGGTGCTTGACTTCGCTGTCTCTGACCTGTTCAGCGGTGCTTGCCATGGCGGTCTTTGCCCTGGTCAGCGGTGCTTGCCCTGTTCAGCGGTGCTTGCCATGGCAGTCTTTGCCCTGTTCAGCGGTGCTTCCCCTGTTCAGCGGTGCTTGACTTTGCTGTCTCTGACCTGTGCAGCGGTGTTTGCCATGGCGGTCTCTCATTGCCCAGTGGGGCTGTGGCTGCCGGGGCTCTCCGGGGCACTGACTCTGGCGGTGGTCTCCTGACCATTGACGATGGGACTGCCCTCCTGGGCACTGTCTCTGGCAGTGGTCTCCTGACCGGTGACGATCGGGCTGGCAGAGGCCTCCTGGGCAGCGGGGATGATGGCCTTCTCCCCGTGCAGCTCTTCCCAGACTTTGGTGCTTTCTTCTGCCCCTTCCCCACCTTAGGAGGCATCACAGCTGAGTCAACACTCCCCCCAGGACCCTTGTGAGTGGCGTTGCCGGCTGGAGTGTTACCCCTATCCCGTCGGGCACTGTCCAACTTCTGGTGCTTCACAGGGGGGGGGACCGGCTATGCTTTGGCTCTGTGTTACACTGGCTTCCCTGGTGCCCGGTGCACTCCACATACCTCTAACAGGCACCACTGGTACCGGAGATTTTTTGGCTGAGGTGCTAGTACGGGACCTATGAATTGGAGGGGTGGGGTGGTGGGAAAGAGGTCAACGTTGCTCAGGAAAACTTTCTGATGAACACTGGGACGGGTAGCTGGAGGGGGTCTGGGAGTGGAGGTGGTTGTAGGAGGTGAAACTTTTGATGATTTGGGTGCAGTTGCATTTTCTGGAGGCTGTCGTGAGGTGGATGGATGTTGCGTGTGTGTGTGCCTGCATTTGTGTACTTTGGGAGGGGGTGTCACAGACACAGTGGGAGAGGACACAGGGGACGTGTAAATGGTAGTGGGGGTGGTGAGTGCAGTTGAGCGGGGTGTGGTGGTGGGTGTGCTGGTGCGAGTCCTAGTGGCTGTAGTGGTAGTGCATGCAGGTGAGAGTGTAGACGACACTGGGAGGGAGGAGGGAAACGACGAGGAGGGGGACACAGTGGAGGCAGTGGTTGTTGCTGTGTCTGTATGTGGGTGATGCTGGTGTGAGTGCCTGTTGGATGTGTGGTGCCTATGTTTGCCTGAGCTTCCCTTGTGTGTTGACATGTGTGCAGGCTGGTCCGATGGTCTGCTTGGGATAGGCAGAGGTACAGGGGATTGGGTCTGGGTGGAGGAAGTTGGAGGGGGGAGGCTAGACACAGGGACAATGCCTGCCATCAGCGCTGAGGCCAGAGATTGCAGGGTTCGATGATGGGCAGCCTGACCAGAATGAATGCCCTCCAGGAATGCATTAGTGTGTTACAACTCCCTTTCTACACCCTGGATGGCATTCACAATGGTAGACTGCCCAACAGTGAGTGACCTGAGGAGGTCAATGGTCTCCTCACTGAGGGCAGCAGAGGTGACAGGGGCAGGGGCCGAAGTGCCTGGGGCGAAGGTGATGCCCACCCTCCTGGGTGAGCAGGCACGGGGCGAAGGCTGAGAGGCTGCTGGGAGGGCGGTGCTGGTAGGGGGGGTGTTGGCTGTACCTGTAGAAGTGGGGGGCACAGATGTTGCCGCCACCACAAGGGAGCTCCCATGTGAGGACGAGTCCGTGTCGCTGGTTGCTGATCTGGTGGCCGCCGTAAAGCTCCCCTCCCCCTCCATCACACTGGTGTATTCAGAGTCTGTGGTGTGGCCCTCCATGGCCATGCGGGATGCAGCCCCCTCGTGCCCCGGTGCCATTGTACCTCCGCCTGATGATGCTGATGCACAAAAGAACAGAGAGAGCACAAAAAGGGGGGGGAACGACAGAAGAAAGACAGGTTGAGTCCGGAACATCAGGGGGGTCATGGTGCGACAGACACCCCTACCACGTTGGGAGGCCATCCCCAGCTGAGCCTCCGCCGTCTTCTTGCTCCAGCGGCGAATGTCCTCCCATCTTTTACAGCAGTGGGTACTCCGTCTCTGGTGGACCCCCAGGGCCCGGACGTCCTTGGCGATGGCACGACAAATATCCTTCTGGTGGGCGCTGACCTACATGACATGTACAGGGGAAGAAGAAAAGTCATTACCAACTGCACCGTCGAAGTGAGTGGCCCACATCCCTGCCCTTGCCACGTGGCACATGCATTCACAGTCCTTCATGCTCGCAGAACTCTGCCCCCTTCCTTCTTACAACCAGCCCTCTCCACCCAGGCATAGTCCATAAAACTTGCATCCTATGTACTCACCTGTTGGTCTGGAGGACCATAGAGTAGCGTGTACTGGGGGAGGACCCCGTCCACGAGCTTCTCCAACTCCTGTGCAGTGAAGGCAGGGGCCCTTTCCCCAGACGCACGTGTCATTGTCTCTTCCAGACCGGGGTCACAGCAGCACTTGCAGTATAGGTCCTCTCCTGTCGAAGATCAGGTATCAAGTGATTCAACAGATAGAAAATGGCGGTCACGTCCGCGGCAGTGACGTCCGCGGCGGTGCGTATCATCACCGCCGGCGCACTTCGTCATTGGCTCCTGGGACCCATAGGGTCCAATGTTAACCAATGCAGCATTGCGCAGCGGTTTTCGGCCGCCTACCGCGACGGTGTACAACGCTAGCGCAGTTACCTCACATCCAATTGTCCCAGTTTAGAGGTCAGGCAGCCGCCATTTCAGGGGCCCACATGGCTTCATTTTCAACTGCGTCACACATACCTAGGCCTGGACTCAACACTATTACAGACCACTTTTTGGATTATGTTTTGTGTTCTGTGTAGCTGTGGGTACATACCTCTGAGTTGCTTGACTCTGTGGTCGCTTTTGTCCTTCCTAGGCACCGTCAGCTGGGACATGTGAGGAGATGGCGGAATCCTCTGGTGTACCGACCGCTGGTGGACCTGTTGACAATGGAGGAGCGACATTTAATCATCACCTACAGGTTTGACCGTGCCACAATCCAAGAACTGTGTACCCAGTTGGAGCCAGACCTGATGTCAGCAATCCGCCATCCTACAGGAATCCCCCCTCAAGTGCCGGTGCTATCAGTGCTCCATTTCCTTGCAAGTGGGTAATTTCAAACAATAGTGGCCATGGCATCAGGGATGTCCCAGCCTATGTTTTCCAACGTGTTGTCCAGAGTGTTGTCTGCCCTGCTGAAACACATGAGGAGCTACATCGTTTTCCCTCAGGTGGAGGGTTTGGCTACTGTTAAAGGTGACTTCTATGCCCTTGGACATATCCCTAACATCATAGGTGCCACTGATGGGACCCATGTGGCTTTGGTCCCACCCCACAGGAGTGAACAGGTGTACAGTAACCGGAAGAGTTATCATTCGATGAATGTACAGATGGTATGTTTGGCAGACCAGTACATCTCCCAGGTAAATGCTATGTTCCCTGGCTCTGTGCATGACGACTACATCCTGCGGAATAGCAGCATCCCTTATGTGATGGGTCAACTCCAGAGGCACCGGGTGTGGCTATTAGGGAATCTGGTTACCCCAACCTGTCATGGTTATTGACCCCAGTAAGGAATCCCAGGACAAGGGCAGAGGAACGCTAAAATGAGGCCCATGGGCGGACTAGGAGGGTGATCGAACGCACCTTCGGCCTCCTGAAGGCTAGGTTCAGGTGCCTCCATATGACAGGTGGTTCCCTATTCTACTCACCAAGGAAGGTGTGCCAGATCATCATCGCCTGCTGTATGCTTCACAATCTTGCTTTGCGACGCCAGGTGCCTTTTCTGCAGGAGGATGGTCCAGATGACGGTGTTGTGGCAGCTGTGGAGCCCGTGGACAGTGATAAGGAGGAAGCAGAGGAAGAAGACCTTTGACAACAGGGACTCAGTCATACAGAAATATTTCCAGTGACACACAGGTGAGAACACTTTCTTGACTACTACAAGTACTTTCACACTTCTACCTCTATCCTGTCTGTCAATTTCAACTATTATTCGGTAACTGAGTTGTACATTTCCATTACGGTTTCACAGGTGTGATTACCAACGTGTGTCATCTGCTTGCATCCTTCATGGACTTGTGATGTGTGACATAGGTATGTTGACATTACTATTGAGAACGGAGTTTGTCACTGTCATAGCTAATACACATTTTTAAATCACAGACTGACTCAAGATTGTTTTGTGGTTCAAGGGTGTTTATTGAAGTGCTAATTATTGGAGGGGGTGGTAAAATGGTGAGGGGTGATGGTGGAGGAATGTCCATGGCAGAGTCCAGTCTATTAGTCTCACAGGTGCACTGCCCATATGGGCATAGGAACTGGAGCTGGGGCAGTTCCAATATGGACGGGGTTACAAAGTGGGACAGTGGGATGACAATCAGGGTGGTCTCATTTCTTGGCGGGGGTCTTGGCTTCGTGCTCTGTCCTGTTCCTGGATCTCAGGGACCGCTTGCGGGTGGTTCTCCGTCTGCAGGAGGTGGGGTGCTGGTGTGGTGGTCCTGTGGCAGGGCGTCCTGTCCACTAGCGCCGGCGGAGGTGGTGGGCAATTCATCATCCATGCTAGTGTCAGGGCCCCGTTGGAGTGCCACAGTGTCCCTCATGGTGTTCTGTAAGTCCTTCAGCACCCCTACGAAGGTGCCCAGGGCGGAGCTGATGGTTCTGAGTTCCTCCCTGAAGCCCAAATACTGTTCCTCCTGCAGGCACTGGGTCTCCTGAAACTTGGCCAGGACCGTAGCCATCGTCTCCTGGGAGCGGTGGTATGCTCCCATGATGGAGGAGAGGGCCTCGTGGAGAGTGGGTTCCCTTGGCCTGTCCGCCCCCTGTCGCACGGCAGCCCTCCCAGTTCCCCTGTGTTCCTGGGCCTCCGTCCCCTGGACCGTGTGCCCACTACCACTGTCCCCAGGTCCCTGTTGTTGTTGGGGTGGTGGGTTATCCTGGGTTCCCTGTAGTGGTGGACACACAGCTGATTGATGTGTCCTGGGTACGGAGGTATGGGCCCGCTGGGTGGGTGCTGTGCTGGTGTTTCCAGAGGGTGGAAGGTCTGTGTTGGGCTGTGCCTGTCCGAGGGGAACCGACTGTCCCGAGGCCCACGATGGTCCTGGCTGGTCATATGGATCCAGTTGGCCAGAGCTGCTGTCATCACTGTGGGCCTCTTCTGTGGGTGGGTTAGAGATGTCTGGACCCTCCTGTCTGGTGACGTTAGGTAGTGGTCCTGCAGGGGTGTAAAGGTATGATTATTGCATGTATGTGTGTCATGGTGTGCAATGGATGGGTGAGCGTGTACCCCAGTGCTAGCATTCCTGTGTGGGGGCTTGTGTGATGATGGTTGTGGGGGTGTTATGGGTATGTGCAGTGGGCATGCTTTAGTGAGGGGTGTCCATGCTTTGTTGTGTCATGCGGGGCTTGGTGTTGGGATGGGTGGTTTGTGTTATTAGTACATTAGTGAGGAGTTGGATTGATGGGGAGGGGATGAGGGTGGGGGTGTGTGATAGCATGCAGGTAGGGTGGGGGATATGATAGTTAAGATTTGACTTACCACTGTCCATTCCTCCACTGACTCCTACGAGGCCCTCAGGATGCATAATGGTCAAGACCTGCTCCTCCCATGTAGTTAGTTGTGGGGGAGAAGGTGGGGGTCCGCCGCCAGTCCTCTGTACCGCGATGTTGTGCTTGGAGACCACGGAACACACCTTCCCCCGTAGATCGTTCCACCTGTTCCTGATGTCCTCCCGATTTCTTGGGTGCTGTCCCACTGCGTTGACCCTGTCGACTATTCTTCGCCATAGCTCCATCTTCCTAGCTATGGAGGTGTGCTGCACCTGTGATCCATATAGCTGTGGCTCTACCCATACGATTTCCTCCACCATGACCCTGAGCTCCTCGTCGGAGAACCTGGGGTGTCTTTGCCGTACCATGGGGTGGTGTAGGTGATGTCTAGGGTGGTGTATGTGGTGATAAGTGTGGTGATGTGTAGTGGTGTGTGGTGTTTTGTGTGTGGATGTTGTGTGGGTGATGGTGTTGTGTGCCTCTGTGTGGTGGGGTTGTCTATTCTGTGCTCTCTCTCTGGCCTTCGTCAATCAGTTTTGGTCGTAGGGGTTTGTGGGTGATGTGAGTGTGTGTCTTACATTGTGTTGGGTGTGTGGGAGTGGTGTTTGTATGTGTATCAGGTGTGTGTAATTCGAATTGTCCAATGTGGCGGTGTTTTGGAGATGTGTGTGTATTTTGAGCGCAGCCGTGTGTACCGCCAATGGAATACAACGGTTAAAAGACCGCTGTGTGGATTCGTGGGTCGTGATAGCATGGGTGTGTTTCTGTTGGCATGATGGTGGAGGTTTTGTTTTCGCCAGTTTATCACTGACCTTTGGTGTGGCGGACTTGTGTGGGTGTCTGAATTTTGGCGGATTCCGAGATGTGGGTCATAATAGCTGTGGCGGATTTCCGCAGCTGCGGCGGTGTATTGGCGGTCTTCTGCACGGTGGTAAGCGGCTTTTACCGCCACTGTTGTAATGACCCCCTATATGTCTCAGTAAAAATCTGATCCAACACCCAATTTACTTGGAGGTGGTTCCCTCTTTATTTCTCTTCATGCCCCTGTCTGTATTGGTCTAGATATTCTTCCAGATAATCCTCCCAAATCTTGGTTTAAGGTTAAAAAATAACATATTCCCTCACAAGACTTTCCTCACTTTGTATGACGGTTATGTTCACAACATATTTGCCACTAATGATGTAGGAGAGACATCTGTTCAGTTTTTTTGGGAAGCTTACAAAGTTGCCTAAAGCGGATTCACTCTTAATTATGTTTCAAATAAATAGAAAGCTAGGAAGAAGTTATGTGCTTTCATTTTATTTAGTATTAAACAATTAAAACGCAAATATTACACCTCTAAAAATAACAAAGCAGATATAGATGTTCTTGTTGCCGCTAAGATTCAATTCAATAAATCAACTACAGACAAACCATGTAGTACACTTTTAAAAATCAATGCTGGATATCATGGCAGCAAAAACAAAACAGGTACTCTGTGCAGGAGGTTGGCCTGGCTTATAGTGGGTACCTGATGGTACTTACACCTTGTGCCAAGTCCAGTTATCCCTTATTAGTAGATTAGTAGTGTTCTAGCAGCTTATGCTGATAGAGGTAGCTATAGCAGAGCAGCTTAGGCTGAACTAGGAGACATGCAAAGCTCCTACTGTACCACTTATATTATATAGGTACTATATCATAAGAACCACAATACTCAGGGTTACTAAAAATAAAGGTACTTTATTTTAGTGACAATGCACCAAAAATATCTGAGAGGATATACTCCCTTAGGATGTAAGTAAAATACACAAAATATACACATAAACCAAAATCAGGGAAGTAAAACAGTCAGAAAGTTTTGCAAACACTGTAGAATACAATAGGATGCAATAGCCCTGGAGACAACACAAACCATATACTCTGAAAGTGAAATGCGAACCACGAATTGACCCCTAGGCTAGTGTAGTGTGTAGAGGGTTGCTGGGAGTGTTAGAAAACACTAAGGGTGTCCAAGATAACCCACCCCAAGACCCTGAAAAGTAGAAGTAAAGTGATACTACTTCCTCAGAAACACACTCAACTCGTGATAGAGGATTCTACAAAGACTACAACAGACTGCAAAGCAATGAAGACAGATTCCTGTACCTGAGGACCTGCAAAGGAAGGGGACCAAGTCCAAGAGTCGTGAAAGTGTCCAGGGAGCAGGAGCCCACTAAACCTCGGATGAAGGTGCAAAATGGCTCCCTCCTGGTGGAAGAAGCTGAAGATTCTGAAACAACGAAAGGTGCTAGGAACTTCTCCTTTGTGCAGAAGATTTCTCACAGAGTGCTGGAGGATGCAGTGTTGTTTCTTTGGAGAAAGACCACAAACAAGCCTTGCTACCTGCAAAGGTCACTGTAAAAGAAAAAGGGTGCTGCCCGGGCCCAGGAAGGACGAGGATGTCGCCACTTGGGAGAGGAGACAGAAGGGCCATCAGCAACACAGAGAGCCCACGCACAAGAAGGCCGCACCCGCAGAAGTCCTTGAACACGGGTTCAAGAACACTGAGCATGGCGGTCGTCTCAACACTACAAAAGAGGGTCCCACGAAGCCGGTGGTCAACTCAATGAGTTCAGCAATGCAGGACATAGTGCTGGGGACCTGGGCTAGGCTGTGCATGAAGGATTCCTTGCAAAAGTGCACAGAAACCCTAGCAGCTACAGTTCACGCAGTGCACAGGATTTCTGTCTGGAGAGGGGAGGCAAGGACTTACCTCCTCCAAATTTAGACAGTTGGACAACTGGACAGTCTGGGTCACTTGGGTCCACCACCTGTGTTCCAGGGGTTACGCTCATCAGGATGAGAGGGATCCCAGAGTACCAGTGACGCTGAGGTTTGGTGCCTGCTGAAGCAGGGGAAAGATTCTGATGACCCACAGGAGTTTTCTTTATAGCTTCCACTGCAGGATGAAGGTAGGCAGCCCCCAAAGCATGCACCACCAGGAAACAGTTAAGAAAGCCGGCAGGATTAGGCGCTACAATGTCGCTAGTAGTCTTCTTGCTATTTTGTTTCCGTTTTGCAAGCATCCTGGAGCAGTCAGTGGTCGATCCTTGGCAGAAGTCAAAGAGAGAGGTGCAGAGCAACTCTGGTGAAT
Organism: Pleurodeles waltl; assembly: GCF_031143425.1. Taxonomy (NCBI): domain Eukaryota; kingdom Metazoa; phylum Chordata; class Amphibia; order Caudata; family Salamandridae; genus Pleurodeles; species Pleurodeles waltl. The sequence continues at coordinate 645,544,676 of NC_090449.1, forward strand.
TCTTGCAAGTCGTTTTCTGAGGAAAAGCCCACAGGAGAGACCCTAAGAAGCCCTCAGAAGAGGATTGGCCACCTACTGAGGTAAGCACCTATCAAGAGTGGTCTCTGACGTCACCTGCTGGCACTGGCCACTCAGAGGCCTCTATTGTGCCCTCACACCTCTGGATTCAAGATGGCAGAGGTCTGGGACACACTGGAGGAGCTCTGGGCACCACCCCTGGGGTGGTGATGGACAAGGCAGTGGTTACTCCCCTTTCCTTTGTCCAGTTTCATGCCAGAGCAGGGACTGGGGGTTCCCTGAACCAGTGTAGACTGGCTTATGGAAGGAGGGCACCATCTGTGCCCTTCAAAGCTTTTTCGGAGGCTTGGAGAGGCTACTCCTCCCCAGCCCTTAAAACCTATTTCCAAAGGGAGAGGGTGTAGCAAATTCTTTGTTCTGCCTTCCTGGGACCGGGCTGCCCAGACCCCAGGAGGGCAAAAACCTGTCTGTGGGTTGGCAGCAGCGGTACCTGCAGAGAAAACCCCAGAGAGCTGGGTTGGCAGTACCCGGGGTCCATAGTGGAACCCCAGGGATGCATGGGATTGGCACCCCAATAGCAGATTTGGCATGGGGGGACAATTCCATGATCTTAGACATGTTACATGGCCATATTTGGAGTTACCATTGTGAAGCTACATATAGGTATTGACATATATGTAGTGCACACGTGTAATGGTGTCCCAGCACTCACAAAGTCTGGGGAAATTGCACTGAACTATGTGGGGGCATCTTGGCTAGTGGCAGGGTGCCCTCACACTTAGTAACTTTGCACCTAACCTTCACTAAGTGAAGGTTAGACATATAGGTGACTTATAAGTTACTTAAGTGCAGTGTAAAATGGCTGTGAAATAACGTGTGAGTTATTTCTCCCAGGCTGCAGTGGCTTTCCTGTGTAAGATTTGTCTGAGCTCCCTATGGGTAGCAAAAGAAATGCTGGATCCCAAAGGGATCTCCTGGAACCCCAATACCCTGTGTACCTAGGTAGAATATACTAGGGAATTATAAGGGTGTTCCACTGCGCCAATTAGAATTTGTGAAAATGGTCACAAGCCTATAGTGACAATTTTAAAGGCAGAGAGAGCATAAGCACTGAGGTTCTGATTAGCAGAGTCTCAGTGACACAGTTAGTCACTGAACAGATACGCATATTCAGGCCACGAACCATGAGCACTGGGGTCCTGGCTAGCAGGATCCCAGTGATACAGGCAAAAACAAACTTACATACATATGAAAAATGGGGGTAACATGCCAGGCAAGATGGTATGAATGGACTCCTAGGCTAGTGTAGTGTGTAGAGGATTGCTGGGAGTGTAAGACAACACTAAGGCCCATATCTATACTTTTTTAGCGCCGCATTTGAGTCGTTTGTTGACGCAAAAACGTCACAAACTTACAAAATAAAATTGTATTTTGTAAGTTTGCGCCGATTTTGCATCAAAAAACGACGCAAATGTGGCACTTAAGAAATGCCAGTGTGTCAATTAGAATTGGTGAAAATGGTCACTAGCCTATAGTGACAATTTTAAAGGCAGAGAGAGCATAAGCACTGAGGGTCTAGTTAGCAGAGCCTCAGTGACACAGTTAGTCACTACACAGATGCGCACATTTAGGCCAAAAACTATGTGCACTGGGGTCCGGGCTAGCAGGATCCCAGTGAGACATGCAAAAACAAACGTACATACATGTGAAAAATGGGAGTAACATGCCAGGAAAGATGGTACTTTCCTACACTCTGTTAGCTAACTACCTGAAATGAAGGAAACAAAAATCCTCAATCAAATCAATTACCAATCAACCAAGTAATGAACTGCTTCATGAAGCAGACATTGATAGCTAATTTGCTGACTACTATCAATACCTGTTCACCCCTGAATCCACATCTTTTGAGGAGTCCATTACAGCCATCTTTTCTAACCCCACAATTCACATGTGCTCACACATTGATTTGACTTTTCTTGAGCAAGCCCTTTGCAAAGAAGAAGTATTCTGATCCGTCAAATGCCTTCCTATGGGTCACGATTTCTTCACAGTTGAGTTCTTTCAGCACTTTTCCAAATTACTGTTCCCAAATTATTTAAACTACATAATCATTTTATCTAACTGAATAAGTCCTCTGAATCCTTCACAGAAACTATAATCGCTCTCATTCAAAAGGAAGACTATGATTTATCCCAATGCAAAAATGATCATCCTAATTCTCTGATAGATACTGATTGTAAAATTGTTGCTAAAACATTACCTCGCCAAGCTAATGTTCACGTGCCCCATCTTGTAGACATTGAACAGTCTGGCTTTATTAAAAATGGAAATATAGTAGACTATCCACATGTTTTTTCTGAATATCCTATGCAAAACCCCCAAGCCTAAGCATACTATTGTGGCGATAGCTTTAGAAGTTGAAAAAGCCCTCAATAGAGTTAATTGAAAATTCCTAATGCATGCCCTTTGTTGGCATGGGTTTGGCCCACGATTTCCACAACTAATCTCCTTACTATATTCTTTACCTCATTCCTCTGTTATGGGTAATGGAGTACAGTCCCTATATTTCTTTCTACATAGAGGCACGAGGCAAGGTTGCCCCGTTATAACCCTTGTTATTCATTCTTGCTCTTGAGCCCATTGTGCATCAACTAAATTACTTCAATGACATTTCTGGTTTCCTCCTAAAAATGTACATATTAATTTACAGCATACATGGACAAATATAATTTTTTATATCCCCAAGCTGAAATCATCTTTTCCACATTTCTTTAAAGAGTTAAAAAAGTATTGGGAGGTGTCTGGTTTTAAACATTATGTTGAAAAGTCTGAAGTGATGTCTTTAAAAAAGTTATTTTTCAAAACCTCCTTTTCTAGAATGGGCTTATCTTGGAACTCTGACAAAACAAAATTTTAGAGATAACTTAAAATGTAATATGGATGCTCTTCTCTACAAAATTACTAAACTGACACAGGGCTGGTCACCACTATTTTGTCATGGTGGGTTTGCCTTGATACTCCCCATTATCAACTTTTATCTTATGATGTTAACTATTACAATTCCTGGGAAATATTTCATAGCTATTTCAATGAGCTTTGATCTTGCTTTCTATGGAATGTGAAACTTTCTTGTAAATCTCTACAACTCCTGATGTTATCCAGGTCTTTAGGTGGGGTTACTTTCTCTAATATTCTGCTTTATCACAAGCAGGCAAACTAGTCATAACAACACAGTTAAAACATTAACTCTTTATTTCCTCACTTGACATATATCTGTGACAGATTTTCTTTCTCACACTTTTAGGTCACATGACCAAACTTTCGAACCCTTCTCAGAGCCTTGCTTTCTTATATTTGCATAGGTAATGTGTGGCAAAACTGGACTATCAAGTGCCATAAATGCAATACTAATGGATACTATGTTTAGTTGTGTGGCCTGCACAAGTAATGGGTCTGCACACGACCACGACTGGGAACCAAACACTCCATTGTAGCACTTGACTCTCATAGAGTAACATTGCAGAGCAGCCCAAGGCTCACTCAAAGGGGGTGGTGTGGGCTAGTAATCCCCATTCACGACCACACAAGCATAACACTCAACAAATGATTGTCTTATCTGTGCTTTTTCATTTGATAAAGTGAAAGTACATTTATTACACACACACACACACACACACTACTCAATACTATGCAACAATTTACAAATATAAATAAATTGATGGAATTAGTCTTGGATGACATTGTGTAATAACCCAACCACCCACATGGCAAAACAATTCCTGGTATCCCAATGCAACATTTGACTGTCATTTACGGTGAGAGCACCGGGATCTGGTAAATAAGTATATCTACTTTGTGAGGAAGTAGTTATCAGTCTCATTAAGCAAATAAGCATCAATAAGGAACATATAGAAACATGTTTAAACACTTTAAAGGTTAGTATCGCTTTTGGATTATTTTTAGAACATTCTCATATTACTTCTTGGTTACCCTTAATTAATGTGTTGTAATCCCATCCTACACCCCTATAGAAAGCAGTCCCACAAGTAAAGAACAAAAGTTCCAAGAACCTTGTGTTTTACATTGTGATACAACCCTTGGGGGGGTTATTGTTCCTTTCTCTCACCCAACCTTGGGTGGAGACACAAATGTTGCTTTGAGGGGGCGCTGAACTGTTCCTGCAGTTCCCCAATGCAATGGGCGCTTGGTTGAGTGTGACCCCATCCTTCTGGGGCTACCACAAGCTGAGCACAACAGCTCAGAATGTTGTTGGGCCTCACAAGGCCTTCTTGGGGCATATCCATAACTAGCGAGCATCTCTCCCAGTGTGCTGGGGAGAGCTGTGTTGCTTAACTTGATATGCAGCATTGCATGGCATTCTCCTTGTTTGGGGCGACACCCACCGAATGGCTGCCTCGTTGGGGGGGCAGTACGGGGAGCCCACCCCTGGCTGCCCTCAGGGGGGTGGTGTCAGGTCCCACCCAGACACCCCCGTTGCACTGCCTTTTCATTGAAGGGCAGCACAGGGAGCCCACCCCCAGCTGCCATTTTGCTGGGGGTTGTCCGGTCCCACCCGGACACCCCCTTCAGGTGAGTATGGTTAGGGAGTGGCTTGGGGAGCCCACCCCTGGCAGCTCCCTGCATGGCCAGCACTTCCAGGTGCTGCCGTGGGAGCAGGCCCTTCCTTTGGTGCTGCTGGGTGGCCGGACGGGCTGCCTGAAGGGGAGTGCGACAGCACCTCCCCTACTTCTTCTGCTGCTTGCTTTGTGGTGACCCCATCTTCCTGGGGCTATCACGAGCTGAGCACACAGCTCAGGACAACGTTGGGCCTTGCAAGGCCTTTTGGGGCCTATCCATAACTAATGAGCGGCTCTCCCGCTGTGTTGGGGTGAGCTGTGTTGCTTAACTTGGTGTGCAGCATCGTGCCGTGTTCTGCTTTGTTTGGGGGGTGCCTGGTCCCACCCGGACACCCCCTGAATGGCTGCCTCATTGGGGGGGCAGGACGGGGAACCCACCCCTGGCTGCCCTCAAGAGGGGGTGGTGTCTGGTCCCACCCAGAAACCCCTGTAGCACCGCCTTTTCATTGGAGGGCAGCACGGGGAGCCCACCCCCAGCTGCCATTTTGCTGAGGGTTGTCCGTTCCCACCCAGACACCCCCTTCAGGTGAGTATGGTTAGGGAGTGGCTTGGGGAGCCCACCCCTGGCAGCTTTTGGCAGCTCCCTGCATGGCCAGCAATTCCTGGTGCTGCCGTAGGAGCTGGCCCTTTCTTTGGTGCTGCTGGGTTGCCAGACGGGCTGCCTGAAGGGGAGTGCGACGGCACCTCCCCTACTTCTTCTGCTGCTTGGTTTGTGGTGACCCCATCCTCCTGAGGATATCACGAGCTGAGCACACAGCTCAGGACAACGTTTGGCCTTGCAAGGTCTTTTGGGGCCTATCCATAACTAATGAGCGGCTCTCCTGCTGTGCTGGGGTGAGCTGTGTTGCTTAACTTGGTGTGCAGCATCGTGCCGTGTTTTGCTTTGTATGGGGGGTGCATGGTCCCACCCGGACACCCCCTGAATGACTGCCTCATTGGGGGGCAGCACGGGGAGCCCACCCCTGGCTGCCTCAGGTGGGGGGATGGGGTCCGTGCCCCCTCTCACCACTACGGGAGCTCAACAACACTCCCTGCCTGCAACCTCTTCATGAGTCCCCAGGATGGGGTCCGGGGCCCCTCCAGGCAAGTTCATGAGGGTGTGATGACACCCTGATTTGTCTTCTGGTGTGGCTCCAGGATGGAGTCGAGGGCCCCAGCACCACCTTCAAGGGGAGCGTGACGGCGCACCCCGGCTTAGTCTTTTGCCACCAGCTCTATCTCAGCCGGAGGCCATCTTCGCAGGGGATGCAACGGCGTCCCCCAACTGGTTTTCCTGGCTGGACCCTGGGATAAGGCTTGGGGCCCCCCTTCTGCCATATTTACAGGGAACACAGCGGAGCTCCCCCTCTTCCTCCTCACTGGGGCCCCTGGATTGGGTCCAGTGACTCTAATTTTGTCTTCACAGGGGTCGTTTCAGTGGCCCCCAGCTTTGCTTCATTTTGGGGGCAGTCCCAAGGCCTTGACCCGCCCTGGGGGCATCGACCGGAGCAGAGCCCAACTTGCTTCACTGCTTGCTCAGCAGTAGGTCAAAGGTCACAGACCTTCTCCTTTGGATATCTTGGACCCCCAAGGCGTTGGTGTTGTTTCGCTTCTGGTGATGAGCCCTTGCCACCAGGAACACCCTTGTTAGGCCTCCTGGTCTACAAGGGTCTCAGTTTGTAGAAATCCAGTCCCACTGACTCCCTGCACCAGCATTTCTTCTGGGTTCCATCTTTTTCTTCTTGGCAGCAGGCTTTCCTTGCGCTAGCCCAGACTTTCCCCCAACTAGTCCTAAGGGGGAGTAAGGGGGCCAGCTTACCTGGCCCTGACATGCGCCTCACTGGGCCTGAAGTCCTTCAGGGACAGAGTCCCTGCCCCATGGGACAGTCAGGGGGTTCTTCCATCCAGTTGCCCATGATGCCCGTCTTCATTCCCAGTGTCCAGCAGAGAAGCTCAACCAAGCAGAGAGAGCTCTCCCATGTGCAGGACCTTTTCAGTGGTGACGGAAGTGTCCAGCAGGCCTACATCTCTGGCCAATACAGATATTGCACATCACTTCCCTGTCCCTGTCCTATTCTTCCTGTAGATACTTCCAGGATAGCTCATAAATGTCATCGTCTAGGAGCTAGGGTCACATGTGCTCTGAAACTCAGCCCCTCCTTCCAAACATTCCTTTCAGGGCTTCACCGCCCATGTCTTGACAGGAGCTAACAGTTGGCTGGTTGATGCAAGGCCCAGCTCAGGCAGCTGGATAGAACAGTAAGTGACACTAATCCTAAACTAATTCACAAAAGATGACATTCCTGGATGACCCATAAGTTGTACAACTATGCTTTTGTAACATACTGCATCATTCTTTTCATACAGATTACAGTGTAGATTTGTGCGCTAGGGGACCTGAGTTATGCCCTTTGCCACTCTTTCCCATTTACATTTAATGGAGTGTCCCTACAGTGAAAAGACAATGAACACAATGATGTTGATATGTACTGGAGTGTCCCTACAGTAAAAAGACAGTTAGCACACTGACTATCCCTCATATCTGTAAACCCATCTCAAGAGGCATACTCCAGGTCACCACCCACTCTGCATAGTTCCTTCTGCACCAGTCACCCTGAGCGCAGTTCTTGGGCTGCGCACGCCATGTACCCTCCCTGCGCAGCTCTCACATGAGTGCACACGCGTGTGCACACATGATCACATGTAACCTGCCCAGGGCCTCCAACTCTTGTTGCCACAGCGCTTTTCCTTTACAAGTCTGCTCCGCCGTTCACACGCATAGTCCATTTTACCATGAGTTTACTGTGGTTGAGTCCCTGACTAGGACGCTCCATCCCAGTAAAAAGTAAAAAACCAGGTGGTCAAAAAGTGAAAAATTAGGGAGGACCAGATGGTCAGAACTGTCCTCTCACACTGCTCCAATGTAATTGGAATATGCTTTACCAATTCTTGGTTCATCTGGTATCCAATAGCAGCACTGTAGTAATGCAGCGCATCTCACACTATGATTATCCTTCACTGCTTTCAATACCAGGGAAAACCAAAGTAACAATTTTGCATGCCTAATCTGTTCTGATGTATTTGGGATACATTGCAGCAATTCTTGGCCTCCAAGGTATTAGGTGCTGACAATGTAGGAATGTAGTGCGTGTCACAGTTTGAGAGTTCTAACCTGCTCTGATTTCAAAGACAGCCGATGTGCCAATGCAGCATGTTTTATATTGTTCCAACTTTGTCGGAACACAATGTAACAGTTCTTATCTTCTTTGGTTTCAGCTGACAACCATATAATAGTGCAATGCGTCTCACTCTCTATCAGTTCTTCACTGCTACGATATAATAGAGAAACAACGTAGCAATGATGCTCATCTTAGCTGAGTGGGGTTCTCCAGCTCCTCTTGTTTGATGCTCAAGCTTCTTTGCACCGGTAGGCTTTGAGATGGTATCACGTTCCTGTTCTCGCCTTCACAATCCTCTTGGTGTTACAGTTCCAAGTCGCCAAATCCTTTTCTCCATGCTTTCATGTATTCTGTGTGGCACTGCCATTTACTACCTCAGGGTTTTATATCAATACTTGCATTGCACCAGCTCATGTCTACCCAATATATTTTTTCTATTGTAATGTAATGCTCTATGTCCACTTCGCCCTGCTCCTGGTGTCTCTTACTTCTCCCTTATTGTCACTCAGTGCGTATTTCTACTGTGTCTAGGACTCTCCTTACTGACAGTGTCTATGCTACCATTACTCACCATGGTGTAGTCCCCCTGAGATAGTAATAGGTATTATTAACTCTGCCTTTATGATGTCACACAACAACACCATCAGCGATGATTATAAATATGTGCAAAAGATATATCAATAATCCTAAAGGTAATACATACACATGAAATAGTAACCAAAGTAACCCTGTCGAAAGACCGTACCGCGGTCAAAAGACCGCGGGGGTCATTTCGACTTTCCCACTGGGCCGGCGGGCGACCGCCAAAAGGGCGCCCGCCGGCCCAGCGGGAAAGACCCTGCAACAATGAAGCCGGCACCGAATGGATCCGGCGGAGTTGCAGGGGTGCGACGGGTGCAGTTGCACCCGTCGTGATTTTCACTGTCTGCAAAGCAGACAGTGAAAATCTTAATGGGGCCCTGTTAGGGGGCCCCTGCACTGCCCATGCCAGAGGCCAGAGGCATGGGCAGTGCAGGGGCCCCCAGGGGCCCCACGACCCCAGTTCCCACCATCCTGGCTCTGGTGGTGTAAACCGCCAGAAACAGGCTGGCGGGAAGGGGGTCGGAATCCCCATGGCGGCGCTGCAAGCAGCGCCGCCATGGAGGATTCTCCGGGCCAGGGGAAATCCGGCGGAAAACCGCCGGATCCCCTTTTCTGACCGCGGCTTTACCGCCGTGGTCAGAATGGCCCTGGAAGCACCGCCAGCCTGTTGGCGGTGCTTCCGTTGCCCTATGCCCGCCAGGGTTGGAATGAGGGCCAAAGTGTATGATGAGTTTAATTATAGATTAATACAGTGTATAACTGTTTGTATAATCAGTCTCCAGATTCATTTGAATTTTATTTTATTTTTGTTTATAATTCATTTTATATTATCACTTCAGTCCACACAATGCATCATAACAGTATGGCATGGGGAATGGTATTAAAAGTGAAAAAGAAGAAGGACTCACATAATGTGGGCAAGACTGGGTGTCTGAAACACATTGGTGGTGTGGTTTTGGTGTCTTTGCCCAAAATAAAATAACAAGAAAACGAGCAACAAGCTCTCTGGAGTGTGATGTTTTAATACACTTGTATACATATATCTATATATGCATACACACAGAAATGCACACACACACACACATATATATGTAGAACACATTCATAAATACATATTACCTACTGACGGTCGCTAGTATGTAATTATAGGTAGGACCTAATCCAATAGAGAAAGCTATTTTTTTCTTTCTGCCAATAGCTTTGGCTCCGTTTGATGAATCTTCATGAAATTTTCAAAGTGGGTATGCAAGTGTGTTCAGCTGCTCTCCGGAAAGTTTTGAGGTGATTCATAAAGCAGGAGCTGGGATTTTTTTTTTCCCAAAATGCATTTTCCCATGCAATTTTTTATATGGATTTTGAACACGATTACAGCCCGAGCCCCGGAGCGGTATTACACCAATTTAGCAGAAAGCTAGTTCTTGGTCCAGAAAGATCTCTTTCTGTGATTTGGTGCAATTCTGTCCAGTAGTTTTTGAATTAAATAAAGAAAAATTAAATTTGTAATACTAGGAATGTGAATTCTTCACAGAGCCAACAGATCTCATTCTAAGATTTGATAGGCTGTCAGCACTTCAACCAGGAAGTGTTGGCAACTATTTTGGGATTCTTATTCAGCTAAGTCCCAAGAAAAGATTTTAAAAAAGGGGGCAGGATACGAGTACTCTGACCCATAGGCCTGGTAGTGGAATCCCATAGGGTCCCTGGCGGGGTCGGAAAGGATTTATTTAAAAAAATGTTGCCCCGAAAATTGCAGAAGATCCACAAATCTCTGAAATAAAAAACAAACAAACCTAAGAATGACCTTCTGCACTTGTTTTACTTCAGCCCCCTGATAGGCCAGTTCCTGGGGACAAACCTTAATTAGTATATTGAGAGGGGAGTGCACTCAGCCCCCCTCCCCAAGGTAAATTTCAGTCCACCAAACCACCACTTCCCCAGGGCAGGGCAATGTCAAATAAGGGGGAGGGGGCCATGTAGCCTGCCCCCCCAAGCATGACCTTCTGCACTTGTTTTACTTCAGCCCCCTGATAGGCCAGTTCCTGGGGGGCAAACCTTAATTAGTATATTGGGAGGGGAGTGCACGCAGCCCCCCTCCCCAAGGCAAATTTCAGTCCAGCGAACCGCCACTTCCCCAGGGCAGGGCAATGTCAAATAAGGGGGAGGGGGCCATGTAGCCTGACCCCCCAGGCTGTTCACATCCCAGGGGACACCACCTACCTGGGCAAGGTCTTTGTTTGCAAGGGGATGGGGCACACAGACACCTCCCCCTGGCTCTTTTCAACCCCTGAAACCACCACCTCCCTAGGGACAAGCTGATTTTTAAAAGAGGGGCTTTGCGGCCCCCCTCCCGGACAAATTTTAGGGCCCAAGGTCCACCACCTCCCCAAGGCAGCCTGATTCAAACAAGAAGAGAGGGGTTGCATGGCATGGTCCCCATGTTCGGCCCCAGGGACCACCACCTCCCCAGGCCATCCAATTTGAATGTATGGGGGACACACAGCCCCCCTCCTGGAGCAATTAATGTTTCTAGAGACCGCTACCTCCCAGGCCCGGCTCATTTTGTCCCGAGGTGCTTTCGCTTTGTGGGGGCTTTGACAGCTCCTGCCAAGTCAGAGCAAATAGTAAGTCTGCTCGCAGCGGGGGAAAGGGACTACGAAAACGGCTCCCGCCAGCTGGGGTCAGCTTTTTATCTGTTTCCTTACTTGCTGTCAAGCGAGCAGAAAAGCAGATCAAAAAATTGCTCCTGCATGCAGGGAGCAGCAATTTCTGCTGCTCCTTGTGTGTTGAAGCAATGCTAAATAGGTGCACTGGGTGGGACTAGGGCACCCAGCAAGAAGTGACCAGGCCCCAGGTGATGGAGTCCTCAGGGCCAAAATCGGCTGAAGGAGAGGTGCCTTGTGGCTTCCCTCTCCTTGTGATAATTGGCCAGGCCTAAGGGAAGGGGTTTCTCAGGCCAAAATCGGCTCAAGGAGTGTAGGTGTGTGTCCTTCTCCTTTTACTAATTGGCCAGGCCCTCGGGAATGGAGTTCCTGGGCCTGAAATCACCCCATTGAGGGACACCATGTGGCTCCCTGCCCTTTCAGTAATTAACTGGGTTCTGTGGATGGGTTCTCCAAGGCTGAAATCGGCCCAGAGAGGGGGGGGCCGGGCAGCACCCCTTCCCTTGCTGTAACTGACTGGACCAGGGGGATGGGGTGCATACAGGATGTTAGGCTAGGACAAGGGACATTATTAAAAAAGGCCTTAGAATTTCACTAAAAAAACAATAGTTAGAGGGATGTTGTGGTTAGGTTCAAATTTTACATGCTAAAAACCATAAAAGTTCAACAGTTATAGTCATACTTATCTGAAGAGACTATAACTCATGTCCTAAGGTAACTATAATTTGCACCCTGCCCATCCACTGCTATCAGTAATGACATCTTATATGACATCATTTATGATATAACTGCAACATTTGTAATAAGATTATTGATGAGAAAACTGTGCATGTTGAGGGCCTAAGTTATAGTTACCTTAAGGCATGAGTTATAGTTTATTCAGATAAATATAACTACAACTGATGAATTTCTATGGTTGGCTTTGTGCATGTAAAATCTGAACCTAACTATACTGTCCCTCTAACCTTCAGTTTTTGAATTAATTTCCAAGGTTTTTTAAAAACCATTTACTAACTATGACATCCCTGTAACATTTGTTTTTTTCAGTAAATATATATATATATATATATAAGTTTGCCTAGCTTCTACTACTCCATGATGGGACTCCCTGTGAGGTACAGGTATATAAAAAAAGCTGACCAGAGTCCCCTGCATCTAGTCCTGCAAAAATAGCCCAGCTGACCAGTGACCAGTGGTAATTTTTGGATTTGAACCAGGTGCATTCTGGGAGTGGAGTCTTAATCCCCAAAGAACAACTCAGCTTCTGGAAGCTTGGGGTGAGTTGTGGACACCTAAAGGACCTTAAAAGTACTTTGAAAGAAGGTCCAGAAATTTGAATCAACTTTGGAAAAAGCTACATAAGTGGACAACCTGACATTGTGAGTCAAGCTGGCCAACGTCGACCGCAACCGGGCCTGTCTTGCAGGTTCATTCCACTGAAAAACTCTGGAGCCCCAGATATCCAGGAATTGACTGGGGACTCATGGAAAGGCAAACCGACGATGTTGCATCGAAATCGGCTTGCTGAGGGGGGTCATCGATATTGGGAACAAAAAGCTCCAGAAAAGTATCTAAGTCCAAAAGTGAAAGTTTGATCAAGGCATCCCATGCAGGAGGGCTCTAGCAAGGTCGGCTTCTACTTTCGACTTGGTCCTGGACAAAGAATTCCATCCCGTAAAATTTATAAGTGTGTATGTATTAAACTTGACAGAGATCTGCCGCGCAGCTTATCCTAAGAGGGCTCCAGCGAGGTCGGCCTCAACTCTTCAAAAAAACATCTAAATGTGAAGGTAAAACTTGGCCTCCCACACAGTGTAGCCTTTGACTGTGCCCTGGATGAGTTTGACCAGATGTCCAGAGTGGCGCTTTTGATTTCTAGGCACCAGAAAACATCAAGGTGGTCATTTTGACTCTCCCGGTCTTTTGACCACTAGGGTAAATGTGGTGGTCCCACCACCAACAGGCTGGTGGTGCAGACCGCTACATTATGAGCGTGGCGAGTTGGCCTCTGCCAACCTGACACATCCCCACTCATACCTCCATGGCAGTCAGAACCGCTGGGCTGGAGATGTTCATCTCCAACCCGGCAGTCTGCAGAAGACCGCCGGAGGTCTTAGGAGCCAGCTTTCCGCCACGGTTTCCGCGGCAGTAGCACAGCCACAAAAACTATGGTGGAAAGGCTACCAGTGGCAGGAAATTTCTTCCCTGTCACCGGTAGACGCCCCCCCCTACCCTTCCCTAGCAAGCACTAGACCCACCTCCCGCAGCCCCCTTCAGCCACAGCGCCCCCTCCGACCAACCCATCCCCCTTAAGTCACAGTGCCCCGTCCCACCACCCCTCCCCCCTTTCAGCCACACCGCCCCTCCCTCCACCCCCCACATACCCCTTCCTGCATATATGCACACAGACAGCCACAAGCACCATGCATACACCCATTCACCTACACTTACATAGAAACACGCATCCACTCACATGAATCCATACACGCATTCACAACAGCATCCACCCGCCAGCACGACTACTGGCCGAATTTCCACCAAAAGTGATGCGGAAATCCAGCTAGACCCGTAAAATGGTAGGGGGGAGACCCCCAGCACTGACAGTAAAAAAATCATATCTCTGGTTCCCTTTGTTAGATCTTTGTTGTTTTGGTATCAGTTTAAAGATATAAATATAATCAATTTTTATACACTGGTGTTGGATTTTTATTGCTTGTTTCTGTTTTTCTTATTTACTGTTTTGTTGATATTAAATGCTTTACATACCTGTCTCTTAAGTTAAGCCTAACTACTTGTGGTCAAGCTACCAATGGTTGAGCCAGGATTAATTTATTCAGGTCTTGACTGGAGCTAATGGGAGTTTGTGAATTTCTATGTGTACGTGCTTACTTGCCCTTACCAATAATCCACTTTCCAACAGTTTCTGATCGGAGTGTACAATGACACCACATCAATGGTCACCAATGTGTATTTCTGTTGCCATTAATATCAGCTACTACTTCAAAAGATCTCACCAGAATTCTTTATATACGATGGCAAGGTCTTTACAGAGGTGTGATGTAATGGTCCACAAACTTAGACACGTCCTCAAAGATGGAGCCACAATCTGGTACAATTAGACTGCTTAGAGTGGTGTTGAGTGTCATGTGGATCTTGGGCAAAAAATCGATTTTGTTAATGATTGGATTTGGTGTCATTAGGAACTCATATTCATCATCATTTGTTAGCAATTTGTCCCTCTATCCTTTTGACTGTTGATTGAAATTGGTGAGCATGATGACTCCGAGGAAGTCAGCACACCACGTCGTGACCGACGCTGCTAGAAGTACGCAGATTCTTTTGCACCGACGCTGTGATCCCCGACTTCGCGCATCGACTTGTTTTCACTCTTCACCAAAGGTACTGTACTTGGGGGTCGACATGCTGGTGTCGGCTTGTTGGGAATGACTCTGTCACGATGCCGTGTTAACACCTCATCGAAGCATTTTTGTTTCTAAGCGCCATTTTTTTGTTTAATCTTTAAAAATTCATAACTTGACTTGTGTATGTCAGATTTTTGTCGTTTTTATCTTGTTTTGTTTAGATAAATATTTCCTATTTTTCTAAACTGGTGTTGGGACATTTTGTAGTGTTTTCATTAAGTCACTGTGCCTGTTGGTACAAATACTTTACACCTAGCACTCTGAAGTTAAGCCTACTGCTCTGCCAAGCTACCAAGGGGTAAGCAGGGGTTAGCTGAGGGTGATTCTCTTTTTCCCTGACTAGAGTGAGGGTCCTTGCTTGAACAGGGGGTAACCTGACTGTCAACCAAAGACCTCATTTCTAACACCCTTTGAATATTAGAAACAAACTTGTAATGTAAAGGAAAAACCTCTGCGCTCCAATCTTTCAGTCAATTTGCACAAATGTATTGGTTATATAAGTGAACATCAACGAGTTTCAACTCAAATGAGTCTTGTTCACAGTTGGTGAGCTCCTCATGATTACTCTGTAAATACACATGCCCATCCTGCCATTAGGAGGCATTCTGGGATTTGAAGTCCATATGTAAATATTGACTTCAATGCAAGAATTTATTATAAAGAAGACACTCTATTTGTAAATGACTTCCTTCAAAATGGTGTGTGACTTACTTATATGACATATTGTAAAGCCCTTGCAGGGCTGGTGAGGATTTAAAAACTGAGACTGTTCTGTCTTGTGTATTGCACCCATAGAGATGGCAGAGACATAGGGATTCCACACACTTAGAGCAGGTACCTTACTTGTGTACTTGTGCAAACGAGTATTACCAAATAAAAGATTCATCATGATGTGATGGAGAGTAGGATCTGGTAAGTTACATTTGATAATGTAAAGTTTGGGGGATTATTCTGCATTATTGCTTGTCTTTCACATAATGTAACATATATATCTATGACTATCTATATCTTATCTATCTGATCTATCTGTCTATCTACCTATCTATCTTTATATATTAATCTATCTATATATATCTATACATATCTAGCTATATATAAAAATAAATGTATATATATATATATATATATATATATATATATATATATATATATATATATATATATATATATATATAAAATATACTCACAAAAAAACCATAGAAATTCATCAGTTATAGTTATTTCAAGTAACTATAACTTGTGCCCTAAGGTAACTATAATTCGCGCCCCCACCATGCACAGTTTTCTCAACAATAATTTTCCTGCAAATATTTCAGTGATTTCATAAGTGATGTCATCGATGATGTTATGAGTGGTCTATTATCTAGGGTAATTAGCAGTGCACGGCTAGGGCGTGAGCTATAGCTATCTTTGGGCAAGAGTTATAGTTACTTGAAATAACTCTAACTAAAACTGCTGACTTTTTATGGTTTTGTGTGAGTAAATTCAAAACCTAACTATAATGTCCCTGTAACCTTTGTTTATTTAAGTGAGTTTCTATGGGTTTTTATATTTCCTTACTATGAAGCCCCTGTAGCCTTTGTTTTTTTCATGTGAATTTCTATGGTTTCTTTGATGTTAAGAATTTTAGTTACTTTACGTTAATCCAATAACCGCCGTGCACAGCCTTCAGCTGAGTGTGGCGGGGGTTAACCGTCCTAAATTAATATTAGGTCCTGAGATGGGTTGGTCCTTGAAGCTATTTAGAGGCCTAGGAAGGGGGCCCTATGCACCCCCTCCTTTTTTATTATATTTTTGGCTATGCCCCCGGAACCTAGCCCACCTGGGTGCTTGCTTTTAAAACAAGTGCAGGAGCCCACGCTTGTTTTTTACAAAACAATTGCCACAAGTTCACTGCTAATTTGTGACAAAAATGTTTTTCGAAAATAATTTGCCTTGGGGGGTCCGATCCAAACCTGCACCACTCATGAAGTGCTTCTTTGCTTGGTGGAGATATGATCATGTTTCTGTGAATCAAGAACATGTCTCCAAAATTGGGGCACTCGCTCAAGGGGTCCTTTTAATAAGCTGTCCATCATCCAGGGACAATGTTGGAAAGACATTGCATACCACTAATCTATATGGGGTGGAGTCAAGAGGGCAGGCTTCTAAGCCGTTTACATACTTTTAGGGGCATATTTATACTCTTTTTGAGCAGAAGTTGTGTCATTGTTTTAATGCTAATTCGGCGTAAACCTAACTCCACATTTATATTTTGATGTTAGACACGTCTAACGTCAAAATATAGGAGTTTGCACCATTTATTGGATGCGTGTACCTACCTTGCGTCAATGAGATGCAAGGTAGGCGTTCCCATCTAAAAAATGGTGCTATCTCCATAACCCCATATTTATCCCCCGTGCTAAAATGACATACAGGTGGGAGAAGGGGCCAAATAATGGTGCAAAGCTTGCTTTGCCCCATTATTTAACGCCTGGGTCAGACCAGGTATTAGGGGACCTGTGGACCATTTCCATGGTTAAACATAATGGAATGGGTTCACAGGTGCCCTTCCCAAGGCCCAGGAACTCCCCCACCCACACCAGAGGGACACCAGAGGATATGGACCCCATCCCAGGTAAGTAGGATAAGTATTGGTAAGTATTTTTTTATTTTTGTTTTTAAAGTGCCATTGGGGGCACTAACTTGGGCCCCCTGCATGGCACAGAGTGCAATGGCCATGCAGAGGGGACACTTGTCCCCTGTGCTGGCCATTCAGGGTGGTACGCATGACTCCTGTCTTTCCTGATAGGGAACATGTTTTTGGTGGTTGTGCGCCAGGACATGGCGCTAGTCTGGTGAGAGGCATTTTTTCCCTCTAACCAGGCTAATGTCATTTTCTGACGCACAACTCCCTCCTTCTCTCCTGCCACCCCCACCAGGCTAGCGTCTTTTTTGAAGGCCCGAGCCCAATATTAGCACTGGCTTGCACCATTTCTTTAAAATGGCACCCGTCTGGAACTGTGGAGCTGGTGCTATACTTTTTAAAAGGAAGAAAACTATCCCTGGTCTTAGCCGCAGATGGCAGGAAGGAAACCACTGGTCACAGTCACTATATGAGATATTGCGCTCGAAAAAAGCAAGGATTCAAAATCTCCATCAAGGTTTACAGATAACTTTTCAAGGTGGGAATGCAGAGAAAAAAAACACTTGCTTTGCCTTGACTATGTGCAGGAAATTAGGATGATTGGTACCTCACAGAAGTGAAGCTTCAACTTGGGCACCTGCTTTGTTTATATCTGTAAGTGCTTTCCATTGAAGTTTAATTTCTGTGAAATGAGCATTGTTCCAGAATGAATCATGCCCTGCATATTTATCCAAGAAGGGCCCACTGTTGGGTAAATGTATAGTGCATCTCCTACATTACAGCTGCATGAAGAATGCTGAGGTAATGTCTCTGGCATCTTCATCAGATACCTTTTCAAGGTGGAACTGCAGAGACAACTCACTTGGATGATTTGTACTTTACAGAAGTAAGTGCCTCTTTGTTTGGTGCAGAAGTGATCACATTCTTCTGCATTAAGAACAGGTTTCCAAAAACGGAAGGAAAAGTGATCAGGGGGCCTTTTAGTAAGTTGTCCATCATCCTGTGGAAAGGGTGGGAAGACATTGCATACCACTAATGTATATGGGGAAAGGCAAAATAGGTAGGGCTGCTAGGCTATTTTGCATATTTGTAGTTTTTAAAAGGAAGAACACAATCTCTGGTCTCTGCAGCAGATGACAAGGATGAGCCCACTTGTCGCAGTCACTACATGAGACATTGTAGTTGAAAAAAGCAAGGATGAAAACACCTCCATCAAGGTTTAGAGCTAACTTTTTAAAGTGGAAATGCAGAGAAAAAACATTTGTTTTGCTTTGATCATGCACAAGAAATTAGGATGATAAATATGTCACAGAAGTGAAGCTTCAACTTGGCACCTGCTTTGTTTATATATGTAAGTGCTTCCCATTGAGGTTTAATTTCTGTGAAATGAGCATTGTGCTAGAATGATATCCTGCCTTATGCATTTATCAAAGATAAATACACAGGGCAGAAATCGTTTATTTTTTTTAATATATGTTGTAACCCCAGGGGGAACCTCAAGGTCCCTGTGCTCTCAGACAGTTCCTGCCCACCTGTAGGAAATACAGCTCCCTGCATGCAGGAACAATACTTTCATGTCTTTCCCTGCCCACTTATTTGCTGTCAGGTAAAAAGATGAAATGTTAGCTTCCAGGAAGCAGGAGCATTTTGATACCTCCCGCTTGCTGGAAGTGGAGTGTTTGCTTTTTCTTGGTGGGAGCTGTCAGTTTCTGCCAAGTAACAAAAAACAGCTACTTCCTGAGGGTGAGCACCTAAAAGGATAGCAGGATCTGGCCCTGGAGGGTGGTGGTCACCAGGGCCATATATGGCTCCAGGAGGTGGGCAGCACAGCTCCCTTTATTGTCCTGCATAGAGGGGCCCATGGAATTGATTATCCCCAGAGCTGTTTATGGCCCAGGGAGGGGGTTGTATGGCCCCCCTCCCATCTCTAAAATATTTGAAATGCCCCAGGCTGTCAGTGGTCCCTGGGGTGTGGGTGGTCTATGTGCCCCTGCAATAAGTTTGTATTTGCCCCAGGGTTTCACACAGCTCCTGGATGGGGGTCCGTGCAGGCCCTCTCCTTTGTATAAAAAAGGACCAGGGAGTTAGTAGCCCCTTGGACCAGGGGGGTCCAGGTGACCTCCCCCACATATATATATTTTATGTGTAGCCCGTGGAGATATAATATTTATATTTTGTAGATGTGTTGGTCTGGGGTTTGCTCACATGTTAGCATGAAATAATTAGTTATGGCACAAACATATTTGTGTTGATTAATAGATTTACTGATATCTTACAAATAGGAAGAAAGGCAATGCAATTGAATGATCCAGGTAACAGGCATAGTAGGGAGGCCATGATTCAATTCACATTATTTGATCAGTATTATGAATTGTATATATAAAAAAACTTGTACTTCCAAAAAATTCTTACTTCCAAAAATTGTTACTTTCAAATATAAATAAAATTATTATCATTACGTATTTATCTATTTATATAAGATGCACATAACATAATATACATGGACATTTAAAGATGGCGCCCTTGTTTTCATGTGGATTGCAAGTATTTGTTTTGTATAGTCCTTTGTTTGTGTTTTGTTTGATATGGGTATTTCATATGTGTAGCAAACTACCAGCCTATACGTGAATAAGGCTACGGCTGAAACACGTTGTATGGGAGGAAGCAGTTGGTATTAAAGTATTTTGGACTTCAGTTTGTAGTCCGGGCATTCTTCTATATATTATTTGGAGGAACTGCAGTGATATTTTTGGAGAGCTGGATCCACGCCCGGACCGCCACCGCTAAAGCAGCCTCGGTTGTCTGGCATTTGTGAGTTTCATGTATATATATATATATATATATATATATATATATATATATATATATATATATATATATATACATATATAATAAATCTGCACAATTTTCTTGACTATAACATGAAACATTAATGAAGACATTCTGGAGGGGAAGCATGGTTTGTTTTGGGACAGCTAATTGCACGTCATCATAAATTACAATGGTCCTACTCTTATTCTTTCTAGCTCCTGCTAGAGTTCCACCTTGAGTACGACTCTATACAGAGTTCCAATTCAGATTACACCCTCCACCCAAAAAACCATTTATGCCATTTTTTAGCACAAATACTTTTTTCCCTTATCTTTGGGAGAAGTAACAACAGTGCACAATAAGGTTAGGCTTGTTAAAGAGCTAACCTTAGGATAAGTTTATGTTTGGCTATTGACTGGTTAGTATCATATACTAGTAGGCTTAGTTGCATTCTATTGGAAGTGGTAGAAGGTGGAGTAGTAATGAAGCCATGTGGAGTTACTTAATTCAGAAACTCTGGGAGAAATGTGGCACATGCTGAGATGGGATTGGGATTTATAGGGTGGGTGGGACAGGGAGAATGTGGTAAGTTTAAAGTTATAGATGCGTAGGCACTGGGATACTGCACCTTTTCTTCTTAGAAAGTAATGGTTGGGAGGATAAGACTAAACCATAGGAGGGTGGATGTTTTAGAAAGGGATTGTGATGTAGGCTTGAAAGAAAAGAAGGAATACCTTAACAAAATGCATTAGTTGCCATTGACAATGTGAAGTGACTTACCACTTGTCCCAGCAGCTACTCCTTCCTTCTCCACTGGATGGTGGTCTCTTGCCTTCTCCCCAGGAGCCTCAAGTACTTCCGGTCTTAGACAGAAACATACCACAGATAATAGATGCCTGCTATACCTAAACATCTCATTATTTGACACAAATTACATCAGCAATGGTTATTCATCCTTAAATACTGTCAGAAGTATCACTTTGAAAGTTTTTAAGGACCACAAAAGTAAGTAGTCAACCATTCAACACTATACAATATTTCATGTTTATAATGTAGGAGCATGACTCTGAAAGAATTGGAATAACAAAGAATGAAGGAGTGGAAGGGAATCCAAAAATGTATGGTGGCATCCTGCCATGCTGCGTTCTCGTGACATTGTGGAACCTTGTATGACATGGCATCCTGTGGGATCCATGAATACCATCCCTGAACCTGTACTATGCACCATTTGCTCAATGAAGCCTTCTGTCAGTAATGTCAACTACATGGTGTCTATATGTTACCAACAATGCTAATTTAAAGGCAATAAGTATTCAACATGATTTTATGGCAAGACCCTGAGGCTAACATTATGCAATATCCTTTATTGCCACTACTCAGAGCAGCTCCTTTAAAGAACACAAAACTTAGAACACCAACTTAATAAAAGCACAGAATCCAGCCTTCAGCCTACTTTTTTGCTTCTGCTCATGCATTTGAGTACTTATGTGCATGATGTATGATATGTTTTAGTTGTATGTGTGTAATGCCATGTTTTATTATTATGATTGTGTATACGTTGTGAGAGATTACTGTTTAATGCGTTTATAAGATTTATTAGTGGAACATTTTGATTGTTTTTTAAATGTATATATTTACGGCTTAGTAGATGTTACAAATTCTTATTAGAATAATATATATTTTAAATGGCCCATGGTTCCATTTGATCAATATATTATTGTTATGAGGCAGATTCTTTGACATTTATTCAGCCATTTCAGTTATTTTATCGAATGTTCTTTGTTTCAATAAGCATGCTGTGAGGACGCTTAGAGCAGTGTTTGTTGTTCGAGCACTCTCAGGGTTCTGAACGCGACGGTCTGTGCATCAGGCCTGATTAGAACTAGCTGCTCAAGCTTCTCAAGTGAGGGAACGGGAGTGTATGCATTTGACAGGTCGCACAACATCCAAATTAGGCGTTGGACCCTAAGATCGACTGGGCACGTGACTTATTAGTGGAGAAATGTTAATAAATGTTTACTTGAACTTCACTTACATAAAGCGGTTTCAGCGTTGCTGGCCGGGTGTTTTTTCACAAAGGTTTGGCATTGACATCGTTCTGAGTTCCTCACAGGAATAGAGATAGAGGAAGGACTATCAATGGTTCTGATTGGTTTAGGAAATGTAATTGGGCGGACAACTTTACTAAGTGGGAAGAATTTAATTTAGTTAGGTGAATCATGTGTTTAGCTTGTGACAGTTTAGGTTGACAGTTATAACAGTTATTCATTGAGCTAGTCAACTGGGTTTTGATGGTTGTTTCATCTCTCTGGGTGTGCTTACTTTGGTATTTAGTGGTATTTTAAACCTGAAAGAAAAAATTTCAAAATAAGTGAAGTCAGAACTAAGGTGACTGAGGAGACTTTAATTGAGTAAAGGTTAAATGGTGAATTTGACAGAATGTTAGTGGAGTTGAGTGTTAAACATGAAAAGAAATTGGAAGCTATTTTGACTAAAAGTATGGGTATCTCAGAGGAAGAAGAATTTTGGTCAGCAGGGGAGACGTCCTGTGTTAAACAAAAGTGGAAAGGTTGCTATCGAAAAGGAAGCACCTTTCAGTAGAGGGCAAACAATCAAAGAGAAAGAAGTCTGCGTTGGCAGCTCACAGAAGCTATGGAGCATGAGCCATGGAAGTGTCGAGGACATGCATGATCGGCAGTACAAAGACCCAGAAAGAGAAAATAAGAATTTAAAAAGGGGTTGTAAGCACTCTGTGGTGCAATATGTTGAGTCCTCTGGGAGTGGAGAGGTGCTCATCAGACTTTGAGGCAGCTGAGTCAGAGGGCGATGAAGTAATTAAATCAAAAGAGGATAAGGAGGCTATGAAAGAGTCTCAGGTGGAGATTTTAAAAGATCCTTTAGGGGATTCTGTGTTTGATCATCTTCTAAGCAGACATCTTCTTTCTCCCGTGTGGACTCCTTTGGAGCATGTTGTGATTTATATTCATTTATGGATCAGGAAGCAGATTTAGAAAGAGGTCAGGCTCCAGTTGAAGGCAAAGTATCCAAGATCATCTTTAGAAGATAAGATTATGCTTGCTCCAGAGTTAGATCCAAAATGTTTGCCATTTATTAGGAAAGAAATGAGAGATCCTCGTAAAGGTTTAGACAAGAGTCTCAATGTGTGTCACGATCACTTGCTAGATGTAGTTGAAACCTTAACAAACATTTTTGATTTGATTGAGGAGGCTACTCTGTATAAAATAGTATTGGATGTGGAAGATCTTTGTCAGTGTGCCCAAATGACCTGTTTACCCATTAGGCAATGCTAACACTGCTCTCTAGGTAGAGTGCAGAAAAAGTATACTCCTAAAAATTGATCCTAAGTTGGTGGATCTGGCTAACAATGAGGTGGGACCTTCTGCTGAAGACCTTCAGTTTGGTGATGATTTTATGAAGTCTATGTTAAAATTTGGGGGGCTTAGTCTTCTATACAGAAGTCCCAGAGAGATATAAAGAAAGTCTTTAATCATCGTGTTTTTGAAGGGGCCGGAAGATGTGGGGGTTGTTTTTCTGGCTAAGGAATGGAAATTACAAGACCTTTGTTTTCCTGAGGATATGACCCCTCACAGGGTGCTGGGAAAACAGCTACCTTCTATTCACAGCACCAACGCTCTAGGGGATGTGGAGAACAAAGCAATCGATGTTTTAGATCATCAAGTAAGGTTGAACCTTACTGCTATCCCTCTAAAGTTAGGTGGCAGACTTGCCCAATCTTTTCACAATTGGTTTCAAGTGACTAGAGATCCTTGGGTGTTAGAGGTGATATTGTATACATTTTATCAATGGACCAGTTTAAAGTTTAGTTCCATGTGGAGTTCAGTTCAGTCCAGATCAAGCAAAGCTAGTGGACAAGAAAGTCTTAGAATTTGTAGAGAAAGGAGTGATTCTGAAAGCATTCCGAGAACAGGGAGGTTTTGTGAGTAATGTCTTCCTATTAGAAAATAAAGTCAAAGGTTTGAAGCAGTTATAAACTGGAGAAGTTTAAACAACTGGGTAGTGTATCACCGTTTTAAAATGGAAGGAATGCAGATGTTGAGGGACATTTTACAAACAGCAGATTGGCTGACTCGGCTGGATTTAAAGGATGGTTACTGTACAGTTCTTGTGTGGGAACCCCATCAGAGGTATCTCAGGTTCAGATGGGGCAGGAAGACTTGGGAGTTTGTTTGCCTTGGTTTCAGTCTTTCCTCAGCCCCTTGGTGTTTTACAAAGATTATGCGACCAGTGGTGTCTTTTCTGAGGGAGAGAGGTGTCAGGTTGATGTAAGGGAGAGAGGTGTCAGGTTGATCATAAATCTAGATGATATATCGATCATGGATCAGAGCAAAGCAATAACTATGGAATACACAAATATGGCCGTCAGATTATTGGAATCACTAGATTTTGTAGTCAACAAGAAGAAGTCTTGTTTATTTCCGGAACAAAGATCACAGTTTTTTGGATAATTAATAAATACTGTAGATGGCGTCTTAAAACTACCAAAGGAAAAATTGAAGAGGATGAGAAAGGAAATTTGAAGAGAGTTAATAAAAGGTCATATCTCTTTGAGAATGCTAGCACGTGTTGTTGGTCTTTTAACCTCTACAATTCAGGCTACTTTTCTGGACCTTTCAACTATTAGTCCTTGCACAGGATGAAGGCAGGGCATTATTAAAGTTGTATGAAATATTCTGAAGAAATTGTTTTATCAGAAAGAGGTGAGAAAAGAGCTCAAATGGTAGTTGATGAATAAACCTTGAGTTGATAATAGAATCAGATGTGAGTTTAGATAGTTGGGGGGCATGATGTGGTTCACTATCAGCAGGAGGACGTTGGACAAAGGAGGAGCAAAAAATTAATGTAAACTGTCAGGAGTTACTGGCAGGATTGTTTGTGATAAAATGTTTTAAGAAGGACAAGGTGGAATGGTCAGTGCTCCTACGCATGGACAATGTGTCAGCAGTTTGGTATGTAAACATATTATGGGGTCCAAAATTGAAAGATTTGACAGATATGGCAAAGGTATTTGGGGATTGTTGTCTGAAGAGGAAAGTTTGGGTACAGCGGGTGCACATTCCGGGTCTGAGCAATGTGGTGGCAGATTGTTTTTCTTAGAATTTCAAAGATTCAAGTGATTGGATGTTGAACAGGATGATATTCTTACAAATACAGGGTTTTTGGGGTCCCTTATGAGTGGACCTCTTTGCCAACAGGTTGAATGTACAATTGAGCAAATGTTTCAACTGGCGTCTGTATCCGGACTCAAAAGGGCTAGATGTCTTTTGGCAGACATGGAAGGGTCTATGCATTTCCTCGTTTTTCAATGATTGCTCTGGTAACTATGATTGTTTGCAGAAGGAAGGAGACAACAATGACCTGGAAGGCCCAATGTTTGGTTCTGTTGGAGATCAATTGATACATCGGGAGAGTATGGGAAGCACCAGGTCTTTAACAATAGGCTTTGACACTTTTTAAAGGATCCTGGGTTACGGGAACTAGAAAGATGTATAGACTGGCATGGCAGAAATGGGTCTGATGGTGCATAGACAGGGACTTTGATCCCATTTCGGTGCCTTCAGTGGAAGTGGTAAATTATTTATCTGAGAAATTTGAGGACGATTTGTCCTACAGAACAGTAAATGTGCATCTGTCTGCAATAGCAGTAGGTCATTGGGTAGTAAGTGGATTATCTATAGGCCAGGATGTAATAAAGTGTATGTTGATGAAAATCATTCGAATGTTAAAACCTCAGTTTCCAGGTATAATTCAGTTTGGGGTGTGTCTAAAGTATTGGATTTTTTGGTTAGTTGGGATTCAAATGAGTCATTATCATTAAAAGATCCATCCAGGAAGTTGACAATTTTACTGTGTTTGATTTCTTTTAGGAGGGTTTTGGTTGTGAAACACTTGATATTAGAAGCAGAATATGTTCTCCTGAAGGTGTGTGTTTCTATTTAACTAAAAGAACTAAAACACATTTGTTTTCAATACCTTATCCTTTTTTTGACGAGAAAGAGAATTTGTATGTGGTAAAGTGTGTGTGAAGGAGTATGTGAAGAGAACATCAAGGGTGAGACCTCTCAAAGGGAATCAACTGCTTATTTCATTCAAGAAACTTTACAAGGCTGTGTTTTTTCCAATACTTGGAAGATGGGTGAGAGAGATAATGAGAAGAGCTGGTGTGAATGCTAGCATGTTTGGTGTACTTTCTGTAAGAAAAGTGCCTGCTTCTAAAGCTTTCATGATGGGAGGTTCTTCTCATTCTGAGATTTGTGGATTGGTCCAATGATGTTACTTTGAGAAGTTTTATTTTAAACTAGTTAAAATGTGGTTAACTGTCATTGCAACACTTTCATCTTGCGTAATGTTAGCCTCCGGGTCTTGCCTTAAAACGTAGACTTCCGACAGCCTGGTTGGCCGAAGCTCTGGATTGTATTAAAGAGATGGAGGGTAATATTGTCCCTCCCAATATCCCAACTCTGTTTTAACTGTTGCTTCATTTATTTTGTAGCACAAGGGCAAGTTTGATGAAGATGGAAGATGTGGATTAATTTTTAAGGAACGTTTGAGGAGTTTGTTTAGTTGGATGAAGACTCAATATCAAAGACTATTTTGATCTGTTTAAATATGTTCAGTTGCAGTTGCTAGAAGGAAGGCTGAAAGTTGGGGGTTCTGTTCTTTTACTAAATTGGTGTTCTAAGTTCTTAGTTATTTAAGTGAGCTGCTGTGAGTAGTGGCAATAAAGGATAGTGCATACTATTAGCCCCCGTGTCTTTAATAAAATCCAGATTTTCTGCCCACTAGGCTTTGGAAAATCTGCATTTACCAGCAGTACCAGCAAGAATGGCAGAGACTGCTTCTGTCCTATGGGGCAAGTGGGGAGTCAGTTGTGGAGCACCCTCTTGAAGTGAGGAAAAAGAAAGAGGAAACTGAAATTATTAATAGGTACTCATTTTAAATAGAAATAAGAAGGGCACCCTACAATAAATATGAACAAGCATACATAAAGTTTCCACTTCGAAACATGTCTGTGCCACAGCAATGCAAAACTATTAATGATCGATCTGAAAATCTTCATGGTGAATGTCAGAAACAGACAATCAAATCACACCATCTGCAGGATGTATATATAAAAGCAAAACTAAACAATAATAAAATCCACAATAATATTCTGTGATCACAAGCATATTCTGACCATTATTTTAATGAAAAAAATGCATGGTGTATCCAAACCAAGCAGTAACTTCCCTTATATGAAGTAGGTTGTCATGTGCAAAACCATTTTTAGAGAATATGTTTTTGAAAAGTAAACAAATGCAAACTATTTTAAGATGAAACAAACAACAAATATATGAACAAATAACATCTATAAAGAAATGTCTGTTAAAGGTGCAGTCTTCCTTTTGTATGTTTTTGAGACACTTTTTGTGATGATGCTGAGGTAGATGAAGGAAATCGAATGCTAGAACTGTTAACTGGATGACAGATGAGTTGTTTGGAAAAGAAATAGTTCTGGACATGCACAGATATGCTTCAAATGAACGGAGTAAAGACAGCTTTTACTCTCCAAGCGTATTTGAAAACCGTTGGAGTGCTTGGGTGAAACTACAATATCATCTTCTAATTGCCCTTACTTCTTGAAGGCCAGTCTGTTGCTGTCTTTTCATTTGAATGTGATTGTGGACAAAGAGACATGCATTTATTTGGGCAAAAGTTTTGTAATGAAAACGTATAAAGCCAGAGGCCAAAAACTTGTAATTGTGTTTACATTTCTCTAACTTGGGTTCCTGGAACCAGAAATTATGAAAACAAAATTTGTAAGATCAATAGAAGCCATTTTTAAGTTCTCTTTCAAAATTGGTAACAACCCTGTTAACAAAATGATTCAAATTTATAAAAGTAAAACAATTAGCAGTGTTTTGTATGGTTCTGCCCGATGAGGATCAGCAAATATCCAATTGTTTTGCAAGCAATGGAGAATACACTTCAGTGTATATTACTTGCTGTTCATGGTTCAACATCATCATATATTGTACACAAGGAAGTAGTATTCCCTTTCTTTGAAGATTCCATTCACATAAGGGCATTATTGACTGGGCATGGAATTTGGTTTAAATCATGGACAGGGTTAAAAAAAGATTTTATAAGAGATTATTTAGCTCACAATTATCGACACAAAATTCCATGGTTTGCACATCTGAAGACCCTGTTCAATGGTGTAGATCTGATCCATGACCTGGACGACCCTCTTAGCATACTTTATTATCATAAAAAGAGCTGAAAATGCTATTGATGGGTCAGATGGAGGTTGGATGGGGAGTTAGAGAAGGTATAAAACCAACTATTATGCAATATATGAGTGACCTTTCTTATAATGCTGTTCCCAGCTACTTGTCAGTTGTAACAAAAGTGCAAGATAGGTTTTATTTAACTAGAATGCATTTTAGGATTCTGCATTTCTTAGTAGTGTTTCCAAAAATGGGTAAATGGTCAAAGGATTTGCTGAATTGCCCTTGTGATGGTAAAACCGCCCAATCCACACAGCACTTTATTCTATTTTGCAAGTTTTATCAGGATATAAGGAAAACATTTTTAAAACCGTTATTATTTGCTGATAGATTGTTTCAGTTTAAAGAGGCGTTCAACTTTATAGGTAAATATTGCACTGTTGAAACCTGTTTTGCGGTAACTCAATTTTTCACTTGTGCAATTAAACGTAGAAAGACACATGCACATTTGGAGAACCTATGCCATGAGGCAGAGAAGTGTGATGATAGTAGGACGGTGTTGCTAGAATTAAAATAGGCAGTTTAAATGATCAATGTGCAGGTTACATACTGGATTTTTTTTTACTTTTCGTTTTAATTACTGTTTTATTGTTTTTTATGTGCATCTTTTATGGATTAATATTCGTATTAAGAAACATTTGACTTAATTGTGGAGAGGAGATTGCTGTTCCTTTTGCTAACCCTGAGTAAGGGCCCTGGTGATTCTGAAATAGGTTGTAAATGTAACCTATGTGTTGGGATAGCAGTTATGCAGTCTTGTGACTGTGCAACAGGTGTTACGTAACTCCATTCTGTTAGAAATGGTGTCTTTGGTTTGCAGTCAGGTTACCCCCTGTCCAAGCAAGGACCCTCACCCTAGTCAGGGTAAGTCACACACAATCCAAATTATCCTGTGCCCACCCTCTGCTAGCTTGGCACTGAATAGTCAGGCTTAATTTAGAAGGCAATGTGTAAAGTATTTGTGCAATAAATCATGCAAAAACACAGTAGAACACCACAAAAATACACCACACAGTGTTTAGAAAAATATATAATATATATCTGGTAAGATGCAGGTAAAAAATGATGAAGAGTCAATAAGTATACGTTAAAATATCACTGTAAAAATAATATAAAGTGTTTTTAGTCTTTGAAAAGCAATAAGAGCCTCTTGCAAGCACAAAGTACCTGGTTTGCATTCAAAATCTCTGCAAGGGAAGATGCATGGAAAACGGGGAGGTGCGCGTTGGTTTCTCCGGGCGCACACAGACGATGTGTCATTTATTTTCCATGCAGGGAAGGCTTTGCGTCGGTTTTCGGCTTACTGTCCTGGATCCTCTTTGGGTTGCGGGGTTTTCAGATGCCCCGGGTATGATGCGTTGAAATTCTGGGCACGCAGGATGAAATCACAGGAGCTGCTTCGATCCAGTGGGTGATGCGTGGAAATATCTGTCGCACGGCAGGCACTGCGTCGATTCCTCTCTGGAAGTCGGGCTGCATTGTTCCTGCTATGCGTCGATCCAGTGGGCCGTGCGTTGAAGTTCCGGTCGCAATGCTGGCACTGCATTGATCTTCTCTTGCAAAGTCAGGCTGCGTCATTCCGGTGCAACGTGCAGTAATTTTCTCACCACGATGCAGGCTGTGCGTTGTTTCTTGCGGCCTTTGCTTCAAATTTTCACAGCACGGAGTTCTTTGCAGACATTAAGGGGGTCATTACAACCTCGGCGTTTCACAAGACCACCGAGGTACCGCCGTGCTGAAGACAGCCAGTGGTGGCGGTCTTCCGCATCGCGTATTATGACCGCTGGCAGCCCGCCTTCCTTTTTCGGACGGAAAGCCACCAGCAGCCATAATGGCAGACGGCGGGAAAGTGGAGGTTGCTCAAGCTCCACCGCCACGTCAACAGAACACCGCCCACTGAATCACATCCCATGATTCGGTATGGCGGTGGTCTGGTGACGGTGTTCTGGTGGCAGAGCTGCCCCCATGGATCCCGTCTCCTCCCGGAGGATCAACGGACAAGGGGGTGTTGTGTGTTTTGTGCATGCATGGGGGTGTGCATGTGAGAGTGTAGAGGGGGTGAGTGAGTGAGTGTATGTGTGCGGGGGGTGCTGTGTGTATGGGAAATGTGTGCGGGTCAGACGGTGTGTATGTCTGTTTGTATGTGTGTGGGTATGTGTTGTCAGGGTGTATGTGTGCGTGTAGGGGTGTGTATATGTGCATGTTGAGGGTGCGTGCGTGTATGGGTGTGAATATGTGCATGTTCCTGGTCGGGGTGGGGAGGGGGGTTGTGCCACCTTTGGGGGGTGGGTGGTGTTGAGGGAGGATTTGTGGGGGTTAGCTGAGGGTGGGGGAGACCCCTATCAGTGCCAGGGACGGAATTCCCTGGCACTGAAAGTGCCTACCGCCATGGATCTCATGGCGGTTCCCAACCACCCGAGATCCATGGCGGTATGCAGGGTCCTGATACCGTCGGCAGTCTAGTGACGACCGCCGGGCTGGAGACCGCAATCTCCAGCCCAGCGGTCTTCACCGCCATGGCGGTCAGAATGGTGAAGTGGCGGATACGCTGTCATAATTCCATTTCTTTTCCCGCCAGCCTGTTTGCGATCTTACCGCTGCTTTACTACCGACCGCCAAGGTCGTAATGAGGGCCTAAATCTTTTTGGTCCAGAGACTTCAAGAAACAGGAGGCAAGCTCTATCCAAGCCCTTGGAGATCACTTCTCAGCACAGCCAGAGAGCAGCATGCCTTGACGCATACAGCGTGTGGCTCACCTATTATGTCCAAGTCCTTTCAGCCATGTCCCACACTGCAGGGGGCAGATATTACAACTAGCAGCACAGGCAGAGGTACCTACAAAGGGGGAACATCAAGGGACTGCTGGAATTTTAATAAGGGATTTTGCAACAGGAACCTTTATAGGTACAAGCATGAGTTCTGCAAGTGTGGGGGCAGACATCCCATTACACAATACTTTACGCTGGCCAGCCTGGCACAACAATGGAGCTGGGAAAGGTTAGAGGAAAGCAGGGCCCTGCTGGTCCAAAGGGCTCCTACGCCAATTAAGTTAGAGGAGGTGGATGTGGCTTTGAGATTGAAGTGCGGGTTCAAGGAAGGTTTTCAAGTGGGATATCAAGGACCTAAAAGACAGAGGTGGGCTGGCAATTTGCGGTCAGCCAAGGATCTTCCAGAGGTGGTAAGGAAAAAATTGAGCAAGGAAGTCCAAGAAGAGAGGATGGTCCGTTGCCTCATATTATCATATCTCCTTTGGGAGTAATGCCTAAAAAACAAAAAGGGGATTTCAGGTTAATCCATCATTTATCCAGGCTTGAAGGGGCATTGGTCAATGACTTTCATGGCCACGGAGAATACCAAGGTGGTAGATGTGTCAGTTGATGATGCCGTTGGCCTAGTCAGGCAGAGTGGAGCTGGCAAAGTACAACATGGAATCAACATTTCATTTGTTACCCATGGATCACAGGGATTTATCCTTGCTGGGGATGCAGTTTAAGGGAGCCATCTATGTGGGCAGGGTCCTGCCTATGGGTTGTGCTATTTCTTGTGCTCTTTTTGAGGCTTTCAGCTCCTTTTTGCAGTAGATTTTCATGAGAGGGACTGGGGATTAAGAGGTCATCCACTACCAAGAAGATTCCTTGTTTGTGAGACAGACGGGTTCTAGGGCTTGCAGGCAGGCACCGCAGAAGTTTGAGGACATGGCAGAGATGTTTGGGGTGCCTTGGCCCCCCAA
This sequence comes from Pleurodeles waltl, assembly GCF_031143425.1. Lineage (NCBI taxonomy): Eukaryota > Metazoa > Chordata > Amphibia > Caudata > Salamandridae > Pleurodeles > Pleurodeles waltl. The sequence continues at coordinate 645,576,629 of NC_090449.1, forward strand.
AATGACAGAGGGCCCTAGTACACCCTTGAGTTTTCGGGAATTGAGTTGGATACAGTCAGCATGGTCACAAGATTGACAGTGCAGAAGGTATGGGAGATTCAGACTTTGTTGGAGGCGAAGTAGTTAGTGGGGGCATACACTCTGCAGATGGTTGGGCGTGGCCATGTCAGCTGCCACATTACACCACAGGATTCGACTTTCCCTAGTGGTAGGGATTTGAGCATGTCCTTCCTAGAGTTCTTCCCATTGCTGGTGGCATTGGCAGCGTGGGGTGATGAGTTACAGAACAGGACGGTGATAGTTCATGTGGATAACATGACTGTGGTGGTGCTGGTGAACCAGCAGAGGGCCCGGGATTTGAAGGTTATGAGGCTGTTGAGGAGATTTATGTTTTTGTTTTTGTGCAATAATATCATTTTCAAGGCAACTCATGTGCCCGTTGTGAACAATGTTATTGCTGACTGATTGTCTCATTCACAGTGGCACCGCTTTCGCTGCATGTCACCGGGACTGGAAGAAGTCAAGAGGTCGGTCCCTATGGAAGTCTGGGAGTGGGGGGTTTGAGAGCTCTTAGGCTGGTGAAGATGTCTTTAGCTGAGTCTACGAGGAAGAGCTATCAGCTAGCGTGGAAGGGTTTTCAGGCATTCCAGGAGGGAGCAGGGAGGACCACGAGCAGGGATCGCCAGGACAGGGAAGCATCTGTCATGCTTTAAGTGTTAGAGCTAATGGATAGAGGTCTGTCACCCACGACCATTGCGTGCAAACTTGCAGGTTTGTCTTTTTTGAGAAGCTTCTGTGGGGTTTCGATCTGGCGGCCAATGAGATGTTGGGTAAGGTACTCAAGGGGTGGGTCAAGGAAAAACCGGATGCCGGGAGAAGATTGAGGGAAGCCATTAAATTTTAATTTTTGGGAGAGATTTTGGAATGCCTGGATGGGTGCTGCTTTGACAAGTTTGAGGTGGCGCTGTACTGCTTGTGCATGATTTAGATGTTTTTTGGGGCTTTCAGGGTGTCTGAAGTTCTAGGATTGGGGAGTGAGGATGGATTGCAATATGAAGAGGTGAGGACAGAATTTGGTCACCTGGGGGTATGGCTGTGGAAGTCCAAGATGGACCAAGCAGAGAGAGGGAAGTGCATCTGGCTGAATGAAGGGGGGTTAAAGACGGTTTGTCCTGTGAGCGAGTGGTGGTCGTTTCAGGTGTGGCCGGGGGGGCAGGCATGGGGTGGTGTTTTGTCATCAGGATGGCAGCAGGGTCACATATTTTCAGCTTTTGATGGTGTTGCACAGAGCAGGGGTGGCTTTAGGCTGGGAACCTGTTTCGTTTGGGACCCACTCATTTCAGGTTGGGGCAGCAACATCAGTAACTCGATTGGGGTGGGGTGTGATGAAGGTTCGCAAGATAGATTGGGAGGTGGAGGTTTAAGTGTAGTGAGCGATATGTGCCGAAGTGGAGGGGCATTGAGGAGTTTCCGTGGGAGGTTGTTGGGGTTTCCGAGATGGCGGCTAACATGTTTCTTTTTCCCTAGGGTGTGTGAGGGGCCCAACAAGTAACAAGGCAGTGATGTGGATAATTGGGCACTCATTCATTGATTGGGCAGCAAAGTACGCCGAACGGCACATACATGGACGCAACAAGGGACTGCCTAGCAGACAGCATGACATGCTCTAGTGGGGTAAGTGTAGCATGCGATGGGATAGTTTACTGCTTTGGCTGGCATCTATGGTACCTGGAAAGGGATGTTGAGACGTGTAGGTCTTAACTTGGGGAAAATGACTTGGTACAGTTAACAGGACTGACACTACTGCAACACATGTTGAGGGATCTGGAGATTTTCAAGCACAGACTTTCTGGGACATGTCCCGTGTGGACAGAATATGTACCATGTAGGATATGAAGGGGAGCAGTTAAACATGCAGCTATTGAAAAAGTATGGAGAAAAGTGAACTGGGCAAAGAAGGTTTTTTGTGCGGGGAAAGGCATTAATGTGGTGTCGCATGAGGGCATCAAGTAAGATGAAAGGGGGCTTTTCCTGGTGGATGTTGTGCACCGTTCAGAGCTGGGCTAAGCCTATTACATTGTGGAAATAAGGGATGTTTTGGATTGGTTGTGGAACAAGAGTGTGTGGTGCGGGTGAAGTGTTGGGGGATGAGGGTGTTGCAGTAGTGAATTGCTCCTGGGGTGGGGCAGAAAAACACCCACAAGGGTTTTCATGGGCAGCGGTACATGGGGGATGGAGAGTCAGATGCGGGCTGATCCACTCCTTGGTAGGAGGAATAAGGTTTTTAGGTGAAGGAAGCTCTGGGGGCGGGTTGGCTGGACAGGTGAATGAAGTGAATGGAGGATGTTTAAGAGAGGAAGCGAGGAGAACGACGATGATGGAAGAGAGTGACATGGTAAAAAGTGGAAGGAATGTTTAAACAATATGGTGAGAGATCGGGGACAGGGCAAAGGAGAAAACATAGTTGTTATGTTAGGGATTTAATATGTTGTGTTATGACATGTTATAAAGTGTATTGCAATCCTGTCCTAGTAAGTTGCCTTTTGCACTAAATACTGGGGTCGGGATGATTGTCCCATGAGGAAGGGTCCTGAGGGAAGCTAGTTACAGACTAGTCTTTCCTCTGGAAGTTTCGTGAGATGGAGGGAGGCGGCGCAGGATTGGTGGGGTCAGAGAAAACAGGGGGTCATGTGGGGGGCTATTTAGGGCACCGGGAGAGGAAATGACATCCTCTCCCGGATTGCAGCATTACAGAGAAGAAGCATTTTGCCACCCACCCACCCTGCAGTTAGGGGGACGGGTTGGGTGTGTGATGCTAGTTTATGACGGGTTTGTAGGAGCAAGGGTTTGGTACATTGAGGCGGGGAGAATCTGATGTGGGCGGATCCACCCTTGTGGAGGAGGAATAAGATTTTCAGGTGAGGGAAGATCTGGGGGTAGGATGGCTGGAAGAATTGAATTAAGTGGTGGTTGGAGGATATATCGTAAAGGAAACGAGGAGGACCACGGTGATGGGAGAGGGTGACAGGGGTGAAAGGTGGAAGCAATGTGTGAGACATTATGATGAGAGATTGGGGATGGGGCCAAAGCCGAAACACAGTTGTTATGGTAAGGATTTAATATATTGTGTTGTGACATGGTATAAGGTTTATTGCAATCCTGTCCTAATAAGTGGCCTTTTGCACTAAATACCAGAGTCAGGATGATTGTCCCACGAAGGGCCTTGCTGGTGGTGAGGACATTGGAGCATACATTGTTGATGGCTGCTCGCTTTCTTCCACTGCTGTCTCTCTTATAAAGTTAATGGGTGGAGATAGTGAATATTTTTTCAATTTCTTAGATGTAAATGTTTATTATATTTATTTCTTCTCATATATGTGACATTATGAATTGAATAGCATGTATAGATTATGTTCATTAATGCCATTCTTTAGTGCCACAAAATTATTGGCTCATATTAATCTATTCTTTCATCTCAGAATTATAAAAGTGTAGGTTTTCCTAATTCCTTTCCACCTTTTATCCCCCTCAATGGTTGTGAGATTGGTCAACAGGCTCTCTCTTTGGTGTCTTCACAGCAAGTTCAGATCTGAAAGCTTCAGATCTTGAAAGTGCATCTTGTAGTTTTCCACAATTCATGGATGTGATGGGACTACAATTACATTAGCGGTATATTGCATTCATATATTCCCCTTGAATAATGGTACTAGTTTTCAGCATCAAGTGGCCAATTATCTAGTTCTATTGTTAAACCACCACCTCTGGAAAACATTGTGATTCAGACTCAATGACTTCGATTTTTGGGGTTGTTTAAAAGCCATTCTAATGATTTGCCAAATAAAGACAGACTGATGGCAAATCAAAGATTAAAAGGATTGAAAATCCATAAAAAAAGGTTGCCCATAGCTCTTTCTTTGCCAACAATAGCCCAAAAATAATGCATGTAACATGTGCCCATTCAGCAATAAAGCCAAAACAATGTGAGAGTCTGCCAAAGTTCTTGTATATGTTTTAAGCTTTTTCAAATTGTAAAGTTTCTGTGCACTTTTGCTGATTTGTTTAACTGGCTAAGCAAATTGCAAATGGTGTGAGATACTGTTGCACTGTAAAATGGATACAGTGCTTTAAAAGGGATACTGCGGGACCTGCAAAGTCTCCAACTTAAGTGATTAAGGGGCCACAATTGATTTAACCAAGATGTAAGAAAAAAAGCTACCATACCCACATTTACCATCTGGCATGCCAAAGTGTTCCACATGAAATTGGTTGGTAAAATCCTCAGATAGATTTTTCATGCTAATTAAGTTGTGTTGAAGTGCAAATTAAAGGGACAAAGTACTGTCACAATTCACATTTAACTCACCGTGGGGCAGATTCACCAAACATTGGCAAAGGTACTAGGGTTCGATGTATGACCATTCCAGATTGCGATTCGCAATTTGCATTTTTTTGTGAGTCTCAATCGGGAATATACAGCAGTGTCAACCACACTCTTAGCGATTCCCAATGGGTTTGCAAATGGCCTACCTCATCAATATTTATGAGGCAGGTCGCCATTTGAGACCCCATTGGGAATGCCCGCCCTCCCAGGGGTGGTGGACTGCTGGGGAAAGCAGACGACCCTTTTAGTGACTGTTTTATAAATAAAGCATTTTTTTTTTTTAAATTCAGCCCGTTTTCCTTATAGGAAAGCAGGATGCATTTCAACCAAAACATGAAAAGTTTTCTTTTAATTTTTTTTTATAACAGGCAGTGGCCAATGGAACCACTACATGCACTGAAAAAAATATTTTTTATTTCATTGACAAAGGGGAATTTGAAATTGGTGGTAACTGTGATTGTTTTGCAACCACAATTGTGGTCACAAACCAATCATACATGCCACTGTGGCTCACAATAAGGAAAGCATGCCTTTGGAATGCCCCTTCCTAATTGCCAGTCGCAACAATTATTTTGGGTGTCAGTATGTGCATGCCGGCACACAAAATAGGGATCCTACATTAGAAAAGGACATTTTGCAATCGCCAAAATAGAAATCGCCGTTTGCGACTGCAAAATCGCGTCATACATCAGGCCCTAGGTCTGGCTTGCATTTTCAGTTTGTAAAGCAGATATCTTGGCTTTGCCATTGTTTAGGGGCTAACAGCAGGAGTAACTCGGTGAAAGGATGACTTGGCGCATTGAACACCACAAGTGGCCTGGCATTCATGGCAGCCATGACGATTTGTACTTGAGGGAAGCTCAAGCAGCATTGTGAACTGATGATTATAGAAGCCACCCAATATCTGTATTTTGTCACATAGGGCCAGATCTATGACTTTTGTTTTGCAACTCGCAATTTGTGATCCGTTTGGGAATCACAAATTGCAAGTCACAAAGCAAAATGTACAACAGTGTTACGTACACTGTTTGCGATTTCCAATGGGATGCAAATGACCTACCTCATCAATATTCATGAGGTAGGTCGCAATTTGCGACCCTATTGGGAATGGTCACACTGACAGGGATGGTGGCCTGCTGGGGACAACAGACCAACATGTCTGTTACTGCTTTTTAAATAAGGCAGGTTTTTTTTTAGCCTGTTTTCCTTAAAGTAATACGGGATGCATTTCAAACCAAAAAAATGCTCAGAACAAATATTTTTGCTTCTACTCAAGAAGGATAAGGGGGCACCTAGGGACAGTTTCCTGTTTGGGAATGGGTTAACACCAATTTGAAATTGGTGTTAACTGTGATTGTTTTGCGACCGCATTCACGGTCACAAAATAATCATACATACCTCTGGGACTCACAATTTGGAAGGGATGCCCTTAGAATGCCCCTTCCTAATTGTAATTCGCAAATCCTTTCTTTACATAGATTACTGAATCACAAAATTGGGTTTGTACATTGGGAAATTCTTTTTTCTTGTCCCAAATGGCCTGATTCTGCAAATCAGGCCGTTTGTGATAACAAAATAGCTTTATACATCTGGCCCATAGTCTTTGAAGGATATTGAGCATATCAGCATAGTTAGACAATGGACAAATGTTGTTTGATGACTAATTAGAAATCTTTAGCAATTTGATGCTTGCCACTGAACCTCAGCTTCCCCTCTCTCCAGGAATGAAAAGCATATGCATTAAGATATCCAACTATTTTGCTACATTAATGACTTCGTTTGATAGGTTTAAGGTGCAAATTTGAATTTCCTTCTTTGGGAGAGCAACACAGAGACACATATTTTGTTTTTTCTCCTACATTGATACACTATTTTTATAATAGACATATTTTTCCATTAACAATCTTTGCTAGAAAGCATTTCTAGTTCTTGCTATACATAGGTTTAGATGTATGGTAGAGTGCATCTCCAGAGACGTAGCTTCAGGGGCAGTGTTTGAGGTGTTATACCTCCAATAAATGTATTTTCTGGTAAATAGTTGGGTACAGGTGCTTTCAGTCGGGTATGGTGATGTGATTGTTGTATTTCACTAGGAACTTTAAGACACACACGGCAAAAACACACATACACACTTTACTGTATTTCTGTTTTGCAAGTTTTGAAAAATGTTGGTTAGGTTACAACATATTGGCCCTCATTACAACATTGGCGGTAAAAGGCGCTTACTGCCGTACAGAAGACGGCCAAAACACCGCCGCGGCCATGGAATTTCGCCACAGCTATTATGACCCACATCTCGGAATCCGCCTAAATTCAGACACCCACACAAGACCGCCACACCAAAGGTCAGTGATAAACTTGCAAAAACAAAACCTCCACCGTCACGCCAACAGAAACACACCCATGCTATCACGACCCACAAATCCACGAGGCGGTCTTTCAACTGCGATATTCCATTAGCGGTACACACCGCCGCACTCAAAATACACACACATCTCCAAAACACCGCCACATTGGACAATTCAAATTACACACACCTGATACACATACAAACACCACTCCCACACTCCAAACACAATATAAAACACACACCCACATCACCCACAAACCCCTACGACCACAATTCACGGATGAAGGCCAGATAGACAGAGAGCACAGCAACTGAGAACCCCACCACACAGAGGCACACAACAACATCACACATACAACATTACACACACAAAACACCACACACCACTACACATCAACACACGCATCAAAACTTACACCACCCCACACATCACCCACACCACCCCATGTCACGTCAAAGACACACCCGGTTTTCCGAGGAGGAACTCAGGGTCATGGTGGAGAAAATCCTACGGATAGAGCCACAGCTATTTGGCTCACAGGTGCAGCACAAATCCATAGCCAGGAAGATGGAGCTATGGCAAAGAATCGTGGACAGGGTCAATGCTGTGGGACAGCATCTAAGAAATCGGGAGGACATCAGGAAGAGGTGGAACAACCTATGGGGGAAGGTGCGTTCAGTGGTCTCCAGGCACAACATCGCGGTACAGCGGACTGGCGGCGGACCCCCACCTCCTCCCCCACAACTAACAACATGGGAGGAGCAAGTCTTGACCATCATGCATCCAGAGGGCCTCGGAGGAGTCGGTGGTGGAATGGACACTGGTAAGTTAAATCTCAACTATCATATCCCCAACCCTACCTGCATGCCATCACACACCCCCACCCTCACCCCCTTCCCTATCACTCCAACTCCTCACTAATGTACTCAACACCAAGCCCCGCATGCCAAAACAAAGCATGGTCACCCCTCCCCAAAGCATGGTCACTGCACATACCCATAACAACCCCCTAACCATCATCACACAAACCCACACACAGGAATGCTTGCACTGGGGTACACAAACACCCACCCATTGCACACCATTACACACACACATGCAATAATCATGCTCTTATATCCCTGAAGGACCACTACGGAACGTCACCACACCGGAGGGTCCAGACAACTCCACTCCACCCACAGAAGAGGCCCATAGTGACGACATCAGCTCTGCCCTACTGGATCCTGATGACCAGCCCAGACCATCGTGGGCCTCAGGACAGTCGGTTCCCCTTGCACAGGCACAGCCCAACACTGACCTTCCACCCTCTGGTAACACCAGCACAGCACCCACCCAGCGGGCCCATACCTCCGTCCCCAGGACACGTCAATCAGCGGTGTGTCCACCACTACAGGGAACCCAGGCTAACCCACCACCCCAACAACAACAGGGACCTGGGGGCAGTGGTAGTGGGCACACGGTCCAGGGGACGGAGGCACAGGAGCACAGGGGAACTGGGAGGGCTGCTGTGTGACAGGGGGCGGACAGGCCAAGGGAACCCACCCTCCACGAGCCCTCTCCTCCATCATGGGAGCATACCACCACTCCCAGGAGACGATGGCGACGGTCCTGGCCAAGTTTCAGGAGACCCAGCTCCTGCAGGAGGAACAGTATTTGGGGTTCAGGGAGGAGCTCAGAACCATCAGCTTCGCCCTGGGCACCATCGTAGGGGTGCTGAAGGACATACAAAAAACCATGAGGGACACTGTGGCACTCCAAGGGACCCCTGACACTAGCATGGACGATGAACTGCCCACCACCTCCGCCAGCGCTAGGACGCCCCGCCACAGGACCACCACACCAGCACCCCACCCCCTGCAGACGGACAACAACCCGGCAAGCGGTTCCTGAGATCCAGGAACAGGACAGAGCAAGATGGCAAGACCCCCGCCAGGAAATGAGACCACGCTGATTGTCCTCCCACTCTCTCACTTTGTTACCCTGTCCAGATTGGAACTGCCCCAGCTCCACTTCCTATGCCCATATGGGCAGTGCACCTGTTTGACTAATGGACTGGACTCTGCCATGGACATTCCTCCACCGTCCCCCATCACCATATTACTACCCCCCTCCATTTTTGAGCACTTAAATAAACATCCTTGAACCACAAAACAATCTGGAGTCAGTCTGTGATTTGGTAAATATGTATAATCAATGACAGTGTCAACATGCGTTTCCAATTGTAAAGCCAACATGCCTATGTCACACATCACAAGTCCTTGAAGGATGCAAGCAGATGACACACGTTGCTAACCACACCTGTGAAACCGTAATGGAAAGGTACAACTCAGTGACCAAACACTGCTATGAAATGACAGACAGGATAGAGGTAGAAGTGTGAAAGTGAATGTAATGGTAAAAAGAAAACTGTTCTCACCTGTGTGTCACTGGAAATATTGCTGTATGACTGACTCCCTGTTGTCTATGTCTTCTTCCTCAGCGTCCTCCTCATCACTGTGCACATGCTCCACAGGCTCCACAGCTGCCATAACACTGCCATCTGGACCATCCTCCTGCAGAAAAGGCACCTGGCGTCGCAAAGCAAGATTGTGAAGCATCGAGCAGGCGATGATGATCTGGCACACCTTCTTCGGTGAGTAGAATAGGGAACCACCTGTCATATGCAAACACCTGAACCTGGCCTTCAGGAGGCCGAAGGTGCGTTCGATCACCCTCCTAGTCCACCCATGGGCCTCATTGTAGCGTTCCTCTGCCCTGGTCCTGGGATTCCTCACTGGGGTCAATAGCCAGGACAGGTTGGGGTAACCAGAGTCCCCCAATAGCCACACCCGGTGCCTCTGGAGTTGACCCATCATATAAGGGATGCTGCTATTGCACAGGATGTACGTGTCATGCACTGAGCCTGGGAACATAGCATTTACCTGCGAGATGTACTGGTCTGCCAAACATACCATCTGTACATTCATTGAATTATAACTCTTCCTGTTCCTGTACACCTGTTCACTCCTGTGGGGGGGACTAGAGCTACATGGGTGCCATCAATAGCACCTATGATGTTGGGGATAAGTCCAAGGGCAGAGAAGTCACCTTTCACTGTAGCCAAATCCTCCACCTGAGGGAAAACGATGTAGCTCCTTACGGGTTTCAGCAGGGCAGACAACACTCTAGACAACACGTTGGAAAACATAGGCTGGGACATCCCTGATGCCATGGCCACTGTTGTCTGAAAAGATCCACTTGCAAGGAAATGGAGCACTGACAGCACCTGCACGTCAGGGGGGATTCCTGTGGGATGGTGGATTGGTGACATCAGGTCTGGCTCCAACTGGGTACATAGTTCCTGGATAGTGGCACAGTCAAACCTGTAGGTGATGAGTAAATGTCGCTCCTCCATTGTCAACAGGACCACGAGCGGTCGGTGCACCAGAGGATTCCGCCATCTTTTCAAATGTCCCAGCTGACGGTGCATAGGAAGGACAACAGCGACCACAGAGTCAACAAAATCCCAGATATGTACCCAAAGATACACAGAACACGACACCAAAGACAAAAATCTTCCTGTATGTGTGTCGAGTGAAGGCCTAGGTATGTGTGACGCAGTTGTAAATGAAGCCATGTGGGCCCCTGAAATGGCGGCTGCCTGACCTCTAAACTGGGACAATGGGATGTGAGGTAACTGCGCTGGCGTTGTATACCGTCACGGTAGGCGGTCGAAGACCGCGGCGCAATGCTGCATTGGTTAACATTGGAACCTATGGGTCCAGGAGCCAATGATGAAGTGCGCCGGTGGTGATGAGACACACCGCCGCGGACGTCACCGCCATTTTCTATCTGTTCCATCACTCGATACCTGATCTTCGACAGGAGAGTACCTACACTGCTAGGGCTGCTGTGACCTCGGTCTGGAAGAGACAATGGCTGCTGCGTCTGGGCAAAGGGCCCCTGCCTTCACTGCTCAGGAGTTGGAGAAGCTCGTGGACGGGGTCCTCCCCCAGTACACGCTACTCTACGGTCCTCCAGACCAACAGGTAGTACACAGGGAGCACGTTGTATGGGCTATGCCTGTGTGGAGAGGGCTGGTTGTAAGAGGGAAGGGGGCCGAGTGTAGTGAACATGAAGGACTGTGAATGCATGTGCCACATGGCAAGGGCAGGGATGTGGGCCACTCACTTCGACGGTGCTCTTGCTAATGACTTCTCTTCTTCCCCTGTGCATGTCACGTAGGTCAGCGCCCACCAGAAGAAGAACATTTGGCGTGCCATCGCCAAGGACATCCGGACCCTGGGGGTCCACCAGAGACGGGCACCCACTGCCGGAAAAGATGGGAGGACATTCACCGCTGGAGCAAGAAGATGGCGGAGGCTCAGCTGGGGATGGCCTCCCAATGTGGGAGGGGTACCCATCGCCCCATGACCCCTCTGATGACCCTTCTGATGTTCATGGGCGCATGGAGTTGGATGGGCGCTTGAGGGCATCACAGCAGACAGTGAGTACACCCTCATTCTGGGGACTTTGCGCGCAGTTGAGGGGTCTGGGTGTGGGAGGAGGGCTGTGGGTTTCCCTAGGCCAGGGCGACTTCCATAGGCTAGGCCCCTCCGTAATGCAGGCCATGTTCCACTCCACCCCATCGCAGTAGAGTGCCAAGTACAGGTATACATGCCCCTGTGGAATCCATGTGTGCAGATGTCCACCATAGCGATGTAGGCCATATCCCAGGAATTGCATCTGTAGAGGCCAAGAGCACGGCGTAGTGCAGGGGGCTGCTGTGTCTGTATTGTCCGTCAATGGTAGCGGTAAGCCATGCATTCAACCTGTCTTTCTTCTGTTGTCCCCCCCCTTTTTCTGCTCTCCCTGTTCTTTGTGCATCAGCATCATCAGGCGGAGGTACAGTGGCACCGGAGCACGAGGGAGCACGAGGGAGCTGCATCCCACATGGCCATGGAGGGCCACACCACGGACTCAGAATGCACCAGTGGGACGGAGGGCGAGGGGAGCTACAAGTTGGTCACCGGATCACCAACCAGCGACACGGACTCTTCCGCCGATGGGAGCTCCCTTGTGGTGGCGGCACCATCTGTGCCCCACACTTCTACAGGTACAGCCGCCACCTCCCCTACCAGCACCGCCCTCCCAGCAGCCCCTCAGCATTCGTCCCGTGCCCGCTCACCCAGGAGGGTGGGCATCACCTTCGCCCCAGGCACCTCAGGCCCTGCCCCTGTCACCCCTGCTGCCCTCAGTGAGGAGGCCATTGACCTCCTCAGGTCACTCGCTGTTGGGCAGTCTACCATTGTGAATGCCATCCAGGGTGTAGAAAGGGAGTTGCAACACACTAGTGCATCCCTGGAGAGCATTCATTCTGGTCAGGCTGCCCATCATCGAACCCTGCAATCTCTGGCCTCAACACTGATGGCAGCCATTGTCCCTGTGTCTAGCCTCCCCCCTCCAACTTCCTCCACCCAGACCCAATCCCATGTACCCCAGCCCATCCCAAGCACACCTTCAGACAAGCATGCATACACCTCTACACACAAAAGTAGCTCAGGCAAACATAGGCACCACACATCCAATAGGCACTCACACAAGCATCACCCACATACAGACACGGCAACACCCACAGCCTCCACTGTGTCCCCCTCCTCGTCGTCTCCCTCCTCCCTCCCAGTGTCGTCTACACTCTCACATGCATGCACTACATCTACAGGCACTAGGACTCGCACCAGAACACCCAGCACCACACCCCGCTCACCTGCACTCACCACTCCCATTTACACGTCCCCTGTGTCCTCTCCCAGTGTGTCTGTGACGCCCCCTCCCATAGTACACAAACGCGGGCACCCACACACCCAACATCCATCCACCTCACAACAGCCTCCAGTACCTGCACCTGCACCCAAAACACCTAAAGTGACACCTCCTACAACCACCTCCTCTTCCTCCACTCCCAGACCCCATCCAGCTACCCATCCCAGTGTTTGTCAGAAACTCTCCCTCAGCAACATTGACCTCTTTGCCCCCATCCCCCCCCCCAATTCATAAGTCCCGTAGTAGCGCCTCAGCCAAAAAGACTCCAGTACCAGTGGTGCGTGTTACAGGTGTGTGGAGTGCACCGGCCACCAGGGCAGGTAGTGTGACCTGGCGCCAAAGCACTGCCAGTCCACCCCCTGTAAAGCATCTCAAGTTGGAAAGTGGCCGACGGGACAGGGTGAAGACTCCTGGCGGCAAAACTGCTCACAAGGGTCCCAGGGGGATTGCAGAGTCAGCTGTGACTCCTCCAAAGGTGGTGAAGTGCCAGAAGAAGTCTGCACAGTCTGGTGAGAGCAGCACGGTGGAGAAGGGCGCCATCCTCCCCGGCGGCCGGGATGCCACCGCCAGCACCGTCGTCACTGGTCAGGAGACCACTGCCGGAGTCAGTGCCCAGGAGGGCAGGAGTATTGTCACTGGTCAGGAGACCACCGCCGGAGTCAGTGCCCAGGAGGGCAGGAGTATCGTCACTGGTCAGAGACCACCGCCGGAGTCAGTGCCCAGGAGGGCAGGCATATCGTCACTGGTCAGGAGACCACCGCCGGAGTCATTGCCCAGGAGGGCAGGAGTATCGTCACTGGTCAGGAGACCACCGCCGGAGTCAGTGCCCAGGAGAGCAGGAGTATCGTCACTGGTCACGAGACCACCGCCGGAGTCAGTGCCCAGGAGGGCCCCGGCTGCCACAGCCCCGCTGGGCAATGAGGGACCGTCATGCCACACACCAATGTCAGAGACCGTCATGGCAAAACACCGCTGAACAAGGAAATCACCGCCATGGTGAAGACCGCTGAACAGGGCAAAGCACCGCTGAACAGGGCTGAGAACCGCTGAACAGGTCAGAGACCGCCATAGCAAAGCACAGCTGAACAAGGAAATCACCGCCATGGTGACGACCGCTGAACAGGGCAAAGCACCGCTGAACAGGGCAGAGACCGCCATGGCAAAGCATCGCTGAACAAGGAAATCACCACCATGGTGAAGACCGCTGAACAGGGCAAAGCACCGCTGAACAGGGCAGAGAACCGCTGAACAGGTCAGAGACCGCCATGGCAAAGCACCGCTGAACAAAGAAATCACCGCCATGGTGAGGACCGCTGAACAGGGCAAAGCACCGCTGAACAGGGCAGAGAACCGCTGAACAGGTCAGAGACCGCCATGGCAAAGCACCGCTGAACAAGGAAATCACCGCCATGGTGAAGACCGCTGAACAGGGCAAAGCATCGCTGAACAGGGCAGAGACCGCCATGGCAAAGCACCGCTGAACAAGGAAACACCGCCATATCAAGCATTGTTATCCCTGTACAGATGGGACTGTGAAGGAACAGGAACCATCACGGGGAGCCTAATGCAGTGTGGGCACCATTCCCCCTCCAGAACCAGTGGAGACTGTTATCCACTTGAGAGACTGTGGCTTTGCACTCTCCAGGATGTAACAGTGGGCAACCCACCCACTGTAGAGACTTGAGAGACTGTGGCTTTGCACTCCCCAGGATGGAACAGTGGGCAAACCACCCACTGTAGAGACTTGAAAGACTTTGGCTTTGCACTCCCCAGGATGGAACAGTGGGCAACCCACCCACTGTAGAGACTTGAGAGACTGTGGCATTGCACTCCCCAGGATGGAACAGTGTGCAAACCACCCACTGTAGAGTCTTGAGAGACTGTGGCTTTGCACTCCCGAGGATGGAACAGTGGGCATCCCACCCACTGTAGAGACTTGAGAGACTGTGGCTTTGCACTCTCCAGGATGGAACAGTGGGCAAACCACCCACTGTATGGACTTGAGAGACTGTGGCTTTGCACTCCCCAGGATACATCTATGGGCATGGAGCCCCGTCGTGGATCTGGCGTGGTGCTGTAATCCGGCTGAGGTGCCCCCCCCTTCCCTCCCCCCTGAGGTGCCTGTTGTATTTCTATCTGTTGCTCCAGCAGTGTTCTCTCCGTTTGTGGACAGGTATCTATTTTGGGCCTCGCCCATGCATTTTTGGACCAGTGGTGCACGGACATTGATATGTGCATACTTGCACTACTTCTCGTAATGTATATACTTTTGAATGTGTATATATATATATCTGTATATATTTGGTAACTGTATTTTGATACATTACAGTTTTTGAACTGATTTCCTTTGGTCTTTGCATTCTTTCAGGGGGGTTGTGGGTTGTTACTGTGATGTTTTGAAATGCATTGGTGTGTGTGTTGTAATGTGCAAGGGTGAGGGTGGGGGGGGGGTGTTGCGTGTGTGTGTCCCTGACTTTTGCCTCCCCCTCCCATATGTCGTAGGTGCAGTACTCATCGTTGTCTTCGCCGCTGCCGTTGCTGGTGTTCGTAAATGAGCAGGAAGACAAGGGCAGGTAGGATTTGTAATTCCGGCTCCATGGTGTCCTCCTTCCTTGTGGTATGTGTAGAAGGTGAGCGTTTTCCCATTGCAAAAGCTGTTTCCGCCGTGTTTTTATCCACGGTGAATCCGCCCCAGAAACGGTGGTGGATTGGCGGGTTGTGATACTGTGGGTGGTACATTGTCTGCCGCCTGTCTGTTGGCGGTGACCGCCGCGCTGCTTGTCTGCACCGCCGTGGCGGGCAGAGTGTTAAAGTGGCTGTCTATGTTGGCTGTTTCCGCCACGGTCATGATTCCCTTTTTTTGTCCGCCGGCCTGTTTGCGGTATTACCGCACCTTTAACACCGTCCGCCAGGGTTGTAATGACCCCCATTATGTTTTCCCTTACTCAGTACCCCTACCAACCTGCACTCCTCTCGCTTTCCACTGCCATTTAAGACTGTCTCGCTCGCACTGTTTGTCGTATAAGGTATTTTAACATAATACGCAATTTTGATTGTTGGAAACCATGAACCTCACCCCCAATCTTACTGACCAAGCTATACCTTTGCCCATGTCAACATAAAATGTAACACACAAGATACAAATAGAGGATTTGATTCAGCCTTTTTCAGCTACTGGGTCATGGGAGTGTCCATAATGTCTTGATATAAGCTTATGACATCTCTCAAATGTTTAAACTTTCTGTATTTATTCCTTTTGACGCAAACCTGCGTTAGCGCAGGTTTGCGTCAAAAAGTATAAAGCCTGCTAGCAGCATTCCTGCCTGCCAGAATAGCGTCATATTAAAGATATGACGCTAGCTGCCTCTAAGGCCGGTTAGCGTAAAAAATGTTGATGCTATCCGTGTAGGGGAGACATATGGAAAACTGGAGGTTGTGCGGGAGAGAAGGTCACTAATCAGGTTAGAGTAAACAAAATTACTCTAACCTGCCTAACGTAATTTTTTTGAGACACAACCTCCATGGATATGACTCCTGTCTTAGTAAAGTGTTTGAGGGTGTCTCTGGGGGCAGTAAAGGACACCTGTTGGCTGTTCTGTTTCCATGGTCTTTGACCATGGTAATGAGCCCGCAGGTCCCCTAAAGCCTGCCTTGACCCAGGCGTTAAAAAATGGCGCAAAATAGGCTGAGCACCATTATTCAAGCCCTCCTCCTCCCGTGCATAATCTTTGCATGGGAGGATAAATAAGGCTCTAGGGTCTTTGAGTAATTATTTGCCTTGGGAATGCCTACCTTGCATCTAATTGACGCAGGTAGATTTTCACAGTAAAACAATGACTCTAACTCCATAACTTTGGCGCTAAAGGGGTCTAGCGCCAAATTATAAATATGGAGTTAGGTTTGCGTTGAATTATTGTAAAATAATGACGCTAATTTGACACAAACAGAGTATAAATATGGGCCTCAGTGCTACAGTTTGCATGGTGGCTGGGTTTGTCTTCAAATTTGTGGTTGTTCCATGCATTTGCGCTGTTATTGGTGTGTAACACACCTGCTGATAGTTTATTGGGGTGTGAGCAAGCAGAACTTCACTAAGGACTTTGAGCAGAGCCACAGTTCACTCAAAAATAATTTTAGGACAAAAAACAACATATTGAAATTTGCATACATGATTGTAGGAAGTGGGTTATTTATATGCATGCACAAGGGCAATAAGTTCAATAAATACACAAAACTCATCAGTATTATTTATGGGTAAAAATAGATTTTATATACACACATCTCTATTTGACTGCTGCTATATTAAGACCGGTGGTAACCCCCCACCCAGTCTCTGTCATTTCTTTTTCGTTTGACAAATATTATTTTTAATTTATAGAAACTACAGAGTTTAATTTACCCTGTATCCATGCACATCTTTTCAGTGGGCACTGCTAAAAGTGCAAAATGCCAGTTTCCCCTAAGAAATGTACATTTGCTTAAATGGTATGTTAGTTAGTCAGTCAACCAAACTTTCTTTCTGCTTAAAAAGACAAAAAGGCACCATGCAAACATCATTACACAGACATCAATCTTAAACTTTACAATCAATGAGAATGCCATAACTAAAACAGGCCTCATAAAATATGCGTCAAAATAAAAAGATGAACCTGAATATTAAATCATGCGAAAATTGACAGTGTCTTATATCTATTTCTAATTCTCATAGCATGGTATTGCCTTACTAAGCTTAATTTTCTTAGCCTCAAGGATATGTTTACAGAATTGTTTTGTGCACAAAGTACCCTCCTTGGAGCATGGTGTTTTAGACAAGGCTGATTTTAGCTTTTTATTGTCAGTCTGAAAGCATGGTTGAACACTTCTACTGGTGGTGGTTTTTTAGAGGCTTTATCTAGAGCCATCCGCTTTGCCAAAGAAGAACATTAGGCACCAAAAGCTGCTAACATGTTCTCTGGGATTCCTCACAAGAAGCCAATATTGAGATTGCTTGGCTGTTATCTCCAAAAAGCTTATACATAAAAGCCTCCTTATCTATGTTATCCCATCTAATCCTAATACCCTTGTTGTCTGAGTTGTCTAGTGGCAAACTCTTCTCCTGCCCAAAATTCCCAGGAAGACGTAAATCAAGGACCACTGCAAGTGAATTATGGTACTTATACAAGAAACAATAAAATTGTAATCCAGCAATTATGCAGTTAGTTTTCAGAGACAATATGATTAAGTCAGTTTCACTGCCTGTACTAGACCCATTAAGTACGAAGGAGATGTGCCTCTTCAATCCTAAATTGCTTGGCAAATACTAAAGAATCAGATACCAAGACCCTATTCACAACCTTTGCAAAAGAGGTATGTTGGAAGTGTAAATCACCTGCCATCTCAAATTCTTTGGTTCCGCAAATAGATGATTCTCTGGCTCCACACTATCTCTTGTTAAAATTTCCTGCCCAAACTATCAGTGCCACCTTCTTGAGGCTATCAAATTTTCATTGAGTTCATCAGTTACCGGTGTAACCCCAGTGCCAAAAATGCTATTGTAAACATTTACTAAGATGATATCGAACGAGTGGGGAAAGCACCAGCAGGGAGCTAGATGTAGAATTAATTGTTCTAATTGATAACCAACTACTTTTACAGAAAGCATGATGACTAAAGCCCCCTTGGCTCTTCCTGCATGAAATGGAGTAGCGGTGAGGTACAAAGTGTGGAAACCATTTACACAAACATCTTCAGTAGGCAAAGTTTCTTGCAAGAAAACAATGTCAGCATTATTAATAACCAAAATCAAGTTAGAAATTAGCAGCATAGGATAAATGTCATCAGTATTCTATGAAAGCCTCCTGAAGCCACCTAGGTCAGCCAAAGTCCTCCCTGGTAAACAACTAAGTCTATCACAAAACCACTCTTGGTGTCAAACCCTGTCCCTGACTCTTTGGACCCTCCTTCCTTTTTACATCAATAATGGTACAATTTCCAGCTTCCAATTCCACTTCAGGGAAAAGTCAGTTCAAATCTTCGAGAGAGTCCAATGCTTCGAATGAGTTTTGGACTTCCACATTCACTTCCACAAGTCTCATAGTGCACCTTTCCACTGTTTGGTGGTGGACGTTGTGTGTTTGAGTCTATTGACCTCAGTGAAATGCACATCTTGTTGAGGAGACTTTGTCAATCATTTTTTATAGCACTTCCTATCTTAAAATAGCCTATTTTAAGCATGCCTACATTTTACAGATAAGAGACTAGAAGCAGAGGTAGATTGTGAGGCCTCAGGTTCCACTTGAGTCTGTCAGTCCTGACAGGCTTTGGTGTGGTCTTCTCCCCCACTTTTTGCTTGTTTACTGCAATTTGCTTTTTCTGGCTTTAGAACTCTGTGAACTTTCCCACTGCTAACCATGCTAAAGTGAACATGCTCTCTCTCTCCTTCTGACTATGAAGTAGCCCTGAGAATGCACTTGATCCCAGAGGAGGAAAGGGGGGGGGGGCAGGCCTGTGGAAACACATAGCCGCAGTAAGCAGGTATACCATTCTTAAACTAGAGGGGGGCATCAGAAGAGGTGTACTCCCATCAAAGCCATTCTACTCATCAAGATGGGGCTCAGGCCACAGGAATACCACATCAGTTTCAAGGACCGACAGAAGTTGCCAAACCAGTATGGTAGATTTCCTTAATAATGACTCCAACAGGGCACTGAGTGTTTGGGTGAGAGGCAGTAAAGTAAGTGATTTCAGTGGGCTGTATGACCTGATTTTGAGAGAGCACTTGCTCAGTCCTTTCTTTACGGAGTTGCCCAAACACCTAATTGACAGCAAGCTTGCCAAGGTGGTGAACCTCTTGATCAGTGCCACAGTGTCCAATAAGGCATCAAAGGGATCAGAAAAGGGTATGTAGGATCCCCAACAGAAGGACGAGTGGGGAGGTAATCAAATAAGGAGTTCTCTAAAGATCCCCAAAATAGTTCACAGGGGAAGGACCATCAGCTCCAATCTGACCAGAAAAAGAATTGTTTGTTCATAAGAAGACAGGGAAGATTGCTGTCAAGTGCTATGAGTGTTCTGGTTGTGGGCACTTGAAGAGGGTGCCAATTGCCCCCAAGAGAGCACAGCCACCCACTGGTGGGCATGTACTAGGCTTGCCCAGTGTAGTGCTTGGGAAGGAGATTGCCCCAATTAGCATAGGGTATAGAGCAGAGGTTAACTTAGTGTCACTGGGTGACAAAGAGATGATGCCACCAGCCTGCATGCCTTCAAATGCTGCTAAGTACAGGAAGTGGGTCATTAACAATGGGCAGGCAGTGGAGGCTCTGAGGGACACAGGGGGCCCTACCCTGTGGCTTTAGTTCTTTTTGAATGGAGGGGGCTGGGTCTGAGGGGCTGTAAGACCCCGCCCCCTCCATTGAGTCCTACCAAGCCTCCAGATTGTCTGATAAGGAATTATTTGGAGCACCCCATGAGAATGAATGTGGAGCTCAAGTGTCACCAGGAGATGTTAGGGTTGCCTGAGTGCGTTTACTTGACCACATGGTCCATGTTGTGTTTTCACTTTATTACTGTTTGTGTGCTGCATAAATGATTAACAAAGTGCCTACAAGTTACGTCTGACCACTATTGTGCAAAGCTACCAAAGTGTTAAGCACAGGTTAATTTAGGGACTTTTGTGGTTCACCATGACAGGGCCTGTGGTTGTTGCTTGGGAAGGATCTTCACCCCTCAATCAAAATCCCAATTTCCAACACATTTAAATTAAATTATTGTTCCTTCATTTGTATGCTTGACTTGTTCAAGGTAGCAAAAGCAGAGAGACCTTAACCCAAGGTGCAATAAGGAGACAGAGACTCAGATACACCATAACATAGTTTTGTTGAATCTATGACTCTTCTAGAGACTTGGGCCACAGGATAGAATGTAGTATCAAATGAAAGCCTCAAAATATCTCCAGGACTTACTGACTTACTGTCTACATCATACATATGTTTTGCTTCCCTTATGCCCACATTAAACCCCCTGTCTACCAGACAGACCCCATCCTACTGGTATTAATCCCACTATCAATCACACATAGCATACTTGTTTGTATTTGGGAAAATGTTTGTGAGCGCCCATGGTATGATAAATTCATGAAAACAGTCCTCCAAAGTCATCACATGAAAAAGCAGTTCCAAAACAACAAGGGCTACCCTCTGCATGTAGAAGACTGATCTGACATCTGAACCAATGCAATCAATTTTGTAATTGCAAAACCCAATATATTATGAATCTCTGTTGTTACCAGCCAGTGGGTGATAAATTATACTTGCACCAACTGATAACTGAACACAGTATCATTCTTGTATAGATAAGATGAACTCTGATAAAGGGTGCAATCTCACTGAAGCTAACATAATATTACATTTCAAGAGGAAGTCTGATCTCATTACAGAATTTTAAAGTCCCTTTTTACACATTGTTTAAACTATACACATGGTTGTTTGCCCCCTATGGTAAAGGAACATTCTCACACACACCTCTCTCACATTCAGTCCATTAATACTCCCCCCTATGTAGTAGGGATGGGGTAAGCCTGGTGCAGCGGATGCTATTTGAGCTACAAATCAACTGGATGATTGTCAAATAGTCCATCATCGAATTACACTCTGGCATGCTTATTTGCTTGACCACTTAATAGGATAAAAACTGGTTCGAATTGAGACCTCCTTCTTGTTGTTTCACTAGTGCTAACAAGGCTCTGGTGAGAGTATGCCTTGATATTGCTCAATGATGGAACATTCCTTAGGCAATTAACATCCCAAATGCAACAAAACTTCAAGTCCTGCAGATGTAGACCTCGTCTGGTCTTTAAGAATGCTCAAGCTGTGTAACACACGTTCTTTACTCACACATCAGTGCTCTTGGCAAAAAACTTGCCAATACATTACTGCTGGATTTTTCTTTTATGAAATGATTATGATTACTGCTGCAGTTCGCTATTGAGTTTTACCATAACGACTATCATGCCCACCTTATCTACCTGTTTGCAAGCAAACGACAAACCATTTTTTGACATGTTTCACTTATCCCTGGAATAAGTTGCAGTTATCACGTGTCACTCTAGTGTGACTCCCAAAGTTCAGAAATATGCTTGAAGAGGCTCATCTTATGCCTAAATTATGCAATCACCAATCAATTGCATACTTATGTGTTCCCTGCTAATATGCATCATAGTAAATTACCATATGTGTCCGAGGAGTGATTAGAGAAATTCTGGGTCTTATTTATGACCTACTGAGGCATTGCAGTGTAGCAAGTCATAGGAAAAGGGTAGGAATGTATCATATTTATCCCAGTATGACTCATTCCTGTTCTTTCCCCAATCCTGGTGCCCAATGGACTGCCTAGCTTCAATGCAGTCACCCTTGCACCATGGTGCAAGGGTGCCTCTGTTGCATGCAGGGTTGTTTTTGTTCAGGAAGGGACACCTTCCTACACAAAAACAATCCCCTAAGGTTTTACCCTCTTTCTATGTGCTGCAAAATGCAGCACACCCTGCCTCCCTGGTGCAGATTAATGTAATGCATCTATTTGTGCTGCATTGCATTACTTGATATTTATGAAGCTATTTAGGGCCACTCAAGGTGGCCTTGCATGGCTCCATATATATCATTTTTCAGCTTCAACAATCTTGCACCTCCTCGCAAGGAACAACAGCGATGCAAAAGGGATTGTAAATATGCCCCTCAGTGCTTATGATATGAATAACCACACAATAACAAATTTGCACCTTCACAAATAATTTGCAGTGCGTTTTCTAAATTAATATAAATGTTTTACTAATCCTCTTTAAACAGAATAGTGGAAGGAGAATCAATACACTTCAATAAAAATATTTCCATGGATATCAAAAATATATAAATAATTAATATTGTTCTGATTCCCTAACTCTACACTATGCACTGCATAGACTCCACACACAGCTGTGGAAAGGGCTCAGATCATCAAAATGTATTAATTCGAAGCACTTATGAAATGTTTACATTTATGCATAACTAGGCCCAATAGTTTTGTGAAGCATCCAGACAGTTGCAAATTATAGTAAAAATATGCTATGCAGACAGGATTTCCTGAGTATGTTTGCATTCAGGCTTTTCCATAAGAAGTTCTTAACCATTAGACCTGTGTGGACCCCAAGTTTATCATTATTGGAATCCGGGTACCCAATTAAATTATTATTGTGACCTATAGGCAGCCGCAGCCCATCTTAATGAACTGAGGGACACATTATCTCACATTTTGCCAGGATATAGAGTGTTTGCCAGGCTGAGCAAAGGTCAGCCTGACAAACACTCTTTGGGCCAGATTAACTAAAAAGTGGAGTGGGAGGTGCTGAACCAAAATTTGTAGCGTCGCGCTTTGTCACTTTAGAAATGCAGGGCTGCACCATATTTACTCAAATACGGTGCACCCCTGTGTTCCCTCCTGCGTCGGCACTAAATTTAGCTGCCAGTGCAAGCGCAGGTATCCTTGTACTATAGTGCAAGGGTGTCTGCATTGAGGGGATTGATTGTTTCCTTCCTTCCTGCACATGAACAATCTACAATGGCAATTTGGCACTTCTATGTGTGCAGCAGAATCCAGATTACATAGAAGTACCAAATCCTAATTTTAGAATCCTCAGATTGATTCCTGGAAGCAGTGCAGGTGTCTCAAACAGAATATAGTAGGACTGATTGGTGGTGCCAATTGAATTTAGAAACGCTCTAATCTTTTAATTAAAATTTACATTTTGAATGTTTTATATTTGTTAATTAAATAACATCTTTCAAAATGAGTTTGATGAATTCTTGTATCCGTATTTTTGTGTATTGTTTCTCTGGTCAAATCATCAAAATGCTTGGGATGCGGTCATGGACTTAAATAAGGACTCAGGGGGATCTCCGTAGAGGTGGGCAAGCTGGTGAAAGTTTGAGTCTGAGTCAAGCCTGAAGCCTGTCTCTCAGCTTGAGGTCCCATTGAAACCTCAAGTCCAGAACAAGCTGAGCTGTCAAACGCCTGCCACCCTCCCTGCACCTCCATGCACATTGAGATAAAAATAAAGTATTAACATTTGACAAATAGATGACCGTTTAGTGGCTCCTTTGTATGAGGTGAATCCAGAATAATAGTGGTTCCCCCTTAACCAAACTTAATATCAGTTCAAATCAATGACCATTTGCTCATTCTTTCACTTTCCCATGTGTTTCACATGCGCTGCTCACTGTTTTCTCCACAAGCACTATGGTCCTGATTTATACTTTTTGAAGCAAACCTGCACTAACGCAGTTTGCGTCAAAAAGTATAGCGCCAGCGTGCACCATTCCAGGATGCCAGCCGGGCACCATATTAATAGAATGGCGCAATCCAGCACAAAGGGTGGGCTAGCGTAAAAAAGAATTACGTTAGCTGGGTGGGGATGGCGGTATCCGAGATGGGTGCTTAGCACCAAAAAATGAGGCTTGGTTGTTAGAGTAAAAAAAGATGACTCTAACCAGAATAACGTCATTTTATGGTACTAAACCTACCATGCCACATGACTCCTGCCTTAGAAAAGGCAGGAGTCATCCCCACCACCCCAATGGCCAGCTCAGGGGACAAGTGTTCCCTGGGCATGGCCATTGCACCCTGTGCCATGTATGGTGACCCATATCTGGGCCCCCTGTGGCATTTTAAAAAACAAAGGTAAATACTTACCTTTATTTACCTGTACTTACCTGGGATGGGGTCCCCCATCCTCCGCTGTCCCTCTGGTGTGGGTGGGGTTGTCCCTGGGGCCCGGGGAGGGCACCTGTGTACTCATTCCATGGTGTTCCACCATGGAAATGAGCCGACAGGTCCCCTAACGTCTGCCCTGACCCAGGCGTTAAATAATGGTGATCAGAAAGCTTAGCGCCATTATTTAGGTCCGCTTAGGATAAATAAGCCATAAGGGCCTTACAGTCATTTTTTGCCCGGGAACGCCTACCTTGCATCTGATTGACACAAGGTAGTTTTCAGCAGGCAAAAAATGACTTTAACTCCAATGTTTTGATGCTAGACAGATATAGCGTCAAAATATAAATATGGAGTTAAATTTGCGCTGAAATGGTGTTAAAAAAAATTACGCTATTTCAGTGCAAACAGAGTATAAATGTGCCCCTATGTGTTCACTATATATTTATTGCACATTATCAAAGTAACGTTTAGCTGCTTCTAAGTTCTTCTTATTCATCTTTTGAAATATAACAGCCACAATCATTGGTGCTTCCAGTCTTCCTTTATAATGTATTTATTTTTTTCCAAAATTAATTGTGTAACTAATACCTTTTGAGACGTTGTTCTTAGTTCACTAATGACATCATCGCCAGGTGGGGGCGCAAGCATGAATGGATCGAAACTCATGCAGTGCTATAATGGGACGTATTTAAGGTAAAACGTCTACATGTTAAATTACTATACGTACTATTTTAGTACGTAAAAGTGTCTGATATTCTTTTATCTTCATTGTCATTTAAGAAAAGGGGTCATGATTTTTATGCTTTTGGCAAAATGTGGTGGAAAGAGAGAAAATAGTTCTACTATGCTAATTTCGCCATCCTTCTGTTCACATTCCTTTAAATGTTTACATCATGCCATGAATTTATATCTCATGGGTATCTACCCTGTTCTGACCTGCTGATTAACCTGAGCTCAAGGAAGAGCTGAGTCAAGTGCAGTTTCAATCAAGAGAAAGGCAAAAAGCAGATCATTGCTGCATTGCATGACACCTGACCCTCACAGTGCCAGCCATTAGCAAAGTTATTGCATGATGGATTTAAAACGATAATATGTTCTGACAGAGGTGATCACACCAGCGAAGGTGATGGCTTTTGCTCTGTTTCCCCCTGGATTTGCATTTTGAAACAACGAAGTAATATGGGATGATATTGTTTTTTCAGGGAAAAGTATAATAATTTCATTTTCGGCCATATACCACTAAATCACTTTGACAATTTTCACTCACTTTTGATATATATGTCTGGTGACCCCTCCCATGGCGTTATCTAAAAAGCATTAATATTAGATTCTCCAATGTTTAGGAAGAATGGTACATAAATCATCATGCATCCACTATCATGCAGGGACAAATACTTTGTCATGTTGTTCCTTTTCTTTAGCCTGATTAAATTGTAACTCATAATTTTGACCTTCATGGTCCCTCTTTGACATCACAATATTCCATATTCAGAGAGAGCATGGGACACATTTACAAGAAAGTGGCGCATCAGCATTGATACGCCACTTTTCTTCGGCCCCCCCCCTAACGGCACTATGGGTGTGCAACATTTAGAATACGACTCACCATGATGCACCATACCACAACAGCATCAAAATATTTGGCACTATTGTTGCGTTTTGCTGCACTAGCTTCAAAATATTTGACACTAGACCAGCAAAGCACAGGGAGGCCTGTAGGAGATTATGGGTGTCATGTGTCATGCTCTGAGCAGGTGTTAAAAATGATGCCAAAAATGGCACAGTGAAATCTATTAAATTTCACTGCGCCATGCTTTTTGGGCCACCCTGCAGGGAAACACCCCCTTTGCATACATTGTGTCTTGCGCAAGCATAATGTGGCGCAACGGTTTACAAAGTGGCACAATGCACAATTTTACTGTTGATATGGCATTAGAGGGGTTAGTTATTAATGCTTTAGTTAAATTGAGATTCATTAGAAGACTTTGTCGACCAGTGTTGTTTTTATATGTATATCACATGGTTTTGTGACTGATTTATGTGTTATTAGCGTTGTTAATCTAGGGAAATACATTTTCTAACTTTTAATAAAAGTGTGGTTGTTCATGAAAAAATGGGTCATGGTAAGTGATGAGTTACTAACTCCAAAGAAATTTCCTGTTTGACGATGAGTATGATTTATTGGACTTATGGTGGGAACTAGGTCCATTTAAACTCTAAAGTGTCCCCTATTAAATTAAAGATAAGAAAACAAATAAGGCCAGATGCGCATACGGTAATGGTAGCAGAGAAGGATGGTTTGCTCTTTAGGAGCTCATCCTTAAGTCCGGTACATTGTTTGTCTCCTTAAGAGATCACCATAAAATCTGGAAAAGGTAGAAGAGTAGATTGGGTACGTCCCATTATAGTGTTACCTCAGAAATTATGAAAGCCCCATAAGAGATCAGAGTATTATTCTCAGATTTGGTAAGAAAAGGAATTGCTTAAGATTTTCAGATTTGATTATATAAATCACAGAGGGAATGTCTCCCTAAGAGCCTACCATAACTTTCTTAAATCCTTAGAGCTTACCAATGCTTGTTTGAGGATGTTCTTAGCATTCTAGTGACAGTGTGAAAGGATTAGGCTTTGCTCTTGCACAGCTTTTGCAAATCACAAGTGAATTATGATGTTTGTGAGGGTTTGGGAGTACTCCAAATGATGTTGAAGGAGTTTGCATACTCTGAAGTGTGAGAGTAGGGAAGTCGTCAAACTTCACATGTGTGTGGCACTTTGTGCTAAAAAATTGTTTACGTGGTTGTTGGTATACAGACCCTACGTGGTCTAAGACTCCGGAGTATTGAATATTGTATGAAACACTTGTTGTTTTTTATTGTAATTTGTCTGGTTTAATAGGTCAATCAGGCATAGTTGACAAACTCAAGAGTGCGCATTAAGGTGAATGAAAGGCTTTGTCGACTGAGATCTGGCAAGTCCTAGGTGCACCAGGACAGACTAAAGGACCAGTTGAGAGAAGAATTTATGGGTCAAATTTTGCTTGCAAATCAAGGGAACTGAGAAAGAAAGAGTTACTGCTGGAGCAAAACGCCATCAGTGAAAAATCCGTAAGGTTTCTGAAGCGATTGTGTTTCCCTACCTGTAGTAAACAGACAAATTAGGTTTTTGATTTGTTTAGTGCTCGCAATAATTTTGTATTACTTTTGCGTGAGTCTGAGTTTAGGAGGGCAAGCCGAAAGACTTTGTCAGTTGCTGTGCGTGTGAGTGTGACGTCATTGGAGCCCCACTGGAATATGTTGGTTAGTGAGAAGGGTCGCTCACGGATTGGCGGACAACCGTGAAGCGCAATTGGTTGAAGATGTCAGTGAAAAGGATTTTGGGATCAAAAGTCACTTTCTGATTTGATTAAAGTAACATAAATTAGTGAAAAATTAGATTTTTTAAGGCTTTAAAGGGTGCCCTGGGGGGAGACATGTATATTACAATGGGAATAGGGGAAGTTACACCACCAGAAGGTACACCTGGATATGTTGTTTTTGAAGAGCAGGGTGCTGCGCCATTTGTTTGGTTAAAACAGTGGTGCAAAGTGACAGAGAAAGATGGGAGCCCAGCGTTTCCTACTCACAGAACATTTAATCTGAGGGTTTTAGAGAATTTGAAGAGGGTATTGTACTATTTGAAACCCCCTCCAAGGCCAGGACACTTCGAAGCGCTAGCGATTTGGGAACTTTTAGCTAGACAACAACAGCAATTGAAATGTGAGAGAAGATTGAGAAAAGCTGAAAAGACACTAGAAGAGGCCAGGTGGAATAGTAATCAGAAATTTGGGAGAACTGAGACTTTACAGGGAATTAAGCTGTTTCCTGCATTTACACAAGAAAATGAGAATGAAGCTAGAAAAAGCACAGAAAGAGGGACCTGTATCCTTCTAATGATAAAGAGCAGAGATCAACATAATCTAGAAAGTCTTTGACACACAATGAAGAGTCAGACGATGATAAGTTTATTTTACAGTTACTGAGAAATCGTCCCTCACCATATGCAGCAATTGACAGAAGCTTGCACACCAGTGTAAATCCTACAGCTCCTATAGCAGTTGAATCACCCTAGAGTCAGATACAGGTTAGCCATAGTGGACCCACTACTTCAGTGATTCAAAACCCCATGCCACAAATGGATATCCCCAGAATTTACCCAGACATACCTATTGTAGATACTGCAACAAACTTGATAGTGCCAGCAGAAGAGCTTTACCAGAAACCAACACTGGTTCAGATAGAGTCAACCCCGAACGTGATTTCCCTGATACAGACACGGTTCCAAGATACACCCCCATAACAGGATCACAACCTGAGAAGTCTATTGTGACAAGTTAGAATACAGGACTAGTATGCCAGAGAGACTCAAATGTCACACCAAGTCCTGATGCCATATCTGTACCAGTTACCATGGGCCCTGTCATACCATTATTCTCCCAGGAAAATAATGGAAATAGTGAGCAGAAAGTTCTAAGGCTAGGTATGGCAAGGGAAAGACTAGAGGGAGAGGCAAGAATGATAATCCCCATGAGACCAACTTTTGATGGATCAGGTCCATTAATTGATGTAAGGCCTTTCAGGACTCCTCCAAATAATGAGGTGAGATCATACATGGGTCCAAATCCAAAGCTTACTAACACCAGAGACCCATAATCTAACTTTACAGCAGTTGCCAATTGTGAGGCATACAACATTTCATTACAAGGTTTGACAGCCCAACAATTAACTGAATAGTTGGAGAAACTGAGTAGCTCACAAGGTGACTCCAGCGGAGGAAATTACATAAATTATACTAGGCTTAGATTAGAAGCAGAAGAATTGATCAAAGGAAGGATGGGGTAAACAGACTTGAATCATAGAAAGAAGATGAGCTGCGATACTTGTGCCCACTAATTACCAACAGAGCATGGATTGTACATATAAAATTGACATACATAGCAGATAAATATGACAGATAAATAGAGAAAACTAAACATTTAGAAAAGAGTTACAGGTTGGATTTTGACTTAAGAGACTTTGAACACATGAGAGTTCCAGGAATTAAAACAAACCTTAGAGAATTACTTGAGATCATTCAAACATGGTGAGCACTACACAAGTGGGAAGGGAGATGGGTGAAGAAAAGAGAAAAGAGAAAAAGGGATTCTGCAAGTCTACCTGCAAATCCGCCGCAGGCTGAGAATTCAGAGAAAATTCTACCAATGAGAGAAATTCCAGGAGGGAATTGTGTCCATGTCCCATGGAGCAGAAGTGACATCTTGTCATTCACAAATGATTACCCCAGATTGGGATAGAAACCAGTGGAATGGTTCCAGAAGACAGACAGATTTGTAAAGCTAGCAAAATGTTTATGGGAAGACCTAAACACCCTGTTAGAGATAGTAGTCCTGGCAGACTTACGGGTGTAATGCAAGATGAGTATAGATTGGCCAACAAAAGAAACATACTTCATAATATCAAGGGACACAAAAGTAGTAGCTAGGTGTGCTATGCTCACATTTATGTATTAGACAAAGGTCTAGCAACCATGGAGATCATAGCTGGACCTTTAGTAGTGGACAGTTTTGGTGTGTAATGTGTTTAATGTATTTCCAGTCAGTAATGTTTTCTCACATGACTCTAGTCTGGACACAGTGATTAATGTTTCAACTCATTTCATTCCACAAATAGGTACCCTAGGGGAGGGAGGATTTGACAGCCTAAAGTCGACCCGCTATTTCCAGAACTCCAGACCACGGAAGAACGTGACATTATAAATCAGTTCTGTCTGAATAGGCAAGCAATCCAAGATCTATGTTGTCAGTTGGAGCCAGAATTTGTGCCTCAAAACTCTAATCCAACATGTACTCAACCCATTGTGAGACTCATGGAAGTATTACACTTCCTGGCCACAGGATTGTTTCAATATACAGTTGCTATATCTGGTGGTATGTCACAACCTATGTTCAGTAGTGCTTTAAGGGACGTGCTATCAGTAATGATAACACTCATTGACAGCTATATCATGTTCCCCAGATGGGAGGATTTAGCCTGATGTGAAGGTTGATTTGTATGGATTTGGGCACTTCCCACATGTTGTGGGGGCCATTGATGGCACCCATATTACATTTGTTCCATTATATGGCAGTGTATAAGTCTATCTCAACAGAAAACACTTCAGTTCTATTAATGTGCAAGTTGTCTGCTTGTTAGATCTGTACATCTGTGCCCAGTTCCCAGGTTCATCCCATGATTCCTTTGTAATGCAGAAAAACACCATACCCCAGCTGATGACACAACTGCAACCGGAGAGGACCTGGCTTGTTGGTAAGTTACATCTGTTGCGATCTTGTGTGTGCAATGTCAGATGCTACAATCCGGAAGTGTGTGACTCACAGTGGCACTTATGTCTAATTACAAAACAGGAAACTCAGCATATACCAACCCCCCTTAGTGGTTAACACTGTTGCGGAATCCAACTATGCCAGAGGAAGTCTGCTCCAGTGAGGCCCATGGAAGAATACAGCGGCCAGTTGAGTGGGCTTTTGGGCTCCTGAAGGCCAGATTTCGCTGTCTGGACAAGACTGGGGGAGACCTCCTCTACTCATCCAAACAGGTATGTCAAATAAACATGGTGTGCTGCATGCTCCATAACATCACCCTGCAATGGAACATCCCATATATCATTGAGAAGGGGGAGCCTGCGATGCCATCGGATGAGAATCAGTAAATGTCAAATGAAGATGATAGTGGTGAAGAGGAAGGAGCTGTAGCAATAAGATCTCAATGCAGCTTCTTTTCATGAGTATAAGTATGTCATGAGATGTCATGACTGACTGTAGAATGGACTTTTGTGATATAGTGATGACTACATATTTCTGAAAATTTCTGAAGCTGAAGCTCTGGCAAATTGCTCGCAAAGTGTGTCTGTTGAGGAAGCTTTTGACACAATAATATTTAGGAGATGTTGCTTTGTTTGTGTGAGATTTATAAAATGAACTGCATTCTCTAGATGTTTGTTATGTGAATTGTGCCATATGTATGTCTCATAACTATATTGCTTCTTTTTGTGTTTTTTCAGGTACCTTCACCGTGACATTTTCATTGAGGTAATACTGACTTGTGACATTGTCAGTTATATGATGCTGTTTGGACATATGAAGTGGATATGGATTATTTCTGGGAATGTAGGTCACAGACTTTGGGTGTACATGACCTGTGTCAAGACAGATTGCAGAGTGATAGGATAGAAGTTTGGGAGACTCCATTGAGCTTTTTCTTTGTTGTGTGGTGGCCGTGCTGCATCTTGTGTGTCATCATGTGGTCAGAAAATGTGTAGTCCTAGGCCAACTTCATGTTAGTTTCGGTTAACATTGGCTAAACACTCATTTTAAATGAACTGCATGTAGCTGTATATGTGTTTCATCATTGTAGACCAAAGTGCCTGTTGAACATCACTGACATTTGTTTGTGTCATACAACCAGATGCAAGCACTGGATTGTGATGACCCTGTGACTAGAAACTGTTGCACTGCCATTTGCCTGAGTCGTGCATGATATGATGTTGGATTATTATGTGAGGTAGGCGACGTAGCTCAGCTGATGACATCAACCAAATTCCTGTTGGCCTATTCTACAGGGGAATGTCTGATACATCCCTTCCTTCAATGGTCAGGAGGTGTGTACCTGCATATTTGATCATTTATCCAGTATGATTCATTAATATATGATTTGTTAAGTTTCAGACACATTGACAGCCTATGAGCTGAACAATGTAATACATTTTCCTCTTTGACAAGACACTTGTGTATGTGTTTCTGTGAAACAGTTGTAATCCTGAGCTGGACAATGTCTACATGCAACATCAAGTAGCTTGTTTTTTCATTGTATGGTTCACATGTTCTTATAGATTTACATTGCTAAATGTGAAATTTAAGACAGCAGACAATGAGTTTGTGACTTGCAAATTTAATACAGTGCTAAGGGTGAAGACAAACTTGTGGCAAAAAGTAACATAAATGAAAAGTGAAGAGGTCAGTCATGGTGAACGAAATCATAGGAGCAGAAGTCACACAATCAGAAGTCTAAAGTCCAGAGCACTCCTCCCATCAGAAATAGAATGGAGTTCAGTATCAGTTCACAGAGCAAATGTGTGATACGCAAATTAGCACATTCAGGATGACGTTTCTTGCTTTCAGTGGTGGGTGTCTTGCCATCTACACCTCCTAGAGGCAGGGGTGTCTGAGGGTGGTTTGTTCTCTGACAGGGCCTCCCTTCCTGTGTCTGCTACATATGTACTTGGGCTTGATGTAGTTGGACCACAGGAAGGGGTAGATGTTGGAGGAAAAAAACTGCTCAGGGTTCTATGGATCTCCCTCGGTGCCCTGTTACATTGCCCATGCTGGTGTTATGGGCCTCAATACATTGGTTCATGTCCCTCTGCAGTTGCTTGATTTTCCAGAGTTCAGTTAGCACCTGGTCTATCAGGCCTTGGGACTCATGATTGACCCTCAAAACTTGGTTGATGGATCCTGGTCATGAGTAGCCTCAGTGGCCTTACTCAGGTGGCCCACAGCATCCCTCCCATGGACACAACCCCCATGAGTCTGTGCCCTTGGCACAGGGTGCCCTTCTCAATTGGGTCCGGGACCCTTAGTGTCAGGATTATCAATTTGCACCTCAGGATCCATGACTAGGGGGCACAAGATGGTACCAGCTGTGCTAGATGCACAGATTTGTGGGTACTTTGTTGTCTGTGATGTTAAAGTAACTTGGTGGGAGGTGTTTTGTGAGCATAGTGAGACTCACTGTTGCCGTCTGACTGGGCTGCCCAGATGGGCCATGACAGTCATTTATGTCCACATGTCCAGGAGTGTCATCATCACTGAGGGCTTCATCCAGAGGTGGTTTGGGAGTCTGGTTGGTGGATGATGTCTGTCCATGTGCTGTGCCAACTCGACCTCTTGAGAAATACAGTACAATCATATTGGTTGATGAGTGGAATCTACATCCAAAGTTTTTGTGTGACTGCAAGTAAAGACTTTGGACACTCTTAAGTGGTAGATTTGCTGATTGTGTTATGTTACCATGATTTTGAAATTGTTGGCATGACATGTGTGACGATTGCAGAAACTATTCGATTTAAGCAGCCCCTTAGATCTGGTGATCAGTTATACATTAGATGAGGGAATGAACATGACGTCTCAGGAACAGTCAAGCCAACACAGTGGAGAGGAGACATGTGCATTTCACCATTCCAAGGCCTAGTTGTGTGAGATCCAAGCAAACCTGCAACTTTGTGGTATATTTAGCTGTAGCAATCATATGAGCGGTGCTGAGGCAATGTGTTAACTGCCACTACCAATCTGATGAAGCTGCTTAATGCCTTAGGAATATTTGATGTGCACACTTGGTAAGGTGTCATTCATGTCCTCAATAGTTTCATTTTAGGATACCAGATTTGTCTCTGAGTGGAGAATGATATGTAGATTGCTAATTCCCAGGGGGGTTACATCATCTGAGAGATGGCACACATGTGTATTTGGACAAGTGTAGGAAAGCCTGTTGGTTAGAGGTACAGAAACAGGGCCTCCTGGTAGTTGTATTCATCCCACTTGCTTCTCCCCCACAATACACAAATGCTAAACTCCCATGGAGGGTACATCATTTGCAAGATTACATACAGCTGTATTTGGACAAATCCAGTAAGGCCTCTTTGGTTAGAGGTACAGAAACAAGGCCTCCTGGTAGTTGTAGTCATGCTGATCTATGTGCTTCCAGGCACTTTTTTTTTAAACACAAACTGTATTGCATTTAGGTTAGACATGCTCAATAGGATGTGATGGTGCATAATACTTGATACATCATAACACAGTACTGAAGAAGTGAATGTATTTCGCTTTTCATGATACTTTGGTATTTTCATACATCAGTAGTCAATAAAGCATTGAATGGATTAGACATACTACTTGTCAATTAAAATAATGCAATTAGTGTGTCATAACATCCCTTGAAACTCCCACCCACCCCTCCTTGAACTATACATCATCTTCATGAACAGTAATTAGAACAATGCAATAGCTGTATCTGCATTGTAGTGCCTGAACCAGTTCATGAATTGGGGAATTCAGCACTATCCGAAGACCATTGCAGATGCACATAACTGATGACGCTAGCATTGGTTAGGAAGAGTGTCTCTGGAAGTTCCTAGGCATGTGTAAAATCTGTATGATTCAGCAGGAGGCCATCAGTTAAAAGGTCCCCTATGGTGGTGACTCCACCCTCTATCCAGGGACGTAGCCTGCCACTGAGAGGGTTCTAGAAGCCGTGGGCAGGCCTAACAATGGTATATTTAGAGGGTATTGTTTCTGAGGGGCAGAGTAGTGCAATGCCTTTTTCAAATAGGAGTAGGCGATTTGTAAGAGCAGTGGACTATTCAAGGTAAAGGAAGGCTTGGACAGAAAATCTGATGAGGTTTCCCCTATTTAACATCAATGTAGTATAACCAATTTAGTCAGAGTGCGACCAGTCAGCCAGTAAGAAAACCAATCCAGTTATCCAGCTAAACAATATGATTCAAATTCAGGAGTGCCCATTCTCCCGTCATCAGGTGGTAGTTGAAGCTTGGACAAGCTTCCCTTACTATGGCTGGTGCCCCATATTAGATCAAGTAACAACGTGTTAAGTAGTTTGAATGTCGAGGCAGGGTCTACCGACAGTATACTAACAAAATGGTGGAGCAAATGTGGTAATACCACCGTTTTGGCAATGGCCAAGCGGCCTGCTACTGATAGCGGTAGGGAACACCAGAAGTTTATTTGTAGTTTGATGGCTATAATAGTTTTCTTAAGGGTACCTTCGAGGGTGTCCGTTAAGTCTCGATATACCTGGATTCCCAGGTAGATAAAGGAGTGAGGTGTCACTCTCCTACATATCTCCTACTGGGAAAGCTGATCTGGTATAGGAATCATTAAATGAGAGAGCACATGATTTGTTGATATTAACCTGTAGACCGGAGATCCTTGCAAAGGTAGTAAGTAGACCTGCCAGATAGAATACATCCATACGTGAGTGGTAGGACCTACTGAGATTCCCCATTTGTGGGCGTCTTGCCTCAGTCGCTGAACCAAGGGTTCCAAAGCAAACGCGAATAGGAGTAGCAACAACAGCAGCCCTGTATGGTACCGTAATAGATTGAATACGTGTCAGAAATATGGTGGCTCGTTTATGCACTTGCGGTGGGGTTTGTATAACCCAGCAAATAAAAATAGGATGTATTTTGAAACACTGAAGCACCCCCTCCAGGAAATCCCAGGTAAGAGTGTCAAAAGCTTGTTTTAAATATAAAGAGAGGAACCTGCCCATGAAATGTGTTTTTTGACGGCATCCATAATATGATATAGGCCCTCATTACAACATTGGCGGTAAATCCCGCTTACCGCCATGCAGAAGAACACCAACACACTGCCGTGGCCGCGGAAGTGCGCCACAGCTATTACGACCCACAGCTAGGAATCTGCCAAAATCTAGACACCCACACAAGTACGCCAGGTCAGTGATAAACTGGCGATAACAAAACCGTGGAAAAAAAGTCTTTCAACTGCAGTATTCCAATGGCGGTACACACCGACGCGCTCAAAATACACACACATTTACAAAACACTACCACATTGGACAAATCGAAATACACACACCTGATACACATACACACACCACTCCCACATACTCAATACAATATAAAACACAGACCCACATTACCCATAATCCCTTACAACCAAAAATTTGGAAGAAGCAGAGAGACAGAAAAACAAAGACCACACCAGCAGACAGAGGCACACAACACCATTACTCATACACATCCACGCACAAAACACCACACACCCCTAAACATCACCCCACACATCACAACACACACCACCTCACACATCACCCACACCACCCCATGGCACCGCAACGAAACCCCAGGTTTTCTGAGGAGGAGCTCAGGGTCATGGTGGAGGAAATCATCCGGGTAGAGCCCCAGCTTTTCGGATCACAGGTGCAGCACACCTCCATAGCTAGGAAGATGGAGCTATGACGCAGAATCGTGGACAGGGTCAACGCAGTGGGACAGCACCCAAGAACACGGGATGACATCAGGAAGAGGTGGAACAACCTACGGGGGAAGGTGCGTTCGGTGGTCTTAAGACACCACATTGCAGTTCAGAGGGCTGACGGCGGACCCCCACCTCCTCCCCCACAACTAACAACATGGGAGGAGCAGGTCTTGGCTATGCTGCATCCTGAGGGCCTCGCAGGAGTAGCTGGAGGAATGGACTCTGGTAAGTCAAATCTTTAACTACCATATCCCCCACCCTACCTGCATGCTATCATAGACCCCCACCCTCACCCTCACCCCCATCACTCCAACTCCTCACATATGTCCCACTATCACAGTTTCATTTTAGGATACCAGATTTGTCTCTGAGTGGAGAATGATATGTAGATTGCTAATTCCCAGGGGGGTTACATCATCTGAGAGATTGCACACATGTGTATTTGGACAAGTGTAGGAAAGCCTGTTGGTTAGAGGTACAGAAACAGGGCCTCCTGGTAGTTGTATTCATCCCACTTGCTTCTCCCCCACAATACACAAATGCTAAACTCCCATGGAGGGTACATCATTTGCAAGATTACACACAGCTGTATTTGGACAAATCCAGTAAGGCCTCTTTGGTTAGAGGTACAGAAACAAGGCCTCCTGGTAGTTGTAGTCATGCTGATCTATGTGCTTCCAGGCACTTTTTTTTTAAACACAAACTGTATTGCATTTAGGTTAGACATGCTCAATAGGATGTGATGGTGCATAATACTTGATACATCATAACACAGTACTGAAGAAGTGAATGTATTTCGCTTTTCATGATACTTTGGTATTTTCATACATCAGTAGTCAATAAAGCATTGAATGGATTAGACATACTACTTGTCAATTAAAATAATGCAATTAGTGTGTCATAACATCCCTTGAAACTCCCACCCACCCCTCCTTGAACTATACATCATCTTCATGAACAGTAATTAGAACAATGCAATAGCTGTATCTGCATTGTAGTGCCTGAACCAGTTCATGAATTGGGGAATTCAGCACTATCCGAAGACCATTGCAGATGCACATAACTGATGACGCTAGCATTGGTTAGGAAGAGTGTCTCTGGAAGTTCCTAGGCATGTGTAAAATCTGTATGATTCAGCAGGAGGCCATCAGTTAAAAGGTCCCCTATGGTGGTGACTCCACCCTCTATCCAGGGACGTAGCCTGCCACTGAGAGGGTTCTAGAAGCCGTGGGCAGGCCTAACAATGGTATATTTAGAGGGTATTGTTTCTGAGGGGCAGAGTAGTGCAATGCCTTTTTCAAATAGGAGTAGGCGATTTGTAAGAGCAGTGGACTATTCAAGGTAAAGGAAGGCTTGGACAGAAAATCTGATGAGGTTTCCCCTATTTAACATCAATGTAGTATAACCAATTTAGTCAGAGTGCGACCAGTCAGCCAGTAAGAAAACCAATCCAGTTATCCAGCTAAACAATATGATTCAAATTCAGGAGTGCCCATTCTCCCGTCATCAGGTGGTAGTTGAAGCTTGGACAAGCTTCCCTTACTATGGCTGGTGCCCCATATTAGATCAAGTAACAACGTGTTAAGTAGTTTGAATGTCGAGGCAGGGTCTACCGACAGTATACTAACAAAATGGTGGAGCAAATGTGGTAATACCACCGTTTTGGCAATGGCCAAGCGGCCTGCTACTGATAGCGGTAGGGAACACCAGAAGTTTATTTGTAGTTTGATGGCTATAATAGTTTTCTTAAGGGTACCTTCGAGGGTGTCCGTTAAGTCTCGATATACCTGGATTCCCAGGTAGATAAAGGAGTGAGGTGTCACTCTCCTACATATCTCCTACTGGGAAAGCTGATCTGGTATAGGAATCATTAAATGAGAGAGCACATGATTTGTTGATATTAACATGTAGACCGGAGATCCTTGCAAAGGTAGTAAGTAGACCTGCCAGATAGAATACATCCATACGTGAGTGGTAGGACCTACTGAGATTCCCCATTTGTGGGCGTCTTGCCTCAGTCGCTGAACCAAGGGTTCCAAAGCAAACGCGAATAGGAGTGGCAACAACAGCAGCCCTGTATGGTACCGTAATAGATTGAATACGTGTCAGAAATATGGTGGCTCGTTTATGCACTTGCGGTGGGGTTTGTATAACCCAGCAAATAAAAATAGGATGTATTTTGAAACACTGAAGCACCCCCTCCAGGAAATCCCAGGTAAGAGTGTCAAAAGCTTGTTTTAAATATAAAGAGAGGAACCTGCCCATGAAATGTGTTTTTTGACGGCATCCATAATATGATATAGGCCCTCATTACAACATTGGCGGTAAATCCCGCTTACCGCCGTGCAGAAGAACACCAACACACTGCCGTGGCCGCGGAAGTGCGCCACAGCTATTACGACCCACAGCTAGGAATCTGCCAAAATCTAGACACCCACACAAGTACGCCAGGTCAGTGATAAACTGGCGATAACAAAACCGTGGAAAAAAAGTCTTTCAACTGCAGTATTCCAATGGCGGTACACACCGACGCGCTCAAAATACACACACATTTACAAAACACTACCACATTGGACAAATCGAAATACACACACCTGATACACATACACACACCACTCCCACATACTCAATACAATATAAAACACAGACCCACATTACCCATAATCCCTTACAACCAAAAATTTGGAAGAAGCAGAGAGACAGAAAAACAAAGACCACACCAGCAGACAGAGGCACACAACACCATTACTCATACACATCCACGCACAAAACACCACACACCCCTAAACATCACCCCACACATCACAACACACACCACCTCACACATCACCCACACCACCCCATGGCACCGCAACGAAACCCCAGGTTTTCTGAGGAGGAGCTCAGGGTCATGGTGGAGGAAATCATCCGGGTAGAGCCCCAGCTTTTCGGATCACAGGTGCAGCACACCTCCATAGCTAGGAAGATGGAGCTATGACGCAGAATCGTGGACAGGGTCAACGCAGTGGGACAGCACCCAAGAACACGGGATGACATCAGGAAGAGGTGGAACAACCTACGGGGGAAGGTGCGTTCGGTGGTCTTAAGACACCACATTGCAGTTCAGAGGGCTGACGGCGGACCCCCACCTCCTCCCCCACAACTAACAACATGGGAGGAGCAGGTCTTGGCTATGCTGCATCCTGAGGGCCTCGCAGGAGTAGCTGGAGGAATGGACTCTGGTAAGTCAAATCTTTAACTACCATATCCCCCACCCTACCTGCATGCTATCATAGACCCCCACCCTCACCCTCACCCCCATCACTCCAACTCCTCACATATGTCCCACTATCACAAACAACCCATCCCAACACCAAGCCCTGCATGCAACAACAGAGCATGGACACCCATCACCAATGCATGTCCACTACACATACTCACACAGATCCCCAAACCAAATAACACACAATGTTCCACACAAGAATGTAAGCACTGGGGTACAGGGTCACCCACCCATTGTACAACATGGCACACACAGATGCAATAATCATGCCTTTACAACCCTGCAGGACCCCTACCCAACGTCACTGGACAGGAGGTTCCAGACATGTCCACTCCCCCCACAGAAGAGGCCCACAGTGATGACAGCAGCTATGTCCAACTGGATCTAGATGACCAGTCCGGCCCATCTGGGACCTCAGGACAGTTGGTTCCCCTGACACAGTCATAGGCCACCACAGAGCGTCCCCCCTCAGGAAACACCAACACAGCACCCACCCAGCGGGCCCATATCTCTGTCCCCAGGACACGTCAAGCAGCAGTGTGTCCACCACTGCAGGGAACCCAGGCAAACCTACCACCCCAAGAACAGCAGGGACCTGGGGTCAGTGGCAGTGGGCACACGGTTCAGGGGACAGAGGCCCAGGAGAACCAGAGAACTGGGAGGTCTGCTGTGCGACAGAGCTAGGACAGACCCAGGGAACCCACTCTCCACTAGGCCCTCTCCAACATCATGGGAGCGTACCATCATTCCCAGGAGACAATGGCAAAGGTGCTGGCCAAATTTCAGGAGACCCAGCGGCTGCAGGAGGAACAGTATTTGGGGTTCAGGGAGGAACTCAAATCCATCAATACCACCCTGGGCACCATTGTAGGGGTGCTGAAGGACCTTGTGAACACCAGGAGGGACACTGTGGCAAAGCAAGGGGCCCCTGACACTAGCCTGGACGCGGAACTGCCCACCACCTCCGCCGGTGCTAGTGGACAGGAGGCACCACCACAGGATCACAACACCAGCACCCCACCCCCTGCAGATGGAGAACCACCCCGCAAACGGTCCCTGAGATCCAGGACAAAGACAGAGAACAATGCCAAGACCCCTGCCAGGAAATTAGACCAACCTGATTGTCATCATTCTGTCCCACTTTGTCACCCTGTCCATCCTTAAACTGTCCTAGCTCCACTTCCTATGCCCCTTTGGACAATGCACCTGTAAGACAAATAGACTGGACTCTGCCATGGACATTCCTCCACCGTCACCCCTGACCACTTTAATACCACCTCCACCATTTTGCACTTAAATAAACACCCTTGAATCACAAAACAATCTGGAGTCAGTCTATGCTTTCACAAATGTGTATTTGCAATAACTGAGGAAAATACCAATGTCCATTCAATTTGTCAAAATACCTATGTCACACAGCTCTAGTCCATGAGGTAACATACCAGAGGTCACGCAGTGACACCCACATCTGTGAAATGGAAAGGCAAAATGACAAGTCAGGGACAATACACTAGGTGAAAGTGACAGACAGATGATAGGTCTTACAATTTTATCAGATGTAGGAGGCGGTGATGTCTTCTTACCTGTGTTTTACTGAAAGTATTGCTGGATCACGGTATTTCTGTTGTCTATGTCCTCCTCTTCTGCCTCCGCTTCTTCACTGTCCACAGGCACCACAGCTGCCACAAGACCCCTTTCTGGATCCTCCTCCTGCAGAAAAGGCACCTGTCGTTGCAAAGCCAAGTTGTGCAGCATACAGCAGGCCACGATGATCTGGCACACCTTCTTTGGTGAGTAGTAGAGGGAACCACCTGTCAAATGGAGGCACCGGAA
Source organism: Pleurodeles waltl (assembly GCF_031143425.1). Lineage (NCBI taxonomy): Eukaryota > Metazoa > Chordata > Amphibia > Caudata > Salamandridae > Pleurodeles > Pleurodeles waltl. The sequence goes on from NC_090449.1 coordinate 645,618,088, forward strand.
CCTGGCCTTCAGGAGGCCGAAGGTCCTCTCTATGACTCTCCTAGTTCGCACATGTGCCTCATTGTAGTGTTCCTCTGCCCTTGTCCTGGGATTTCTCACTGGGTTCAGTAGCCATGATAGGTTGGGGTACCCAGAGTCTCCTGCAAATGTCGAGGGACAACTGTTAGACACACACTAACCCTTAGGGACAACCCCAGACCCAGACTAACTATTCACACAGCATAGGGTCCTTGTCCTCACCTATTAGCCACAAACGGTGCCTCTGGAGTTGCCCATCACATGAGGGATGCTGCTATTCCTCAGAATGTAAGCGTCATGCACTGAGCCAGGAAACTTGGCATTCACATGGGAGATGTACTGGTCTGCCAAACACACCATCCGCACATTCATAGAATGGTAGCTCTTCCGGTTTCTGTACACCTGTTCACTCCTGCGTAGGGGGACCAAGGCCACATGTGTCCCATCAATGGCATCTATGATGTTGGGGATATGTCCCAGGGCATAGAAGTCAACTTTCACTGTAGACAAATCCTCCACCTGAGGGAACAGAATGTAGCTGCACATGTGTTTCAGCAGGGCAGACAACACTCTGGACAACCTGTTTAAGAACATTGGCTGAGACATCCATGATGCTATGGCCACTGTAGTTTTAAAAGACCCACTTGCCAGGAAATGGAGTACTGACAGGACATGCACTAGAGGGGTTATTCCTGTGGGATGGTGGATAGCTGACATCAGGTCTGGCTCCAACTGGGCACACAGTTCATGGATTGTGGCATGATCAAGTCTGTAGGTGACTATTACATGTCTCTCTTCCATTGTCGACATGTCCACCAGCGGTCTGTACACCGGAGGATGCTGCAATCTCATCACCTGCCCCAGCGGACATGCCCTATGGACGAGATCAGCGAGCACAGAGTCAGCCAACACTGAGGTAGGAAAAATAAAATTTTATTGCACACATTTGTCAATCCGCTATGTGCCTATCTCTGTTTGTATGCAAGGCCTAGATGTGTGTGACACATTTAAGATTGATGCCATGTGGCCTCCTGAAATGGCGGCAGCCTGACCTGTAATGTGGGACAAGGGGATATGAGGTAACTGCGCTGGCGTTGTACACCGTCGCGGTAGGCGGTTGAAGACCGCAGCGCAATCCTGCATTGGTTAACATTGGACCCTACAGGTCCCAGGAACCAATGACGATGTACGCCGGTGGTGATGGAACGCACCGCCGTGGATGTGATCGCCATTTTCTCCCTGTTCAATCACTTGATACCGGATTTTCAACATGAGAGGACCTACACTGCAAGTGCTGCTGTGAACTCAGTCTGGTGATGATGGCTCATGTGTCTGGGAAAAGGGCCCCTGCCTTCACATCGGAGGAGTTGGACAAACTAGTGGATGGGGTCCTCCCCCAGTACATGCTGCTCTACTGTCCTCCAGGCAAACAGGTGAGTACACTGTGAGCATGCTGTATGGGCAATGCCTGTTTGGAGTAGTGTGGATGGAAGATAAGGGGTGGGGGGAATGAGGCCTGCATGATCAGACGGTGAGTGTATGTTCATCTGGGCAAGGGTGGGAACGTGGGTCAATGACTGTGACAGTCCGGACGGTTACAGTTCTTCCTTTTGCCCTTTACTATTCCTCTAGGTCAGCGCCCACCAAAAGAAGGATATTTGGGGTGCCATCGCCAAGGATGTCCGGACCCTGGGGGTCCACCAAAGACGGAGCACCCACTGTCAGAAAAGATGGGAGGACATTCGCCGCTGGAGCAAGAAGACGCAGGAGGCCCAGCTGGGGATGGCCTCCCAACATGGGAGGGGTGCCCGTCGCACCATGACCCCCCTGATGTTCTGGATCCTGGCGGTGGCGTATCCGGAGTTGGATGGGAGCTTGAGGGCATCACACCAGTCACAAGGGGGTGAGTACCGTCACATTCATCTGACTCTGCGCGCATTGGAGGCGACTGGGTGGGGGAGCTGGGCAGTGGGTTCCTCTAGACTAGGGCAAGCTTTGGAGGGAAGGACCCTTTCTGAGGCAGGCTAAGGGGCACCCCAACCCCACCAGTGGTAAGAGCCATCAACACCTAGTCAGGCTCCTGTGAATTCAAGGTGTGCAGCAATTGGGCATAGGCCATGTACCCCATGTCCCTGTGATTAATTAGGGCATTCTAAGTGTATGGCGTAGTGCAGAGGGCTGATGTGTCTGTGGTGTCCGCCAACGGTAGCGGTATTGCATGCACTGAACATGTCTTTCTTCTTTCTTCACCCCCCCTTTTTGTGGTGTCCCTGTTCTTGTGTGTATTAGCATCATCAGGCGGAGGAGCTGTGCCACCGGAGCAAGAGGGTGCTGCATCCCACATGGCCCTGGAGGCCGATACAACAGAGTCCGAAGTCACCAGTGGGACGGAGGGTGAGGGGAGCTCCACTGGAGGGACAGGAGCAGAGACCAGCGACACTGACTGCTCCTCTGATGGGAGCTCCCTTGCAGTGGTGGGCCCCTCTGTGCCCCCCGCAGCAAAAGGTACAGCTGCCACCCCTTTACTAGCACTGCCCTTCCAGCAGCCCCTCAGCGTGTGTCCCGTGGCCGCTCACCCAGGAGGATGGGCATCTCCTTTGCCCCAGGCACCTCAGGCCCTGCCCCAGTCAGCCCTGCTGCCCTCAGTGAGGAGGCTATTGACCTCCTGAGATCCCTCACTGTTGGGCAGTCTACCATTCTGAATGTCATCCAGGGTGTAGAGAGGCAGTTGCAACAGACCAATGCATACCTGGAGGGCATTCATTCTGGCCAGGCAGCCCTACAGAGAGCATTTCAGGCTCTGGCCTCTGCACTGATGGCAGCCAATGTCCCTGTGTCCAGCCTCCTCCCTTCAACTTCCTCCACCCAGACCCAATCCCCAGTACCTCAGCCTATCCCAAGGACACCATCAGACCAGCATGCACACACCTCAACACACAAGGGTGGCTCTGGCAAACATAAGCACCACACATCCCACAGTCACTCACACAAGCATCATACTGATGCAGACATGCCAACATCTACAGCCTCCACTGTGTCCCCCTCCTCCATGTCTCCCTCCTCCTTCTCTGTCACATCTCCACTCACACCTGCATGCACTACATCTTGCAGCCACTACATCCATCACCACACACCGCTCACGTGCAGTCACCACCCCCACTACCATTCACACATCCCCTGTGTCCTCTCCCAGTGTGTCTGTGAGCCCTCCTCCCTAACTAGACAAACGCAGCCACACACCCAGAAACTAGTCAACGCCCGCCTATCCCACTTCCTCGAAGCAAACAACACTATTGACCCGTCACAATCCGGGTTCCGCAAGAACCACACCACGGAAACCGCCCTCATTGCATGCACTGATGACATCAGAAACAAAGTCGACAAAGGCGAGACCGTCGCACTCATCCTTCTAGACCTTTTCGCAGCCTTTGACACCGTCTGCCACCACACACTCCGCACATGCCTCCACAACATAGGAATTCGCCACAAAGCCTTAGACTGGCTCACCTACTTCCTCACCGACCGGACCCAGAGAGTCCGCCTCCCACCTTTCCACTCCACCACTTCCAAGATCATTTGCGGAGTCCCCTAAGGGTCCTCCCTCAGCCCCACACTCTTCAACATCTACATGATCCCCCTAGCCAACATCCTCCGAGCACACAGAATCACTATCCTCTCCTACGCAGAAGACACCCAACTCATCCTCTCCCTCACCCGCAACCCCACCACCGCAAAAACCAACCTACACACTGCTATCCTCGACACCGCCAACTGGATGACTACTAACCACCTCAAACTTAACTCCAACAAAACTGAGATGATCATCTTTGGGCCCAACAAAACCACATGGGACGACTCCTGGTGGCCCACCGCCCTAGGCCCCACACCCACCCCCGCAAACTACGCTCGCAACCTTGGCATCATCCTAGACCCCTCCCTCTCCATGACACAGCAAATCAATGCCCTTACCTCCTCCTGCTTCCACACACTCCGCACTCTATAAAAATCCTTCAAATAGATTCCCCCAGAGATCAGAAAGACAGTCACCCATGCACTCATCAGCAGCAGACTAGACTACGGTAACGCCCTCTACACCGGCACCACACTCAAAATCAAACGCAAACTCCAGAGAATCCAGAAAACAGCTGCATGCCCCGTCCTTGGCCTCCCCCGCCACAAACATATCTCACCACACCTCAAATCCCTTCACTGGCTCCCCATAGACAAGAGAGTCACATTCAAGATCCTCATCCACGCTCACAAATCCCTCCACAACACCGGCCCAACCTACGTCAACGAAAGAGTGAACTTCAACACTCCAACACGCAACCTCAGATCAGCAGACCTTGCCCTATCCATAGTGCCCCGCATCCAACACACCACCACAGGAGGCAGGTCCTTCTCCTACCTCGCGCCCAAAACCTGGAACTCCCTCCCCACCAACCTTCGCAAAACCAAAGACCTCCTACTCTTCAGAAAGAGCCTCAAGACATGGCTGTTCGAACAGTGACCCTCCCTGCCCCTCTCCCCCTCCTTTTTTGATCCCCCCCAGCACCTTGAGACCCTCACGGGTGAGTAGCGCGCTCTATACATTTTTTTGATTGATTGATTGATTGATCCACCCAACAGCCATCCACCTAATGACAGCCTCCAGCCCATGCAACTTCACCCAAAGTCAGCATATGAACACCTCCTATAACCACTACCTCTTCCTCCACTCCCAATCCCCCTCCATCTACACGTCCCAGTGTGTCAAAAAATCTTATCCTCTCAAATGTTGACCTCTTCCCTACACCTCCCCCGTCAGTTCCCTAGTGCCCGCTTTTCCAGGTCCCAACCCAGCACCTCAGCCACCACATCACCGGGCACAGTGGTACAAGAAATATCTGGATTCCGGAGTGCGCCAAGCAACAGGGCTGCCAGTGTCCCAAGGAGCGAGTCCAAGGACATTCCCCCACCTCCAAAACAGAAGAAGTTGCCCACATCCTGGAGGGAGAAGGACAAAACACCTACCACCAAGGGCTCAGCCAAGACAACAGTTGGGAGAGGCAAGACAGCTGTACCACCATCCAAGGTGGGGAAGGACATGAAAAAGAAAGGCAAGTCAATGTCGCCGCCAACCTGCACGGCAGACACAAGCGCCACCGCCACATGCACCGCCGCCACCGGCACCGCTGCCAGCACCCAAGATACTGAGTCATTCACCAGCACCACAGACACTGTGCCCTTCACCAGCACCTCAGTCAGTGAGCCCTCCACCAGCACCACCGCTCATGACACCGCCACCAGCACCGAGGTCAGTGAGCCCGCCACCAGCACCACCACTCATGACACCGCCGCCAGCACCGAGGTCAGTGAGCCCCCACCAGCACCCCTCTCATGACACCGCCACCAGCACTGAGGTCAGTGATCCCGCTACCAGCACCGCTGCCCAATGACCGCCGCAAGCACCGCCACTACTCAGCCCGCCTCCAGCACCGCCAGCGGCCTTGCCACATCCTGAGCCAGTGGCACCACCTCAGATATGGCTGCCATCCCCAGTGGTCATTTGTACGAGGATGGTGGTCAGTTCCAGGGGCCTGGGCAGCTTCCATGTTGCCCCACTGTCAGTGGACTGTCACATCCACTACCTCAGTCCTTGGCAGGATGAAGCACTCTGGGCACAAAGCCCCCTCCAGAACCAGTGGGGCTAGGCATCCACTACCTCTGCCCTTGGCAGGATGAAACACTCTGGGCACAGTGGAGACTGTTATCCACTTGAGAGACTGTGGCTTTGCACTCCCCAGGATAAAGCAGTGGGCAACCCACCCACTGGAGAGACTTGAGAGACTGTGGCTTTGCACTCCCCAGGATAAAGCAGTTGACAACCCACCCACTGGAGACACTTGAGAGACTGTGGCTTAGCACTCCCCAGGATAAAGCATGGGGCAAACCACCCACTGGAGAGACTTGAGAGACTGTGGCTTTGCACTCCCCAGGATAAAGCAGTGGGCAACCCACCCACTGGAGAGACTTGAGAGGCTGTGGCTTTGCACTCCCCAGGATGAAGCAGTGGGCAAACCACCCACTGGAGAGACTTGAGAGAATGTGACTTTGCACTCAGTAGGATATATCAATGGGCATGGAGCCCCCGTGGAGCTGGCGCCGTGCACTCATCCGGCTGAGGTGCCTGTATTTTTTCCATCTGATGCCCTTGCAGTGTTCTCTCCATTGCAATCGGGTACCTTGTGTGGGCCTCGCCCATGCATTTTGGGCCCAGTGGTCCACAGACTATATTTGTGCACTACCTGGACTTGAATTCTTGGTGTGCATATTTGTTTATATTGTATCTAAAATTTTGACTGATTTTACATGATTACAATCCTTCAACTCATTTCCTTTTGTCATTGCGTTCTTCCAGAGGGTTGGGGGTGTAAATGTTATGTTTCAGCATGTATTGGTGTGTGTGTTGTTGTGGGTGAGGGTGGGGGTGGGGGTGTTGCGTGTTGCATGTGTGTGTCACTCCCTTTTCCCTCCCCCTCCCCTGTGTAGTAGGAGCAGTACTCACGTGGTCGTCGCCGCCGTCCGTCGTGCTCCTGGTAGAGGAGCAGTAAGACAATCGCAGGGAGTACTTGGAGTTCAGGTTCCATGGCGTCTTGGTTCCTCGTGGGTTGTGTAGAGGTGAGTGTTTCCCCTTCCAAGTCCTGTTTCCGCTGTGTTTTTGTTCGCATTGAATCTATCCCGTAAAAGGTGGCGGATTGGCCTGTCATAATAGTGTGAGCGGTACATTGTCTTCCGTCTGACTGTTGGTGGTGACCTCCATGCTGTTTGTCTGTACCGCTGTGGCGGTCGGAGTGTTAAAGTGGCTGGCTGTCTATGTTGGTAGTTTCCGCCGTGGTCGTAATCCCATTTTTTTTTCCGCCGGCTGTTGGCAGTCTTGCCGCGGCTTTAACACCGACCGCCAGGGTTGTAATGAGGGCCATAGTCTGCATATATTGGGTGAGGTACTACGATTAGGAACAAACCCCCACAGGTCTATGTGGAAGATTTTCTGAATCATAGGAAGTAATCTACAGGCTAATATTTTACTGAGACTTTTGTATTCAGTATTGAGTATTGATAAGGCTCTATATTTGCTCATGTCTGATGGGGGCTTATCAGGCTTCAATAAGGAGGTGACTAGGGTTTGTGCTGTTGTGGAAGGTAGACTACCTACTTCCATAGAATGTTTGTATAGGTGTTCTAGTTGTGGGATTGAAGAAGTGGCAAATGTAGCATGAAATTCTAGTCTTATTCTTGGCCGCCCTCTTAATTTCACTGGGGGAGATAGGGGCACCCAAGGAATGATGCTCCTCATTTGTCACTTTGGATAATATCAGATTATCTAAATGGGCTTGATACTCTCAGGAAGCACGTGGTGTGGGGTTGCCTAGAGGGTTGTGTAAAAATCACGAAAGCTTTATTATTTTCTAGTAGTGACAAGGGTATTCTGTGGTGTAGTAATCAATAATATTGGGATGGAAGGTGAGATCAAAAAAATCAACCAGACTAATAATGCACCAGATTTATCAACTCCAGAGTGAGTTTTTAATAAATAAGCTCTAAAGCCAATTATGCGTAGCTGTTCTAGCAGTTCAGCATATTCAACCGTGGCCTCTTTTAGTTTGTGGGCATGTGTCTCATCATTGGCAGCTGCTGCTGCCAGGGGTCCCAGCTCATGTTCTACTCAAAGAGGCTCTCTGAGGACGGTTTGTCGGGCCCCTACCACAGTGCTGATTGATGTCCCTGTTATTATCACCTTAAACTTATCCCATTCAGTGAGTAGAGACAATGTTGTATCAGTACTGTCAGTGAAGTAATTTTCTATTGTGGTGGCTAGCATGTCTCAGAATGCTCTATCTTCTAATAAAACCAGCTGCAGCTGCCAAGAAGGAATGGGAGAGGGGATCCTGTCCCATGTCTGTTCTTCCCAACACTTGACAAATGTTTAGACTTACATATCTGTCGCCACGCTGCAGTTAGGTTGGCCCATACATTTACATGTTGACACATATCATAGGTCCTGGGATGATCTTTTGATTTTGAAACACTTACAGATACCATTCCAACATATGGCATATAATGGCGATTGATATATGTGATGTTATGTATGACAATGCACTCTGACAAGCTTACATCTCTACAACTCTCACTATTGCATGTTGGGAAAGTAGATGAACAACACAGCTACAAAAGGTGAGATGTGAGAATGCAGGACATTGAAGATTAGTGACAGTTTATGTGTTGTAACTTACCAGACTCCACCCCCCGCTATTCCTGTCAAGCTCTCAGGATGGCCCAAACCTTCTACTTCCAGGGAGAGAGTTGTAATGGGCACTGGAAAGACCACCACCAGTCTTAATGGCCTCCATGTGTTGCGTGGAGGGCAGGGACTGACCATTTCCCCTCAGGTAAGTCCACCTATTCCTAATGTCCTCCTTTGTGAGTAGGGTGGTGCCTACACCATTTACTCTATCAACTATCCTTTGCCACATTTCCATTTTCCTACTGAGAGTATGCTGGACTTCGGCTCCAAACAATTGTGGCTCTACTTTTATGATTTCATCCACCATAACTTTCAACTCAGCTTCAGAAAAATGGGGATTTTTGGAAGGTGACATGGGTGTAAAATGAAGTGGGTGGCAGGGACCTACTTAATAAAGTGATATAGGGAGTAATTGGACAAAAGTGTGTAAAAAGGTGTTGAATGGCATGGTGAAAAAAGGAGTGTCTTATCTGTCAAGGATGTGAAAAATGGTGGGCTTTGGTCTATTTCTTGCAATGGAGAGGCGAAGGATCATGGTCTGGGAAGGGGTGTGTTTTATAATGTGTTTGGCAGGGGTGTCAACTAGGCCAATATATGTCTGCTGTGTTGTTTTTGAATTCATCTAAGGGACCTTTGTCTAGTGCTTTGCTGAATGTGTACCGTGGCCGACTGCCGTCAGCTGACGGCCACAAGGAGGCCGCCATGTTGACTGTCATTTTGTAAGGGTCATGGCAGTTCCATGTGACCCAGACAGTGATGGAGTATGCACTGCGAAGACTGCAGACCGCTGCACAGCTGGCAAGCAGGCATTTGTTCTGGTGGGTGGTGGTTCAGCCTACATACGCTGTAATACTGTAGTCATTTTAGGACCTCTGGACCTTGGCGATCTGACCGCCAAACTCATAATCCAGCCCTTTGTATGTAAAGTCCAAAATGTGGACAAAAGTATAGAGAACCACAATTTAAGAAATTGGGCTGTTAATTGACCTGAGACCTGCACAAGTAACAGGTCCACAATTGTCTCCTTAGTGGGACTGAAGTATGATACCGAAGTGTAGCACTTAATTCTCTCAGGGTAGAGAAGCAGTGCACTGCAAGTCCTACTCAGGGGAGGTTGTGTGGGCTAGTAATCCCACTGCCACCCCCATTTAGGAGTACTAGTTAAGGGGGCGAACTAACCTCAATTAATAACCACACTAGTTAAGGGGGTGAACTCACCTCAATTAATAACCACACTCTTTGCCACAGGGAACCACTGAAGGCACTAAATAAACTTGTACTTAGTCCCCTTGTAAGTTTCCTCAAGGTAATCAAGCCTAACTAAAGTATTTATGCAGCACTAAAACAATAGTAAAGAGAAAATTAGCACAAGACAAATCAGAAACCAACCTCAAACAATAGAGAATACAATAACACCAAAATAACAAAGAATGACACAAGTCTAACACGTAGAACCGGAGATATGAATTTTTAAAGAGTGAATTTAAAATAGTGCAAAAAATCACAAAGCCCCAAACACAGTTATCTGGTCATGGTAGCCCAGATCAATGTAAAAAGTTAAGGCTGACTGCAAAGGGGCATGGGTCCGATATAGGGACCAGAGTCATTCCAGTGCAACTTTTACCTTTGGACTTAGAAACCCTTATGGAGAAAAAATGGTAGTCGAAGAGTCATGGCAGGAGCAAGCTTCAAGCGAGAACTGAAGTGGAACTCAATGATAGCAGCAATCCTGATTTCAATTGGTTCCTCAGGCGGAAAGTTGGCGTAAAGTTTCTAAGACCCAGCCTTTGCAGTGTGGACAGGAGGAGTGCACTCTAACACCAGCCAAGGTATCTAGGACTTTTTTTGAAGACTTTTTATTTTTATTTTTAAATAATGCAAGTTATTCATCTCATGTCCAGTGTGTCAGCATATATCAGGTTTCCTTGGTCACAAATATCTATTTGTAACAAAAGCAACAATATCACAGGAACTGTAGCAATGGTATCACCATTTGTAAGCGTTATTGAGTAGTGGACAAATGTTGTGTCTACACAGGACATTTAGGGGGTTATTACAACTTTGGAGGAGGTGGTAATCCGTCCCAAAAGTGACGGTAAAGTGACGGATATACCACCAGCCTTTTTACGAGTCCATTATATCCTATGGAACTCGTAATACGGCTAGTGGTATATCTGTCACTTTACCGTCACTTTTGGGACGGATTAACACCTCCTCCAAAGTTGTAATAACCCCCTTAATGTGATAGTCGCCATCAGTTGAGCTAATCTCATCGCGTACTAGCGCCTCTAGTCGATGTTGGTATATTGCCGGATAGCTAATAACACCTAACAGCTAGTAATTCCTGTGTAGGGCTGTGCGAGAAAGAAGAAAAAGCCTGCTTGGCGTGTATGAGGGGGGGGACATTGGGATCTTCATCTATGTCTATTATGGCTCCCCAGCTTCCGGCCTTTACTTCCAGTTACTGAGGATGGTGGGGGAGAGGTGGGGGTGAGCTGCTTAGGCTCTGTGTTCTCATTTCAAAGGTAGGGCAAGTTTGTTATACATTTATAGGGCAATCTGATGCTGAGAGTTCGCAATAATCCCCGCTCTCGCTATTGGGTCAGACAGGTGTTGTCAATATTCAGCAGACGAGAGCCGGGGTTAAAGGAGAATGTGTGGACGGGTCACGTGGTGACAGATCAGGGGGGGTGTTCTGATGTCGTCTCTCTGCCAGTCTTTTTGTGCGCTCAATTTATCTTCCAGTTTCACTAGGTAAGTATTCCAAAGTGTTATCCCTCCATCTCCAACCTGTGCATGCCTATCTCGGTCTAATGCATTAACCTCTGCCGTGGTCCAATGCAACACCACCCGAAGCCAAGCTTGTACATCTGGGGGGCGCGTAGCCTTTCAAGCCATGGCGATCATTCACTTAAACAGTGTTAGGGCAAGATAAACAAACTTCATATAATAATTGGATCGTTTATTCCGCTTGGTCACCCCCAGTAGGCAAAGGAGCGGGTCTAGTGCGAGGGATTTGTCTATAATGTCAGATATATGTTGCATGATGCATCCCCAGGCACTGTATATCTCAGGACATTCCCAAGTCATATGCAGGAAGGTGGCGTCATCGTGCCCACATCGCGGGCACCTCGAGGTGGCTTCTGTAAACATGCGGTGAAGTCTATGTGGGGACAGGTACGTTTGGTGGGCATAGTTAAAATGTGTCAATTTCAGCCTAGCATTTCGTGAAACATGCCGCACCTGAGCTAATGCCATTTTCCATTGTTGATCTGTCAACCCGATGCCCAATCCCCCATCCCATCGTGCTTTGCTGTGAGCATGTGGACCAGCTGGGGTCTCCCTCAATAGGATATAGAGATTAGATACTGCTTTTTTCCCCTGACCTTGTGTTAAAATATAATGGAGTCCCAAGTGCGTTGTCGGCTCCAGGAGGCTGGATTGCCATATTTGTTTCACAACGGCGCAAAGGGCCGCATGTGCAAGAAACAGTCCGGGGTCTAGGTGGAATGTTGTACTAGAGTCTGTAAAGGAGCGCAAGCTTCCTTCATCATAGAGATCACCTATGCGCTGCAACCCCCCCTTCCTGCCCTGTGTGAAAATCTTATACTTGCTTAAGAGCATGTATCTGGGGTATGTCCCATATTTGGAGTTTAGGTGAATAGGGGACTGGATACCGTCTTAGTTGAATATAGCGTGTCCAAGTTGTTTGCGCTGTATGCATCAACAGTCCTATGTCAGCTGTAGATTCAGTCCACCCCAGAAACCATCGCAGTACTCCAGTTGTAGTCAACTTATGTCGTACCATGTTCCCCTCTATTGATTGTCCACCTGCCAACCAAGACATTACCCACTACAGTTGTGCCGTTGCATAATATCATTCCATATCGGGGATTGCCATACCTCCCTCAGACATTGGGTATTGTAGCACATCTAGGGATACTCTTTTACGTCCTGAACCCCACATAAGCACTCTCAACAGGCTGCGTATAGTGTTGAAGAAGGCCCGTCTGGGCGACACTGGCAGCGATAGATATAGATAGAGTAATCTAAGGAGTACCAGCATTTTCGCTATCGCTGCTCTGCCCATAGGGGAAAGGGGTAACAGTGTCCAGAAGGTTAATGACCTACGGATAGAGGACAGCACTTTGTTATAGTTGCCCTCCACTAAATCCGATTCAGCCAGGTATACATCTATGCCCAAATATCGAAAACTCCCAGTTGCCCATATTAGTCTCCCTTGTACGGGCATTTGGTTCAGTGTATCATTCGTTTATCCTAGGTGGAACAAACAGTATTTGCTCCAGTTTACCCGAAGGCCCGACAGTTCTCTGAATTGGTCCAATATCTTGTATAAACCAGTTAAGGTATCAACAGTTTTCCGCAGGTAGATTAATACATCATCGGCATATAGTGATGTAATATGCCAACCACCATCAACCCATACTCCCCATTCACTGTCCTTCATCTGCAAGTGCGCTGCAAGGTGTTCCATTGCTAGAGTGAAAAGTACTGAGGACAGCGAGCAACCCTGTCTTTTCCCTCTTTGAATGGGGAAGGGGTCCGAGACGTGGTGGCCCATTCGGACTCTAGCCTGGGGCGTGGTTTAAAGCAGCTGTGTCCACTGTAAAAATTGGGGACCCAACCCGAAGCGTCTCAGCGTCCACATTAGGTAAGGCCAACCTATTGTGTCGAACGCCTTTTCGAAATCTAATGATACCGCCACTGTGCCGCCAGTACCCTTGGAAACCGCATCAATGATATGGCACAATCTTTGAGTATTGTGGTATGTGGTCCTATTTGGTATACCCACACACACACATATATGAACACACACACCCACACAGCACCTCCCACCCCCTCCCCTGTCGGAAAACCGACTTACCTGAATCCAGGGGGTGTTCTGGCAGGGGATGGAACGGGCGCTGCTACCACCAGCAGCGCCCGCCAGCAGAACACTGCCAGGCCTTATTATTTGTCATTATACAGATGGCAGCGGTCTACTGGCATGGCACTGCTGGTGGTAGCAGCGCCACCTTACCTCCGTCCGCCAGTATGGCCACAGACGAATTTCCACCCTTCTTGTGGTGGAAATCCAGCTGGGGTCATAAAATAGCGGACGGATGGTAGCCGCAACAATAGTCTTTTGGCGGCTGTCGCCGCAGCGGTGGGTGGTTTTTACTGCCAAAGACATAATAAGGACCTTATTAACTTTGAAAAGTTTATTACATTTATGAAATAAATACCTACAATATAAAACAAATAAAAATACGTACACAACAACTTACAAATATACAATAAAAATGTACACTGTAAAATATTTGCAAGCAGATTAGTTATAATATCAAACACTAGATATTTATAAATAAACAGATACAAGAACAACATAAAAGTGCAATAATACAATTAGAAATCAATAGAAACATTTACATCACAGTAGCTTTCAAAATTTAAACACTTAAACTAATGTAACTAAAAAAACAAACAAAAAATAATTTAATAACTATAAAAATTAAAAAGATTAATACATATAAAATGAAGTAACAGAATTTAATAAATAGATTGATCAACCAACAATTAATTAAAAATCTACAATTAATTAAAAGAACAATTAACACACTTATTATGTATTGAAACAATAATTTACATTTTAAAACTCTTCTCACCCTAATTCCCTCAAACAATCCACTACCAAATTAATAATTTCTAATTATATATAAAAAAAATCATATAAAAAGTGCAAACTGTACTAAAACATATCAAACTCAATTGTTATTGTAATACTAAAAGCTTATAATGGTAAAATAAATAACATTCATCAAACTAGTTTGTAAATGCCATTTCATATAACTATAGTCAAAAAAACAATATTTCATTCAACCATATATAAAAAAAATATTAAATAACTAAAACCACAACCCCCCTTATTACTATATTCTGTTTCACAATATTTTAGATAGCATAATATTTTGACACAATGTTTAAAAACCAAAATATTTTTTTATAATATATTTTTTAAGAATATTGTTTCATCAGATCTTGTAGATGATACTGGTTTGGATGGTCATCCACTGTAACTTCACCCCAGTGAAAGAGGGCTTGTGTTTCTTTAATCATTTGATAGACATTGAGCAGCACTGGTTGCACTTTTCAGCACAATCATCATGTTGCTGGGAATTTCTGCAGATAAGCCATTGTAACCGTACAAGTGGAAAATAGCCAGTGCATAGAAAATGGGTCTCAAGTCTACTTTTGCATTTATGGTTTGGTTCTGCAGAAGAACAAAACCTGGTACCAGCTTGTCTGTACATTCTTATCTGCATGAATTTAGTAGAATCGTTGCAAGATTAGGGTGAATCGAAGTGATATTGTATTTGTCAAAAGATATGGGGTGAATTTTCTGGTTTTGAGCTGCCTTATTATTTTTTGTGATGAAGATGTATAAGGAATAAACAACAGGAAGGTAGATGAGAGTCATTGTCTAAATTGAAAATGTGTATGAGGATAAAGTAAAGTTGAATGAGATATCATTGTAATCAGTGTGATAGTGTTCAAAGCACACATTACAGACTGTACTATAATTTGGCACTGTACATCAGTTGTGACCAAAAATAGGGTCTGATTTAGAGTTTGGCAGATGGGTTACTCCATCACAAATGTGACAGATATCCCGTCTGCTGTGTTGCGATGTCCATAGGATATAATGGAATGTAATAGGGCAGACAAGATATGCCATGTTTGTGCTGGAGTAACAGTATCCACCAAATGCTAAATCAGGTCGATAGGCATTTGTTCATAAGATCTAGTGATGGGAGTAACTCTTGTAATTCAGTGTAGTCCAATCATGCTGAATTACCTAAGAAATCCGTAAGATTGTGCATAATTATAACATGATTGCTCCTGCCAGCGTACTTGAGTAATTTGGGGAAACAAATCCTTCTTCAAGTGCACACTCAGCAAGAGAGAGTGGTCTCTTTTGATCTTTATTCATGTTCTACTGCATTTAATTATATTTGTTAGTGTCATCATCTCCATTTCATGAAAGAGTGCATTTTGGGCTAACATGTTGGTGCTAAATGCCAGGAGCAAGTTTGGGGAAAGTCCTACCCCAGGAACACTTTTAGCGCGTGTGAGCTGCTGCATTCACTCACTATTCATGTTCTCTTGCATTTTATGCTATGTCAGTGCAAATTGCATTCTCATACCAACTGTGGATGCGACGGGGCATTTTTGCTCCACGAAATAGCGCGAAATGCAAACTTACTCTTCATGTATAATCTGTATTTCACTTCAAAGAGTAATATGGTATTACCAAAATTACCCCAATGAAAGATTAAAATTACCCCAATTAAAGACAGCATAATTGAAATTCTTCACAGTGCCTAATTAAATCATAATTCCTTAAAAAGTTGCACAAAGTTATCAAGTGTTTTTTTAGATGGCTATATGAAGAAGATTCTTTTGGAAACAACTCCAGGCACTGACACTTTTCCAAACTCAGGTTTTAGTATAAATTAATGTAGGGGTGACAATCATGAAGGCTGGTCCCTGAGGGTATCTATACAAATTTGATTGATTTGGAAATATTTTAAATGAGCTAGAGTGGAGTTTGCAAATGCGTGTGTTATATCAGGGCAACTATAGAGCCAGAGATTGAAGGCCACATCTTTTTGGATTATTCATGAGGATGACTTCTATTTAACTCATCTGCTGAGTACTTAAATCAAGCTAGGAGCCTGTACTGTAAAGTCTTATGAAAAGAGGAGTCTGAATTTATGGAGGGTCAATAGCTTAGAGTACATACATTATCAGGAGAAAGAAACCAAGCAAACGTTTGGTCCTACATTAACGCCTTAAATAGCTCCTACTGTCAAGGAAGTAGTGTTACTCAAGCACAGTGGATTGATCACATGCGGACCCTTTATGTAGATGACGCACTCCTGGAAACAAGAGGATCTCAAGTGAAAGGATTGCCGTACCAAAGGGAAGGGGACTCAGAAATCAAAATTGCTTAGTTAAGGTGGACTTACAATTAGGTAAAGCTGATTGGGTGCCAGTCCCCAACAGTCTCCATGGTTCGATCTTCAATGAAGGCTGAGAGTTTTGGTTGTACTTGTTAATCCTCCTATGTCACCTCTCATTTCAAAATGCACAAGTCCCTCAATCATGGTGCGGCTCCATCCTCTACCTCATTTACAAGAAAGGAAGCAACTCCGACCCAGCAAATCATTGTTTAATTGCATTGCTGAATGTGGAGGCTAAATCATATGCTTAAATCTTGTTAATAGCTTTGGAGTAGTGAGTCAAGAAAAAAAAACAATACCTCTCTATCAGAAAGGGTTCATAAAGAATTAATCAAGAATATATATAATGATTTATATGAACTAGAGTGGGGTTTGCAACTGTTTAAACTATAGCAGAACCACTATGGAGCCGAAGATTGAAGGTCAAATTGTTTTGGATTATTCCTGAGGTGGACTACTGTTAATGTTTTTAGATTTTAAAAATGTTTACATTATTAACATGTTTGTAATGCATATTCACTCTCATGCTATTTGTACAGTGAAATTAAGTTGTTCACATTTAGATTGACAAGAGCTAATGCAGGGTGGAATTGTAAAATGTCTAATGTTACTTGCTATCTTAGTTTGTGATGAATGGACATTTTGTTTGTATGCAAGCTGGAATTCAAATTGTCTAACACATTATTGTTCCGCCTTTCCCATCTAACGAAATGTTTACTTTCTTTCGATTATCATACACTATATTAAAGAATTACACATTCAAGAAAAACCTGTAGTGTGTAAACTAGTCCATGTATCTTATCTTGTTACTGACAGTGTAAGCTGGAAGCCTGTATTGTGAGAAACCTCCATAACATATTGACAATGTATTTGTATCATATCACTTTAGCCTGATTGGACAATCTTATGAGAATCACGTGTAGGTGGGTAAAATGTTAGTGGTTGTGTGTCTTTAGAGTGAATTAGAGCAGCTTACAGAAAAGCAAAATGGAGATTAAGAGTGCTCTCTCAGAGAGAGAGGACCTACTTTTCTTTTGTTCCTCCTTTTGATCTAGTTGATTTGCCTATTAATTGAAACAGTGCATTTTGATTATAAATTGCTTATTTGTGCTTTCTGTAAACCAGTAACATTTAACAAACCATCAAAAATACTCTTTGTCCTTTTTGTGATGCCTAATACACTTCACATAATAGGGAATGTACTGATTTGTTGACTAGGCTCAGGTGTGGAGCACCAACAGCCCTAGAGGATAAATAACACTCATGGTTCATCAAGGAAATTGCTTTATGGTTCTTGAATGTATCACTTAGAAAAGGTGTAACACTAACATATCTTGATGTTTTATAGCTGTTTGTTTTCAATTTAGTATGACTGAAATACAATAGAAAATGGTTCTAGAAGGATTTCCCCCTGAAAGAACTTGATGGATCACAGATTCAGGTAATGAACATAAGGGTGTGCCAGAGCTGATGGAAAAATGAAACAGTAGAAACCAAATTGGTTATAGGCCACAGTTTGAGTAGTGGTCAAAATTATAAGAATATTTTCTGAAGGTGGGAAAGCAAAAATTATTTTGAATAGGATAGAATGGGAAATGTAAGGGTTGTCTCAGATTTAATTAGTGGGCCTTAAATGAATATCTTAGTCTCACGGATGGGAGCAACCAACTCATTTACCATCCACCATTTCATGTTAAGAAAGACATTATACAAAGCAGTCTACTTGGTCATATGTAAACATAGAACTTGGTGTACTCAACGTAGCCCAGAAGGTGTATTTCAAAGGTGCTCATGATGTCAATTATCATTAAGGCAATCAAGCCCGGAGACTGTGGGAAATGCTGTTATAGACAAGTGAGGTGATGCTGTCCCTTTACACTGCTCTTTGCCTGCTATATTTTATTACATTTTAATTGTTTGCTTTCATTTCAAAGGCATCTTGTTCAATTAATTTATTTGATCCTCAAATTATGCGCCTTGCTTGTAGAAACGTTGGCTACATACCCTTTTACGTTTTGTGTTCAAATATTCATGTTCTGCCCTTTAATAGATTTGTGACAATTTTTTAACTTTTCATTCTGTTAACTTGTTATTTTAGATAATTTCTGTTAGTCAGCAGTTTAGGTTTTTTTCCACTTATTTCCATACACATTCTCTTTTATGAGCTGTGAACATCCTGGAGAGGAGGCTAACTATACGCTCTACCCACTCTGCCCACTGTAGCTTTGCACCAGGATGGTGATTTGATTTTGAACATGCATTGCATTTTTCTCCTGCTATATATTCTTTAATTTTAGTTGACTGATTTTGAAAAGATTTTGTTGATTTTGTCCCTCATTTTCTCTATCTTTTATGTGGCATATTGTGTGCCTCCCATTTTAGAGTTTATGTTTGATTATTTTGTCTTCTGGTGATTATTGACTTTTGTGGGTACTCTTTAAATTTTCATTCAGTCATCATACTATTTCAGTTACTTTATCTTGATTGACAATGTTTTTTCCTTTTTGCCTATTTCCTGTCTTGCTATTTTTGGAAGTTCCTTACAGAATCAACCGTAAGAGGTGCTAATTCTCTTGTCAGTTTGCTTCCCAATGTAGTTTATGCTCCTAACAAAAGGTGATTTTTTGGCTTTCAGGACGTGCCTAAGGAAAAGGATTTGAACCCTATATACAACTGGCCAGGGTATGATGCAGCTCATGGAATCTTTGGCAGGCCTCCTCAAAACATGGACAAGACAAGGGGCCAGATATATATTTTGATGGATGGCTCAATGTTCTGCCATGGGGACATAATAAACTACTTCATCCCCATGACAGAGAGACCAACCTCAAATTTATAAATGACCTCCAAGCAGGCACTCATTTATAATGCATTGACAGGAACCACAGTCTTGGCAGTCCCTGTTAATGCATATTAGTGTTTGGTGCAGTGCTATGTCAGGGGAAGTAACCATCTGTAGTGTTGACATGCAGTGTTCTTTGAAGAAATGCACCTTTAGCTGTTTCCTAATTTTAAGGTGAGTTGGGATGAACCCAATGTAGATAAGAAGGTAGTTCTAGGTACCTAGATTTAGAGGTCTGTTTATTTATTTATTTATTAGTACTTTTTGCATTTCTTCATCTCCAGCCTGGTGGAATTGTGACTGTGGATGTGTTATAAGCTACAGAAGAGGTACATGTCAGCCAGGTATCCAGGGATGAGAATTAATTTGGCTTTGTGGACAAATTAACTACATTTGAATATGGTAGGGGCAGCCATGGAAGTTCCAAGTGGGGTGGTGATATGGTTGAAATTATTTAGGCACTTGAGGCTTTCTGCTCTGAAAGAGGCCTTTCAAAGACACCAGTGTGAAGGTCAGTGTGTCATGGAGCAGAAGGTTGCCATAATCTAGATTTGGTGAGGAATAATGTAACTTTCTTTACCAGTGGGAGCTGGTGTTACCAGGCCATCATGGTGATCTTGGTGATGTGATCTTAAAGCTGGCGTCAAGGTGAAAAAAGTGATTTAGCATTTGGTAATAGGTGGTGTTTGGATCTCCCAAGGCCTTTGTCTTTTGAGTCAGGTTTGGACTGTTATTTGTTATTTGGGAATAACAGGAATGTGGTCTTGGGGGAGCTGAGTTTCAGGTAGATGCAGAGCATCTAGAACTGGAGGTGCAAGCATTTCTTTCGGCATTGGATGCCAGAAGTGAAAAACACTTACAATTAAAGTTCTGTGTTAACAGAAAATTAGTAGATTTTATGCTATTATTTGTAAGTAATGTTCCAAGAGGTTCTATTTAGATGTTTGTTAGACGAGACAGTGTTAGGGTGGTCATCCTCCAAATTTGTTCCCTGCTTGCCTCATACTTTGCTGATTCATTTTTGTTGGCCTTAGGACTCTGAGCACTTTACCACTGCTGACCAATGCTAAAGTGGGTGTTCTTTCTTCCCTAAACATGGTTTGATTGGTACATCCAAATTTGCATACCTAATTTGCTTATAAGTTCCTATTAAAGAGCACAACAAGTACCCAGGGTTTGTAAATTAAGTGGTACTAGTTGGACTGCAGCAATGACTGTGCCACCCACACCCAGTAGCCCTTAAAACATGTCTCAGGCCTGTCATTGCAAACCTGTGTGTGCAGTGTACGCTGCCATTTCAACAGACATCCAAAACGTCTAGCTAAGCCTTAAACTCTCCTTTTAGGACATACATCAACCCTAATGTAGACCCTAGGTAGCCCATAGGGCAGGGTGTTATGCCATTACAAGGCAGGACATATAGGGCCTGATTCTGACCCCGGCGGTAAGGAACCGCCAGGGCCAGGGTCGGCGGGAGCACCGCCAACAGGCTGCCGGTGCCCCGCAGGGCATTCTGACCGCAGCGGTTTGACCGCGGTCAGAAGAGGAAAACCGGCGGTCTCCCGACGGTTTTCCGCTGCCCAGATGAATCCTCCATGGCGGCGCAGCTTTCTGCGCCGCCATGGGGATTCAGACACCCCATACCGCCATCCTGATCCTGGCGGTTCGCCCGCCAGGAACAGGATGGCGGTATGGGGTGTCGTGGGGCCCCCGTAAGAGGGCCCCACAAAGAATTTCAGTGTCTGCTTTGCAGACACTGAAATTCGCGACGGGTGCAACTGCACCCGTCGCACCTTTAGCCGGCATCCTCGTGGGAAGGATGTTTCCCACTGGGCTGGCGGGCGGCCTTTTGGCGGTCGCCCGCCAGCCCAGTGGGAAAGCCAGAATAACCGCAGCGGTCTTCTGACCGCGGTGCAGTATTCTGGAGGGGGGAACTCTGGCGGGAGTTAGAATCACCCCCATAATTTTAAGTTTTGAATGTCCTGGTAGTGAACACGTTTACATTTGTTTTTCATCACTGTGAGGCCTGCCCCTCTCATAGGTTAACATTGGGGATTCCTTATTACACATAATATGATGTAATTCCTAATTGAGAAAGAGTAGCTATGTCATGTTTAGTACCTATAGAATTGTAATGATGAATCCTTTTTAGTGGTAAAGTCAGATTTATTGTAACAATTTTAAAAATGAAACTTTTTGAAAGTTGACATTTTCCTGATCATAGCCCTGTGTGCCTGCAGCCTGTCTCCAATACACGTCAGAGATGGGGTAACAGCTGGGCTTGTGCATTCCTTCTAGATAGCCACACACAAAGGTAGCGTAGGTGTGAATGATGGGCTATTAACATCCAGATGGGCTATTCTGGGAAGGATAGGAGGGAGGAGCTGAACACATCCTCACACTTCCAACTGAATAGGCAGTGGTATGTCCCCACACAAAGGGCAGCATAACCCCTATAGTGCGTCTGGAGCCAGGGCAGGAAGTAAGAAACTACGAGCACTTCAAGGACCCTTCTTTGAAGCCATCCCCACTTCAAAGGCACAACTGAGTATAAGTACCTGATCTCTGACCCTACCAACTCAGTACACTACTGGACCTGTGAAGAACTTTGCCATGGAGAAGGGCTGCTATGCTGCGGCAAGGACTGACACTCTGCACAGCTTCCCAGGGAGAACTGCCTTTCTGCAGTGCTTCCCTGATGCCTGCTACCCTCTGCCCTCCTAAAGAAGTACTGGGTCCTTCTCACTTGTACCCAGAGTGATTCCAAGGGCATCTTGGCTTGCCCCCTGTTCTGAGTCTCAGGTACATCAAAGACTTTTCTTCATTCAGCAACTGCTCCTGGACTTTTCCTGCTGTATGTCTTGCCCTGCCAAGTGGTGCCAATCCGGTCCTGGTCCCTTGGAACTGGGTATGAAGTGCTGCAACTGATAGAACTTGTGCATCAATGCCATTGTGCCACTTGGAACCAGCACATCTCCCTCAACACATCGCCGCTGCTGCAAGGGCCATGGACATGGACATTGCCAACAGTGTGGTGCATTGTCTCCAGCTTCCAAAGCATCCCTGACTTTGTGCTGCTCAGAACCAATGCATTGTCTGCATCCGAAGAATCGACGATGGCACATCACCTTTTCTGCGTCCCTCATCTCTGCTTCAAAGTAAACATATTTAAGAACCAAGGTACTGTTCCAGCAGACCAAAGCTGGTGCCTGTGCCTGACCCACGCTTCATTGAGCTCGGCTTGACTTTTCAGATTTCACAAAGTCCAGCATGACTAGATAGCCCCCGTTGGCGCTTTATGTTTTTAAGCTCTCCAATTAAGTTTACTCTTTAAAAATTCATATCTCGACTTCTATGTTTTGGAGTTTTGTCACTTTGGCCTGGTTTTGTTAATTGAATTAATCTCTATTTTTCCAACAAGGTGTGGTGTATATTTGTGTGGGGTCTTCACTGTTTTACTGTTTGAAGTGTTGCACAAATACTTAACACGTTGGGGCATATTTATGATCCTCTAGTGCCATTAAGCACTACATTAGCATCATTTATTTTTTTACACTAATGTGGCCCAACGAGGTCAAAATCCTTGCCCAATAATTATAAAGTGGGGCAATGCATGCATTGCACCACTTTGTAACCCTTTGCGCAACATTATGTCTGCACCAGGCATAATGTATGCAAAGGGGGCATGCCCTGATAGAGAGGGTCAGAAAAATGGCACAAGGAAATCTAACAGATTTCCTTGCGTCATTTTTATGACATTTTTATCACCTGTTCAGAGCAGGTGTTAAAAGATGGCTTCCATTATTAATAATGGGCCCCTATATACTCTGCAGGAGTAGCACCAGTATTTTGGAGCTACTCCTGAAGAGTACATCAATAGGTTCAATAAAATTATGCTATTGCCCCCTACCCTGCACCACGGTGCACTGTATCTTAAATACAGAGCTCACATGGTGGCAGTAGGGGGGCGCTAAGGGGCTCAAGGAAAGTGGCGTTTCACTAGGTGTAGCACCACTTTTCTTAACTATGCCCCATTGTCTCTTAGGTCCTGACTGCTCTGTGTCAAGCTACCAGGGGGGTGAGCAAAGGTAAATTTAGGGTGTGTTTGTGCCTTACCCTGCTAAGACTGTGGTTCCTGCTTTGACAGGGTCCATACCTATGGCAACCGGAAACCCAATTTAAACCAATGTTTAAGATGACGGGGCACAGGGAGGGTGTCTCTGGGCTGCACTGTCAATGGGGAGCTTCTGGAATCTGAAAGTGCTCAAGTGGCTGAAATGGTGTCAACTGTATAGGGGGTGAACCTGTTGAGGACATCACCTCTGAATCTCATTTGGGACTTCATAGTGTGGATATTGGGGAAGTGGAGATGGTGTAAAAGGCAGTTCATATGTCTAGGAGAAGCAAGAGATTATTTTTGTCTGTGATCAAGAATGTCTAATCCATAGTTTGCATGGTTAATGTTTCAGTACTTCAAAGTTGACACTAATTATTTTAACTTGCTAGTGAAAAATAGGTGGGTGATAGGCTAGTATGTGATGTGTTCTCAGCATTCATGTGTGAGACTATCTGGCCATCTTGAGGGATTCAGAGAAGAGTCTTGGTCCCCTGGTAAGGAAAGTGCTGACAGTACTGAGTAGCGATAAGAGAGCTTTTCAGAGAGGGTTTTGATGAAGGAAAAGGACACTACATCCAATTCATGAAAGGTGCCTTAAAGTGGGTTGAGGATGTCAACAAGTTCTACTAGAAAAAGGTGTTGAAAGATGAACAATAATGTTCAAACTACTGATGGAGTTTTTGCAGTGACTTCATTGTTAAGATGAACCGGCAATGACTGTCCTTTTATTATCAGAGAGAAACGTCTTATTAATGGGAAATCTAAAATCTTTTTGTTGACAATTTTTAAGTGGTATTCACTGATGCTGATTATTATGAAGCGAGCAGAACTTCACGAGACGTAGTGAATTTGGTCTTGTACTGTAATATTCAGGGTGGTTGAAATGCCAGTCAAACTCAATATTGAAGATGGAAGTTCAGAAACTTCAGAAAGCAAAGGTCACCAGTTTGTGCCAGGATGTCTATGATGGAAAGACCCTGCTTTATTTCACCAGTTGTATTACTGAAAGCTATGAAAAAATTGCTGCATGTAATAGTGGATCTGAGTGTGAGAGCGCTGGCGACTATGTGCCTGACTTAGAGCTTGGCAAGAAAGGTACCTTATCACAAAGGCTACAGAGCATCCTTTCTGCCAAACTAAAGGTGTGCTCACCTGATTTACAATGCGTGGAACCTTCAGTAAATAGACACAGAGACTACTCCATCTGTACTGCCTAAACACCCTCCAATGGCCTTATAGAGGAAGGGCAGTCAGGTGTCAATGCTTTTATTTTTTTCAAAAAAAGAAATCCTGCTTTGGGACTTAGATTTTCAAAATAAAAATAAGAAAATGAAAAAGTGCAATGCAGTGGCATCATATTGACAGAGCTACAATGCACACTTTCAATGTATTTGCAGGAACTGCTGTAACGGTTTCTGTAAATGCACGAGATGCTCTCTGGGATAGTGGGCATCTCTAAATTTAGAGAGTACTCTCGCAAATTTTTTGACGCTAATGCAGCAAAGTGCCACAATAGAGTAAAAAATGTTGATGCTATTGGCCTAACGATCGTCATGGTGCCCCGTATTGTAAATACGGCGCACCCATGTCGTTAGGTGAGACAGGGGTGAGGCAAGAAAACTGGTGCATCCGCACTGATGCACCAGTTTGTTGTAAATATGCCCCTATATGTGCTAATATTGGCTGAAATACAACACTAAAAAAAAAAGAGTCTTTATAGTCCCATCTATGGTGTGAGAAAGGTGTGTTGTTTCAAATATGTGCAATTATTTCTGAAATTGCTCATATTATATTCAGTATATTTCAACAGTATCTCAAGTAATGGTTGTGCAATGTTATCACTCACACAGAAAGCCAAACGATATCCTGCAAGATGAGAAAATACCACTGAGTGGGACATTTCGCTTGAATCATTGTTCCACTGGCAAACCTTACGCTCATGATATGCAAAATAGTGAAAATGTCACACATTTCACTCAACTCTTTAATCCAGAATTAAGCAAGATTAAGCTAATGCATCATCCATGGTCTAATTAAATTTGTATATGTGGAAATCTATTCACTTTGCCCTAAAATAAGAATGATTACTGGTTCTTTTTGTCTCTGGTGTTATTTAGGTGTTCAGTGGTATAATAATGTAACATTCTTTGGCCATGTCATGAAGAAACGTAGGCCAATAAATAGGAAATTAACAATTAAATTGCATTCAGCACAGGGTCAGCCTGCACTTGTAAACTTGTAGTGTGAGCGCACATACTGAAGACAGTACATCCTGAAAACATAGAGCAGTTTTTCACTTGGAGCTTGGTGTCTCCATAACCACTTGTACCAAAATATAGAGCAGGGTGTGAACCATCGTGTTTTTAGAATCACAAATTCAAAAACGATATATTTAATGTATATCAGACAAGTGATATTCTGAGTGCAATCCCTGTTTAAAAGCGTGTCTCTAATTTCCTCATCACAGTCGTGTTGTGACCTCTGTGGTCACCTTTAATAAAGACCACATAACTACTCAGCTGTAATAGGTCATTAGAGTTGAGTTGTGATGCCCTAATGTATGCTGCCAGAACTAGCAGCCACAATGAAAGACTGGGCACAAAACATAATTATAGCTGCTGTTTAAACTATGAATATGTGAAGTGGGTTTTCGTTTCTCTGATCTGTTTTTCTAGAAGGAGCAGTGATCATCATATATAAGATAAGTATGACGACATGTTTAGCTGTATGGCATTACACGATCTTTTTGAATATTTCTACACATTTTGAGCTCCTGCATTTTCTTATTTAACACATGAAACTGATAATAACTGATTTTTGCAACATATAACTAAATGATTTTTGGTATCTTTAATTTTGCACTACAGTTAGGGCCTCATTAAGAGTGTGTCGGTCCAAGGACCTCCACACTCACTGTGACATTTGGAAAACAGCAACTGTGTTGTTCCGATTGCCACATTCCGACCCTGGCGATAGGACCATTGTCCCCACTGGGAACATGGTTCCCGATGGCATGATGGCAGTCTGAGTTGTACTCAGCTATGGCAGCGCTGAACTCAATGCCTCCTGGCTGATTACAACTCACCTTACCGCAGCCTTTTCATGGCAGTCTGACTGCCATGGACAGGCTGACAGTAAGGTTGTGCTGGGGGCCCCTTTCCCAGCACCATTGGAATGCCCACTTTCTGTTTTGCAGACAGTGCACATTCTGAGGGTGCTGGTCAGCCCCCTCTGTGTTTCGGTATTTGACTTGGCTCCCTCCAGGGAACCGAGTCCTATACACGGCGGAAACATTGTAATAGTGCGGGGGGATGCCACAGAGATGACTGTGGCATCCTCACTGAAGCATTGGCGGTCAACTGGCCCAACTACCAATATTGTAATGAGGCCCTTAGTCTTTATTCTTCATTTCACAACAATACTATCTCTTTCATATAAAAGAGTGAGCCATCAAGGATTTAGGTGGTTTGTGGTAAAGACTATGGTGCAACCATGTATTATAAGAAATTATATACCCTCTTACATAAATTAACAGGAAGTTGTAAGCCACCTTGGAGCACCATGACCTGATAAAGAAAACAGCCTTCACCCTTATTCCTCTATATGGTCATAGAACTCCTAGGCGACATCCAAATCCCTATAATGTACAGGAATGTGTATTTTATCCCACAATTAATAAGGCAACAATTGCAATCAATAATTAGTTGGTGTTAGACCTGATAGCTTTGGGGTGGTCATCCCCCAACATTCTGCCTGCCTCCCTCCACTTTTCTGACACCGTTTTTGCTGGTTTTAGGACTGTGCGCACTTTACCACTGCTAACCAGTGCTAAAGTGCATATGTTCTCTCTCTTAAACATGGTAACATTGGTTCATCCCCAATTGGCATATTTCATCTACTTATAAGTCCCTAGTAAAGTGCACTACATGTGCCCAGGGCATGTAATTTAAATGCTACCAGTGGGCCTGCAGCACTGATTGTGCCACCCACATAAGTAGCCCCTTAACCATGTCTCAGGCCTGCCATTGCAAGGCCTGTGTGTGCAATTTCACTGCCAATTCAACTTGTCATTTAACAGTTCTTGCCAAGCCTTAAACTGCTCTTTTCCTAATATATGATTACCCCAAAGGTAGGCCCTAGGTAACCCACAGGGCAGGGTGCTATGTAGGTAAAAGGCAAGATATATACATATGTGTTTTCTATGTCAGGGTAATCAAAAACTCCAAAATATGTTTTCCACTACTGCAAGGCCTACTCCTTTCATAGCCTAGATTTAGGTCTGCCCTCATATACTCTTTGAGTGGTAGATTCTGATCTGAAAGGGGTAACCAGGTCATATTTAGTATGTCCAGAATGGTATTGGAAAATCCTGCTTATTGGTGAGGTTGGATCTTATAGTACTATTTTAGAAATGCCACTTTTAGAAAGTGAGCATGTCTCTGCACTTAAAACCATCTGTGACTTCTAGCCTGTCTCCAATAAACGCTTGGTCTGTGCTGGTGGACAACTCCCTTGTCCATTTCACAAAGACAACCACAAACACTGGACACTGTCACACCTGCATTCATCTGTATATTGAATGGGTCTTCCTGGGCTGGAAAGGTGGAGGGCCTGACACATTTCAAAGGCCACTGGCATGCCCTCACACAATGGACTGCTAAACCCCCTACTGGGACCCTTGCAGACAGGACTGAACTGAAAGGCGAACTTGGGCACTTTAAAACTACTCTTTGAAGTCTCCCCCAATTCAAAGGCATGTTTGGGTATATAAACTGGGTCTCTGACCCCACCAAATCAGACACTTCTGGACTTACACCGGCATCCTGTCAGAGGAGCTGCCTGGCTGCCCAGAGGACTCATCTGGACTGCTTTGCTGAAAAGGACTACTGCCCTGCTGTTGCCTTGCTGGCCACTGACTTTGCTGAGAAGGACTCTGCCTTCCCCAAAGGTGCTCTCCAAGGGCTTGGATTGAGTTTCCCTCCTGTTTTCTGAAGTCTCAGGGCCAAAACAACTTAGGGGCTCATTATAACATTGGCAGGAAATCCCGCCTACCGTGACGGCGACTGGTTTCAAAAGATCGTTGACATGACTACCTCCCGTCCACCATAATATGACCGTAGCCGGAATTCCACCAGAAGGCTGGTGGAATTCCAGCTACGGTCATGGTGGCGGACAGAGGTAAGGTGGCGCTGCTGCCACCAGCAGGCCACCGCAGTAGAACGCCGCTGACTGTATCATGACACATGATACGGCCTGGCGGTGTCCGCTGGTGGACGCTGCTGCTGGCAGCAGCGCCGCATCCCATCTCCTGCCAGAGGACCCCCTGCAAGCAGGTAAGTTGGGTGCTCCGAAAGGAGAGGGGGGTGTTGTGTGTGTGTATGTCGGGGTGGGGGTATTTGTGTCTGCGTGTGCGCATGTGTGTGTGGGGCATGTGTGATGCATGTGCACATGAATAAATTTGAGTGGGCATGTATGTTGTGATGTGTGGATGCGTGTGTGCATGTATGTATGTCAGTGTGTGTGGGTGTATGTCTGCATGGATGTATGCATGCCTGGGTTAATGTGGGTATGTGTGTTTTGCCGTGTGTGTATGTGTGTTTATGTTGGGGGGATGGGAGGGGGAGGTGGAGGAGGACTCTGGGGAGGGGGAGGGAGACATGGGAGCCCCCCTAACGAGGGCCTTAATCTCTTCAACAAACTCCTTGTACATCAAAAATCGACGCACTGCCTGCCAAAATCAATGCAAACCTGTACTGCGACTGAGAAATCACCGAGCAGCCAACCGGAAAGACGCAGCTTCAACTTCCTGACTGGAAAACCCGAAGCAGTGCCTACCTTGCTATGGAAAATTAGACACATCGCCTACTAGATTGACGAAGTGCCTGTGCCTTCTTTCAGCACATCAAAGATTTTCCCCACATCATCCCTTGGTTTCAAAATATTCCCGCACCTCAGTGAGGAACCAAGACTGCACGCTGAAAAATGACACAAACTCCTTGCAGCGTGGAAAGAAATGACTCATCGTCTGTGTCACACCGGAAAAGTTGACACAGCACCCTATTTTTCTACACATCTCCTCCTCTGCGGTCTCAGTGCTTTGTTATTTTTGATGCATGCCAGGTACTGTGTGAAACAAAGAGACAAATGTTTATTTCTAAGGATTAAGGGAGTCATTCTGACCCCGGCGGGTGGCATTTGCGCCCGCCAGGCGGGAACCGCCATTTGGCCGCTCTTCGGTCAAAAGACCGCTTGCGGCATTCCGACCTTCCCAATCGTTAACAATGTTAGCGCCCGCCGGTCCAGCGGGAAGGGGGCCTGCAACACTGAAGCCGGCTCCGAATGGAGCCGGCGGTGTTGCAGGTGTGCGACGGGTGCAGTCTGCTAGGCAGACAGTGAAAAGCAGGCTAGGGCCCTGTTAGGGGGCCCCTGCACTGCCCATGCCAGTGGCCCCAGGGGCCCCAGGACACCCGTTCCCGCCAGCCTCTTCCTGGCGGTGAAAACCGCCAGAAACAGGCTGGCGGGAAGGGGTTCAGAATCCCCAAGGCAGGGCTGCTTGCAGCGCTGCCCTGGCGGATTCGCCCAGCCGGGGGTAAACCGGCGGGAAACCGCATGCCCCGGTTTTCTGACCGCGGCGGTCAGAATGGGCATGGAAGCACCGCCAGCCTGTTGGCGGTGCTTCCGTCATTCGCGGCCCTGGCGGTCTTTGACCGCCAGGGTCGGAATGACCCCCTAAGACTCTTTTAAACCTTTTAAAAGTGATATTTCAACTTGTGCTTATTGGATCTTTGTAATTTGACCATATTTTTTTTCAGATATCTTCATTTATCTATTTTTCCAAATATGTGTGGTGTATTTTTGTGGTGTTTTCACTGTGTTACCTTCTGATTTATTCCACAAATAATTTACACATTGCCTTCTAAATCAATCCTGACTGCTCAGTGCCAAGCTACCAGAGGATGGGCAAAGGATAATTTAGATGACATGGGACTTACCCTGACTAGGATTCTGGCCCCTACTTGGGCAAGGGTGTATACCTCTGCCAACTAGAGACCCCATTTCTAACACTGGTGATCTGCCGTGAGGATAGGACTTGAGTGTGTGCAGTGCCATACAATAGCTATGTGTACATTACCTACTCACAGTTAAAGGTCAATTTGATTTGTTTTCTTTTTGCTGCAATTTCCCTGCTTGACATTTTCTAATCTAATCCTATACATCATGTCTCTGGCTGGGCCCACAAGTGCGGCTGGAGAGCTTGACCTAGCCAACCTGGTGGCATACACTGTCAGCCAGCTTAAAGGGTTCTGCAATGGGATGGGAGTACCTACCTGGGGAGCCTCCAAGAAGGAGGAGTACCAAAAAGTGCTGAGGGCCTGGGCAGAATTCCTTTCACAAGAGCATGTTGAGTTGGGAGAGCAAGTGGATGGCTCTCCCGAGGATTTGCCAATAACAGTGTGTAATGACACCCATGGATCTGTGCCCCCTGCTAAACCAGGGAGCAGTGTCTCAACTCACAGAAAGGTGTGGTGAGAGAGACTTTCAGCTGCAGTTGGCAAGGTTAAAAATAGAGGCAGAGGAGAGGGGAGCAGAGAGAGAGGCTGAGAAAGAAGCCAAACAAGCTGAGGCTGAAAGGGTCTTGACTGAAAAGAAACTCATCTTAGCTCATGAACCTAAGCAGTTTCAGTCCAGCAGTGAAGGTGCCAGCATACATGCAGGACCAGCTGCAGACAAAAAGTTTTGTATACCCAAGGATGTGGTGCCCAAGTTATGTGGTGGGAGATGACATTGATAAATGGTTTTCTGCATATGAAGTTGCACCAAGGGCTCATGAGGTTCCAGAAGAGCAATTGAGGGCAGGCTTGTGGAAACACCTGCCAATACGTGGGAGGGACACACTTCTAACATTAGAGGCTTGGGACCAGACCAAGTAAAACCCTATGATGGCCATTTTAATTGCCAAATTTGGACTGACCCCTGAAAAGTACTGCCAGAGATTCAGGGACAGTAGCAATCTCCCCAACCAAACCTGGGAACACTTTATTGATTTCTCCAGTAAGGCACTGAGTGGCTAGTTGCGGGGCAGTAGAGTAAATGATTACATGGGTTTGTACATTTTAATCCTGAGAGCCCATATTCTCAGTATTTGCTTTACAGAGTTGCATCAGCAGCTAGTTAACAGTAAGCTGATTGACGCCAACAAGCTTGCTTAGGAAGCAGACCTGTGGGCAAGCACCAGAGTGCCCAAAAAGGAATCTGGGGGGACATCTACAAAGATGGTCAGGGTCTCCAACAGAAAAAAAATTGTGGGGAGAAAAACTTTAAAATATGGAGTTCTCAAAAGGCCCCCCAATTTTTTTTCCAGGGAATAGTAGTAACCAGTCTCAGTCTGACCTAAAAGAAAGGGTTCTATGACAGTAAGACAGAGAGGTATTTATCCCATTCCATAGAGTGCTCTAAGTAAGGTCAATCGAAGGACAAGTCCAGATGTCCAAAGAGGGCACAGCCCTCCACTGGAGGGCAAACACCTGGGTTGGCTAGTGTAGAGCTCTGGGTGGAGGTAGTCCCAGTTAGTTTTGGGGAACAGACAAACATAACCCTAATGTCCCTAGGGGATGCAGAAATGGTGATAAAAGCCCACATGCTTGCTAATACTTCCAAGTATAGGCAGTGGGTCACCATTAATGGGCAATGGGTGGACACTCTGTGGGACACAGGAGCCAGCATGTCTCAGGGGGTCAGCTGTCAAGTCATAGTTGCTGACAATCGTGTGAACCACCTACTGGTAGCTCTGGTTTCCTTTGAGTGTGTGAGGGTCTCCGGTACTCTGAAAGTAGCTGTGAGTCCTGCCATGACTATAGATTCTCTGTTATCCAATGACCTAGAGCACACTACCTGGAGGGAGGTAGAGTTAAGGTCTCACTTGGAGATGTTGGGATTGCCTGAGTGGATCTGCATGATCACAAATTCCATAGCTGCCCGGGAGGGGAGTCAAGGGCGTCTGGAGCTTGCAAGAATGACCCAGACAGTTGCCAAGGAGAGGGGCAAGGGGTGCCTTCAACTGGTTGCAGAAGTTCCTGTGGTGGTTGACCGGGTCCCTGAGGAGGAGGCCCCTGATCCATTTGGGGAGGACATTGCTGCCCTGGGTGACCTATCTGAGCTTTGCCTGCTGGCAAGTTGAGGGTGGGCCAACCGGGGAATAATTCTGGAAGGTGCAGAAAGAGTGTCCCACTCTTGTAGACTTGAGGCAACAGATCTCAGCCCAAGCAGCAGGTCAAGCCTCTGGTGATCATCTTATCTATTGGGAGAATAATCTCCTTTACAGTGATCCTAAGGTACCAGAGGCTGGGGCAACATGTGTTCTAATGGTACCCCAGTGTTACCGTGCCTTCCTACTGGATCTGGCTCATGACATTCCCCTTGCAGGACATTTAGGGCAATATAAGACCTTTGCCAGGCTTGTCACCCACTTCTATTGACCTAGAATGTTGACGGCCTCAGACGCATTCGGTAGGTCCTGTCCTACCTGCCAAGCCAGTAGGAAGACAGGTAAAAGGCTCTAGGCCCCCCTGATCCCATCTCCGTAATTGGCACCCTCTTTCAAAGAGTGGGCATCAACATCATTGGCCCATTGGGCCCCCAAATTGACCTGGCAGCAGGTTTATCCTGGTTTTGATGGACCATGATACCCACTACCCAGAGGCAATCCCTCTGAGGATGGTGACTGCACCGGTGGTGACCAGAACTCTGATGGGGATCTTTACCCATGTGTGGTTTCCAAAGGAGATTGTATCTGACAGAGGCACAAACTTCATGTCTGCATACATAAAGTCCATATGAGATGTGTGCAGGGTGACCTACAAGTTCACCACACCCTATAATCCTCAAACCAGTGGTCTTGTGGAGAGATTCAACAAGACTTTGAAGGGCATTATCAGAGGCCTCTGTGAGGCCATGAGGCCATGAGGCATATGTGAGACGTCCTCTTGCCATACCTTTTCTTTGCTTATAGAGAGGTACCCCAGAAGGAGGTAGGCCCCTTTGAGCTTTTCTATGAGTATCCTGTCAGGGGACCCGTAAGCATTGTCAAAGAGGGGTGGGAAAGGCACCCAAGAATCCCCCCAGGATGTGGGCAGCTACATGTTGGCCCTCCTCAACCAGATGCTCTGCTTCTGGAAGAAGGCCAAGAGCAACCTTGAGGCCAGCCAAGAGGCCACTTAGTGGATCTCCAGTCTCCTAGGAACCCCCAAAGGTGCTCCATGAGAATAGACTGAAGCCTAATTTTGAGAGAACTGAAGTCAACATGCTTCTGGTGACAGATGGGGGTGTGGAGGAGGAGAGTGAACCCTTTGCTGCCCAAGAAGGTGATGGGTCAGTGGAGGGTATATATCTCTCAGACTCCCTGAACCTGGACCAGAGAGGTTGCTGGGGGGGTGTTGTGGTACTTACTTTTGTGCTTTCCTGGTACCCGCAGCACCCCTCTACACACTCCACTTACCTTGGTGGGGGTCCAACTCTTGCATTCCATTGTTTTAGTATATGGTTTGTGCTCCCCCAGGGTCACTAGTCTCTATTGTATTTCACACTGTTTTGCACTGTTTTCTAACTATTCTTATGCCTATTTCTGACTACTAGTGTATATATCATGTCTGTTACTTACCTCCTAAGGGAGTATTGCCTCTAAAGTATTTTTGGTGTTGTGTTACCATATTAAATTACCTTTATTTTTGTAACAGAGTGTTTTCTTTCATGTGCGTAAGTACTGTGTGACTACAGTGGTAATGCATGAGCTTTGCATTTCTCCTAGATAAGCCTTGGCTGCTCATCCACAGCTACCTCTAAAGAGCCTGGCTTCTAGACACTGCCCACACTACACTAATAGAGGATACCTGGACATGGTATAAGGTGTAAGTACCTTAGGTACCCACCACACACCAGGCCAGCTTCCTACACTATCTCCATTTTCCTCCATGTGTAATAGCAGCTATCCTGATGATTTCATCCACCATGAAAGAACCCTTCACTGTTTCCTTTGTGTTATATTTGATCCAATTCACTAATTTTGAAGTGCATTCCTCAATAAATACTACTTAACCTCAGATCATCTATGAGAGTCATTTGTCAACCATATTTAACTTTCATCTATAAAACCTCTTGGACAAAGAAGTTTATCTCAAATGTAAGACATTTGTAATGTTCCATCTCACATGTACTGTTTATTCTGGGTAGATTTTGCATTGAATAATGATGATAGACATAACTCAAATCACTTTCATTGAACTTTACCAAATATAGGTGGGAGAATGCCAATGATCACACAGTGAAGTACTGCTGCGCACTTCAGTGTCTCAGCATAGGGGTCATACTCTACCACCCCACCGACTACTGAAGTTACAGACATGTCAATCTTTCACTATCCCAATAGGCAAACATATTGTTTCAATGTATCATTAGCTAAAGCCTTTTCACATACGCATACCATAGCTCCCAACTGACCATATCCATTATACAGACAGATGTCAGTGCAAATGCCCCCAGTCATAAACCTTCCACTTACCATGGTCAGGTATCAGTAGGCATGCCACTCACCTATGTCAGTCTTGATACACGTGCACAGTGGCCTGCAGTGAGGAAACAGTGACAGCTACATGCAAGTTAGTTATTACCAATACAAGCCATTCTGATGGTTGAGGGTATGGATAGTGCAGGATTACGTGTGCGAGACAAATGAACACACACATGGCACCATTGAACAAACCTCCAATGCCAAATAGGTCTATTGAGTGGAATGGAACACTACCATCCCACTGTCCTGACAGTCTGGGCATAGAACTCACACACCACAAATCTCATGCCCGACAGTACCTTATTCAATCCATGTTCACTTCACTTGTCAATCTGTAAATTCCACCTGCCTGTGACACTGTCTGATATTGACAAATAAGGATGACCTTGTGAAGTTATCTGCAAATTATAAACGTCAAACTTAAGGTATGGGTTGCATTGAAACACAAACATCATACAGCTAATTTCTATATACCATGGTAACTCAAACTGTGCACTTTGAGAAAATGAGACTATGGTGATCAAAAAGCCGCACACTATTCCATGTAGCATTCTGCATGCACATCAGAGTTAAGTGTTTTGAAGCTACTTATGACCTGTCTGATGGTCATACTAAGACCCTTATTAAGCATCCCTGACTCCACCAATACTCCACTGAGTTACTTAAATTACATACCATCACATACTTAAAGTCAGGCGAAGTACTGATTGATGAGATCTGCCCTGATGTCTCCAGCTTCATCCTCATCATATGCATCCTCACTTGGCACATCTGCATTCTCACCCACTGGAACTGCTGGCTCACCGTCCTCTGGTATAAATGGATTTGGGCATCCCAGGGCAAGGTTGTGGAGCATGCAGCAAGCAACAATAACGTGGCATACATTTGTAGGTGAGTAGAGGAAGGATCCACCAGACTATGGAATCTTGCCTTCAGGAATCCAAAAGTACGCTCCACAACACTCTTTGTCCTTCCGTGGGCCCTATTGAAGTAGACTCTCTGTGGCGTGGTTGGGTACCTCACTGGTGTCAACAACCAGGGATGGTTTGAGTAACTGGAGTCCCCTGTAAAGAAGAGTTTAGAAAGGCAAACATAACAAACAGATATCCACACATTTGTTAGCAGGGAAAGGTACAGACACACATGAGATAAGTGACTTACCAACCAGCTAGGCCCTCTCTGTGTACTGTCGTGTCATCATCAGTGGGATCTTGCTGTTCCACATGATGAAGGAATCATGGACTGACCCCGGATACCTTGCACAAATTTGTGAAATGTAGAGGTCAGCCAAACAGACCACTTGGACGTTGATGGAGTGGAAGTTTTTCCTGTTCCTACACCTGTTAATTTGCTTTTGGGGGAAACAAGGCTACATGGGTGCCATCTATGGCTCCAACCACATGTGGAATGTGCCCCAAAGCATAAATTTCAGCCTTTACATGGGCCAAATCTTCACGTTGTGGAAATCTGATGTCGCTGTCCAGGTGTTTCAACAATGCAGACAGTACAGCCTTCAAGACCAGACTGAACATAGACTGATACATCCCTGCAGTTAGGGCCACTGTATTTTGAAAGGAGTCTGTGGTCAGGAAATGCACCACTGACAAAACTTGTACAATGGGTGGTATGCTATGCAGATTATGAATGGCAGGCATCAGATTTGGCTCCAACTCACAGAGATCCATAATTGTGTGCCTATCCAGGCAGTATATCCGAATCACATTTCGCTCCTCCATGGTCTGCTAGTGGACTGTACACCGGAGGTTCTCGCACTCTTCTCATGCCAGGATAACTAGGTGGAAGAAATACCAGAAGGTATGTGTATCACTCATTCTATACACCATAAGTATGATCATACCTATGTCACATATAATGCTCTAACATGCCATATGAAACTGTTGAAATGTACACTGAACATACCTAGGCAAATAATGTCTTATTACTGCATTCACACCCCTTTCCTCTGTCACATTTTAGAAATGGGAAAGCATTCCACTGACAGTCTATGTGACAATAGCAATAATAACATGTTGCACATTTATGTGACACATATACCATATGTCAGATTTTAATTGCTCTGCTGACTATGCTACTACATATACATTTCTTAAAACACATCAATTTGACATCCTGAACATAAATTGTATGCATTTTTTTATGTTTGCTCAAAGCCAGCAGTGAACACAATGTCGTAGATATGTTTCACAGCTTGTGAAGCAACTTTTAAATAATATTTTCATTCATATATGAACCTTAAAATGACAGCTGCCTGGCCTACTGTTCTGGACATTAGGAACTGATCTAGGTCGTTATGGCGGTAGATGGATATAACCACGCTGGACATTGCCATTGGAACACATTGCTGCCTTTAGCTGTCTTGGGTCAATGGCAATGTCTCCCGGTTTTGACACTCTTTTATGTGGCGGACATGACCGCCATCTCATACTTCATCTCTCATTTGACTCCTGACACTGCTACCAGCAAGACCTCCATGACCTGACCTGCTTACATTGAAGGGTTGCGTCATGAATTCACATTAAAATGAGTTATTAACATTCCTTCAGTTGTATTTTGGATATGTTTTGGGTCATTGTTGTATGGAAACCTACTGTTTGCACTGAAACTAATGTGGTGCAGGTGTGGTAGTTGACATACACATGTCAGTTGTATGCTATGTGTATTCAGGCATTTGTCCTGCATCTTGGTGGGTATACCTGTCATGGTAGCCTCAGATGTGGTTTGTTTCTCTAAATTTTTCCCAAAACAGATGTAAGGCTAGTCATTTCTGATGTGTGTTTAGTGATGTTGCCACTCAGTCATTGGGCTATTAATGGAACAATTGCATGATACGTTGCACTGTATGTCACCTTCATGCACATGAAAGGTGTCCATGAAGTAGTAGATATTCTACCTGTGGTTGGGTGTGAGTAAATGCTCTGAGCTTATGAGGCCCTTATATGAGTGCTACACTTTTTTTTCAGGAGAACTATGACTTAGAAGACTTGGTCCACAAAGTATGTATAATATGTTCCTACATCACTATTGGTACAAGTATAGGTGACATGTGTTCTGACTCTTTCGTCTTCTAACATTTGGTTATGCCAATTAGAGTAGTTGCATGTTTGCACATTTCCATCGAGAAGGTAGTGAACTCAGTGACATGAAGTGGGTATGGCTTGTGTGCAACATGCTATCTTGTGTTTACTATACAATATGTTTCTTTGTCTGGTACATGACATCAGGCCCTTTTCTTGGTATTTGTTTAGTTTATGTTTTTGATGTGGAATATATAGGTTACAACTATTCCCCATAGCTTGCTTGTTGTTTGTCTATGTTGCTGTGGATAGGGACCATGTATCTTGTGGGGTAGTCACCTTGTCATGGAATGGTAAGTCTGATAGCTCAACTGACATTATGGTATTGTAGGTATGGGATAGGTAGCTTAGCCGATCTGTCACTATGTTATGATTGAGGGATGTACATTGTATCTTGTTGTGACAATATGTTGCCACTAAACTGGTACTACCTGGGTGCTGTACAACTAGATGTGATGTTACTGATGCGCATAATGTGATGTAAGTGGTAAGTGAAGAATGTGATAAACCTTCCTCACTGTCTGTTTCCCAACATCAGCATAGGTAGGTGAAGGAGATGGGGCACAGCTAAGTAGGGAAGCTTCTGGCCACGTACCTCCAGTCACAAGAACACCGACACTGAGGGAGCCAGTGGCCTGGAGGGAAAGGGGAGTGCCATGGGGAGACTGGATCCAGTTCATCATCTTTGAAATCATCCTCCAGGGGACACTCCCTTGTGGTGGCGGACCCATCCCAGTACCATCTCTGTCTGCCACCCCACTTTCTATGACTGCCCTCCCTGTAGCTCTCTACCCAGTTAGTCGTGCCCACTCACCCAAGAGGGTGGGTACCTCCTTTGGTGCAGGCTCCTCTAGCCCAGCCCCTGTTAGCCCTGCTGCCCACAGTGAGGAGGATATTGACCTCCTGAGGTTGATCTCTGTGGGTCAGTTGACCATTGTGAATGCTATCCAGGGACGTGAGATACAACAGAGTAATGCATTCCTGGAGGGCATTCATGGTTCACTGGCTGACTCACAGAGATCTTTTCAGGCTCTGGTCTCCACACTAACGGCAGCCAGTCATTCTTTGTCTACCATCCCCCTCCACCTTTCTCTTCTCA
Source organism: Pleurodeles waltl (assembly GCF_031143425.1). NCBI lineage: Eukaryota > Metazoa > Chordata > Amphibia > Caudata > Salamandridae > Pleurodeles > Pleurodeles waltl. Next base: position 645,657,130 of record NC_090449.1, read on the forward strand.
ATCCCAAAACCCCTTTCACCGACCCAGCCAAAGCACACAAACAGGCAGGCATGCATCCACCTCAACAACCAAAGGAAGAGCCAACAAACATATGCATCACAAGACACACCAGCAGCATACACACAAGCAACATTCCCCTGCACACACAGCAACAGTCACAATCTGCCCTGACACCTCCAACACCCCCAGCATCACAGACACAACACCTAACAAACCTGCAGACACCACACCTCATTCATTGATCCAGCCACCACACCTCTCCTACCCGCAGACATCACCTTGGCAGACCCTCAGAAATCCACTCCAGTCACCACACTCACACCCACAGACACCACAACCACTGACACGCCTACATGCAGCACATCCATCATACCTGCAGTCACAATCCAAACAGACAGTCATCCACCCACCATGGCATCCCCTGGCACCTCCACCCCCCTCAGCCCACGACACATAAATACCTACAATCATACCTCCACAAACAAACACCCAAGACATCCACACAAACACCTCAGACAACCAATCCCTCTCTCTCCACACCTTAACCTTTTTATTATGACCATCCTTTGTGTGCAAAAATTATTTCCTCTAAGAGTTTGACCTTTCCTCTACTCCCCCATGACACCCCTACATGATCCTTTTCCTTCCCTGAGGCCATCCCTTCCACCTCCAAGGCATCCTCTACCCCCTGTCAGTACCCATGCCCTTCCCCCACCAAGAAGTTGACCTTTCCTGAGAATACCCAACTCACCACAAGCCTAAACCCAACCCCCCTCTCCCAAGCCAAAGCCCAAACTCCCCCCTCCTAAGACTAAGCCCAAACTCCCCTCACCCACCATCTCCCAGGCTATCCCTGAGGTGCCTGCCTTCCACTTTGATACCCTTACCTGTGGAGGTTACATAGCAGTCAGGAGTCAAGTTGGAGCACCATAGAGTGCCTTTGGCGCAACACATTGCTTTTATATGGGACTGACCAATAGCCTTGACGTTTTCCATTTGTTATGGCTAATATATCTCCTGACCAACCAGTGGTTGGTTTTCAAGTTACATTGTCCTGCTTTTCCTTTCCTATGTTTGAGTTGTTCCTGCCTGACATTGGTTTTGTGTGAGTATTTGTGTGTGTGTGGTGCTTGTGCTTCATGTATTGTTTGGGCAGTATATGGGTGTGTGTGCAGTGCTTTTGTTCCCCAGGGATAGGGTGTGTGCTGTGTGATGGGCATGGGTATGTTGCATACATGTTGTTGTGATGGTATAGCATGGTGTTTGTTTTGGCATGTGTTTGTTGTAGTGATGTGTGGCTTTGTGTGCTATGACTGTGTGAATATGTGTGTATTGTGCATTGTATGATAGGTGTGATATGCTCTGTGTGTGTGATGTGTGTGTTGATTGCTAAGTTGTACGATTGGGTAATTGTGTTTGTTTATTCCCTGTTGGTTGTACATTGTGGTGTATGTGTGATGACTCCCAGGCCAGTGTGTGTTTTGAGTGCTTGAAAATGTGTGTATGATGGTGCGGTTGTGGTGTTGTTGTGACGTGTTGGTATGTTGTATAGGATTGTGCGAGACTGGGCCTGTGCTGTATTGCAGTGCAAAAGTGTGTATTCTTGACATGTGGTGTGTGTGTGCTGGCTGCAGTGTGTGTGCTGTGTATTTATGGATGTATTTCTGGTTGTATGTGAGTGTGCGTGTCCGTGTACTATGTGTGTGTTGCCCTCACTGCCTCCTCCTATGCTATGTTATGTAAAAGTACAAAATGTCAGAATATGCAACTGCCACTCACCAGTTAAATATTGCTGCACTCACCCGTCGCATATGTGGGTGCTTGGTCTCTCCCGACCTGCTGGGATCTTTTTTCTCTGGTGGCCCTCTTGGGAGACTTATTTGTTATTAAGCTCCCTAATCTTCCTATTTACTGCAGTATCCTCAGTAGAAAATGCTTTCAGTTTTTGCACCTCCACTCCATCAAAAAGGCAGTCAGATGTGCCACACTTTTGGCATGAATTCAGAATGTCAGAACTCTAGTTATTTATCAGAGAATTATTGTGAACTGCTGATCACCAGGGAGTTAACTGGCAGTTTGCTGCTGGTGTTAAAATTGCTTGTTTCGGTCTACATGTCAGAATGTTTTAACGAAATTGAAGAGGAAGATATTTGAGAACTCAATCATTTTTTTTTTCTACAGCACTAACCAGAATTTCTATGACAAAATGAAACCCCTAATTTTGTTCCTTTCTAAATTAAATGTTTTAACTTTTACCAGTTTGATTCAATGAAGATGGCTTCAGGTGTGCCACACATTTGCCATAAGTAAAACTGGTAGCACTCTAGTTCTTTAGAATACTCTTGGAGTTTGCAGTAGAATACAAGATAATCAAATGATAGGCTGCTCCTGTTGGAAGTAGAACAGGAATATATTTGAGAATTTACTTAAAATGTGTCCTGATTTTGCTTTCTATACCACTAACCATAATTTCCATGACAAAAGGACCCCCCTCATTTTTTTGCTTTCTAAAGTAATATATAATTATATTTTGTACGTTTGTGCTGCTAACTTTTCATAAATCAGGCCCTAAATGTTTTAAGTTTTATCAGTTTGGTTCAAACAAGATGGCTTAAGGAGTGCCATACTTTTGTCATAAGTAAAACTGTTAGGGTTCTATTTCTTCTTTTGAACACTCTGGGAGGCAGCGGTAGAACACAAGGGAATCAACTGACAGGCTGCTCCTGTTGGAAGTACATGTTTTACAGAGCATGTCAGACTTCATTCTCCTATGGCTAATAAAGACAGAGTGAATTTACAGAAAATATGCTCTCATTTTATCTTTGGAACACCATTTATTACCTCTATGGGAAAATCATGAGATAACAGTTTTCTTTCAAACGTGATTCATAAAATCCCAGCAGAAGGCTTTTTCACTGGGTAAAATCTCCTTGGCAACAAATGATTTATATTGTACTCACACGCACACCCCCATGCATCCACACAACACACAACACCCCCCACCTCCCCTAACAGACGATCACCTTACCTTGTCTGGTGAACCTCCGGGAGGGAACGGGATCCATGGGGGCTGCTCCGCCGCCTGCTCCCCGTCACGGCGTGGCGGTGGAGGTGGAGCAGCCTCAACTTCACCGCTGACTGCCAATATGGCTGCTAGCGGCTCTCCGTCCGAAAAAGGGCAGAGGGCTGCCAGCAGTCATGATACACTGGGAGGAAAACTGCCTGCACTGGCGGTCTTCAGCAGGGCGGTACCTCCGCAGTCTTTGCAAAAGACAGCCGAGATCCAAATGAGGGCCTTAGTTTTCTGCTAAATTTTTCCATACTGCGGTTCGGGCTGTAGTTGTGTTCAAAATCCCAATGGCATATTAATTTTGAAAATTGTCTGAAGATTCGTGAAATGGTGCCAAAGATATTGGCCAATTCAAAAACCACTTTTCCTATGGAAACTAGGTCCTTACTCTAACTTCTGATACTTATATATGTTTACTATATATATATATATATATATATATATATATATATTTATTTATTTTTTTACCAAAAAACCTAAAGGTTACAGGGATGTTATAGTTTGGTTCTGAATTTATTTGCACAAAACCAGAGAAATTCAGCAGTTATAGATATGTAAGCTAACTATACCTTGAGTGAGTAGGAGTGTGGCAGTAGTTATATTGGTCTGTGAATGAGTATTTCAGTAGTTGTATGTGTGTGTAGATACATGAGAGTATGTATGTGAGTATGAGTGGCTATGTGAGTGGTTATGTGGATGATGTCATCAGTGATGTCTTAAGTGATGTCATTTGAGATTTCTTCAGTGATGTCATCAGTGACGTCACAGACCATGTCATGAGTGATATAGTATGGGAGGTCATAAGCAGTGCATTATGGGGGCGCAAGTTATAGTTAGCTTATATTACTATAACTGCTGAATTTCTCTGGTTTTGTGTGAATAAATTCAGATCCTAACTATACCATTCCTGTAACCTTTCTTTTTTTCAGTGAACTACTTTTTTTTAAAATTGTATTTACTAACTTACATCTCTGCAGGGTTTTATTTTTTTACTGATGTTTTCAGTTTTTAGGGTTGTTGGAATGTGTTTCTTTTAATATTATACTTAAACATATATTATTTTAGTGTATGAGTGCATCTATAGGTGAGTAAATGATTGCATGGGTGGTGTATGTGCACATTTTTGACTTCGAAACATACTACACTGTAGTTGTGTTGTGTAGAAGTATGTATGAATGTATAACTTGGTTTTGTCTTGTGTTATGTCATCAATCAGTGCTGTATCACTGTTTTCTATAGATTGGAGTATAGATAGCAATGGTTATATGTACATGGGTATATTAATCCACAAGTGGAAACATAACTCCTTTAAACTCAGCAACTCAAATTTTACCTTCTATTCACTGGGAATTGTGCTGTATATCTGTGCATAATATTCCTCTTGTGTAAGTTTCATCTAATGAAATAGAAGTATAAGTCTTATTTAATGGGTTAAATAATTAAAAGTATATGTGACAGCAAATCTCCATATAAATGTTCACCACTAGTAGGAGGAATCTTTAATTGATGATGTTTCGATCCCACAGTTAGTACATCATAAGGATATGGGATGCACATGAGAGACTGAGGATGCTGCACAGTCAGCTAAGACTAGGCCAGTATGGCTCGCTGAAGTTGAAAAGTAGGGTGGCCACTGAGGGGTGGTGTTTAAGGGCCACGAGTACGGTTCACCTATGAGAAGGAGTAAACCAACTGGTGATAGAATCCAAGTAGAATTCTTTATGCGATGGGAACAGACTTTGGAGAAGAAGAGGTCAGTATAGAGGCCAAACCATAATTCCTCTAATCGTGCTTCCCATCACTCAATTGGCATGTCGGGGTAGAATCAACCTCGATTTGCAGTGGATCCCAGGGGCGAAGAGGCTTGGGCTTTGTATAAGCCTCAGAGCAGCAAGTTCTGTTCCCCACGTGGATTCAGCAGAAAGTATGCATGAGTGTGTGCCTAGTTGTGTCAGTGAATGTATCAGTGTGCCCCTAGGTGTGTTCTTGAGTATTGTGCATGAAATGGACAGATCCAGTGTACAGATCTTCAATATCTCTAATACAAGATGCAGAGTATGTTTTTGTTCTATCACTACACATGCGTTCCAACAACCTCAAGAGTGCAAAGCATACTCATTTTTCATTTCTCTGTTTAAGTTCATGGACGAGAGTTGGTAAAAAGAGCAGTGCATTGAGAACTACATTATCGTAGCAGTTGACTCCAGATATATTTGATAACTGTAACCTGCAATTTTACCATCAGTTTTTCTATTTTTCTCTCCAATATTTCTTTTTTTTCCTCTTTTTCTCACAAACATCACTCTGATCCTTTGAAATTTTAAATGTTGGTAAGTTAGAGGGCTTTTTGTAAACAGGGTACTGTCCTAGATGTGGAGATACAGACTTCTCAAACTGTTGTACTCCAGTACACAACTGTAATCAGCATTTACTTTATTCTCATCAAACTCTATTAGATACAAACCAGTCAAAGCTCGAATGCGTGACCATGCTACATAAGACATACCTTTCTTAAACACAGAACTACCAATATTAATAAATGCTGCATCTACACTTGAACCTTAAGGTTTATGTTTTGTTACAGCATATGCTAAAGATATTGAAAACTGCTTTCTACGTACATAATGGTCTTTTACAAGTAAGAAATGCATGACAGATTTTGTTATCTGTTTTACATCTTCAAGATCATCAAATGTAATTGCCAGACACCAAAATTAATATCTGTTTGGATAGAGAATAAAATCCATTATTTTTCTCATAGCTTCTTTAACTAACCTTCTTTAACATTTAAAGTATGCTGCAAAATCAATCTACAGTTCTTACAAACATGTAGACACTTTTCTAATCCTGCAGTTTTGGAAACAGACTTTTCAAAAGATTTTTTTTTCACTCAATAATATTGCTACTCCTTGGTGTTTCATTTTATCAACTGATATCATTTCTAATATTTGTTCCTTTTCCAGTTGTAGTTCATCAAAGGATGTGCATTCTTGAATCATAGGCACTAGGCACACAATTGATTTTTGTTCTTGAATAAATTCAAAAATTAGCTGTGCTGCAGATTTTTTCAAGGGTTATATGTTCTTTTTAAGTCGAATTTCCAAACAACATTTTCCTCCTTTTGACAGTATTCCTACTCTAATATCCTTCAGAATATTTCCATACTTCATATTAGATCCTTGCACACGTTTGTTATCAGTTCTTTGTATTAGAAATGTATCCAAATATTAACACTTTCAATGCTCCCTAAGGAATTACCAGTTTCTTCATGTAAGAGTGTCCTAAATATAGGCTGACCTTTCACAGGGATAAGTTGTTATAAATCACCAAAAACAATTACATGCTTTTCTCCAAAAAGTGCATCATAGTTTGTGTTAAATATCTGTTGCTTTCTCAAATGTGTAAAGCCAAGCAGTACGTTTGAGGCCATGCTCACCTCATCAATGATTAAAAGTTTCAATTATTTCAAGGCTGTGAAAGCTTTGTGGCAACCTTCACCACATAACTTTTGGCACTCCAGTTTATTGTTGTGTTCAACAAGGAGAATAAGTAAATGATGCAAAGTAATTCCTTTGATATTGTGTGCAGCCTATCCAGTAGGGGCTGTTACTACGCATGATAAAATATAGTCTTTAGTCTTCTGTAGATACATAGTTGGAACTTGCATTAAAAAGCTTTTTCCAGTACCCGCTTGTCCACTTACATACAATAGAATTGTCTTAAAAGTTAAACATTTACTTTAATTCTTTTTGTGTAGGAATCCATGCTCTATTTTTTCTTTGACTTCATGTATATTTCTTTCTGCTCATTATTGAGTTGCTCTACTAGGTCTTCAAAGTTAACATTTTCTTCTCTTGCTTGTTGCATTGCTGTCTCCACTTTATTCATTGCTATGGCGGCTTCATTTTCTATTATTGCTGTCCAAGAGAATCTTGACTGAGAGGTATAGAACTCTAACTACTTTGGGAACTTTCCTTTTCTATCTCAGTAGCAACTGTTTATTCTTTTTCAATTTCTTCATATAACATTCTCATATAGTTAGGAAATATTGGACACTTAATACTGTCTTTTACAGCATTGAAAGAGTCTTCATAGCACTCAAATTGTCCAAGTACTCTGTTTCAGATCGCTAAGGAGTGAATAGTTGGAAAAGTACCAAGTAGAAAAATTCTCTTTTCTCAGCAGTTTGACAAGTAAGTTTTCTATGGTCGATTAAGTTACCTTTTGCATGCCAAACTAAACAACCATCACAACCAGCTTAACTATAACTGCCTTCATCAATGTTTTCCAACACATTATTTTCTTACCTACAGTTTTGGAGAATTTTGTAAAGACACATGTTTTGGAGGTGTAAATTTATTTTTGGATAGTAGGTACCTAACATATTTGTTTTTACAAAATATGTGCTCTCTGGATCAAATTCTGCTAAGTACTGAATTTCTGGGTAGGATTTCAAGACTCTGTTTCATGTGTTGCCAAAGCCTGGGCCACCAAAATAATTCCTCTAGACTTTGAGAACAAGCTAGCTGAACTCAACCTATTACGGCACTCAAATGAGCTTATCTCTCTGTGAGAGCTTTTTCAAGCTGAAATTGTATAATTTATGTGATAGGTATTTTTCTGCAAACATCTTCTCCTGTGTTTCCTTCATTTCCGTTTTCTTTGACTTTGTGATGTATGAAATAACATAGCAAGCAACAACAATGGAATTTTCGGCAACAAACTGTATGTCCATATTTGCATTCAATAATTTCAGGATAACAGCTTTATAATCATTAATATATTTGGAGGCCTCTGATCTTTTCAGATGATATGTATTTTTTGGAGCTTTTCTTGGGAGTGTGTGCCTTACTGCAGATAAAAAGCTGTTCACGCTTCCCTTAGCGTTGATAGGCATTGGAAAGCAAAAGCGACATCTTATATAAAACTTTCCTTTACATCTATATTTTTGGCGGCACTACTTCCCACATCTATGTGTTTGGAAGTGTTGAACTTGCTGTCTTACTGTTTTGTTATTATTATTATCTTGTATTGCATGTAACATATTGCTCTATGAGGACAGTACAGCATCATCAGTATCAGTTCCAAATTTTTTTGCATCCTTTATTCATCAGAGCATGTGCATATGAGGGGCACCTCTTGACTGGTATTCTTTCACCCCCCAAAAATCTGAAACTTGTCCAAGAGGAAGATTAGTTTTATTGCATATAAAAGCCAGCATTGTTTGAAACTTATGATTGAAATACCTACATACATTAGCAGGATTCAAAGACCAAAGTTCTCCTGCTCTCCTCAAATGGATATCCTTTATGTTGGAGTTTGCTTCTCTTGGAAATTCTTGTAATTCATCCCATGCATACTTTGCGCAACTAAGTATTACAAAGCAAGTATGTGGACTTAAGTTCCTGAGCATATATTTAGGTTCTCCATGACAACAGTGCCAGTATTCATTAGTCCCATGTTGACATACCATCAAATTAATTAAGTTGTACTCCAGATTGCCATCCTTACCTTGTATTTTATCAACCAAATCTCTTGCAGAGAGAATTTGCAGATTAATGCCAGTCTTAAGAACATGGATGACAGCACAAAAAAGTCCAGACAAGTCACTCTCAAATAACAGATGAAATGTATAAGGAACACATTGTCAAAACCTAGAGTTCTATGAATATAGGCAGCTATTAGGAACATGGTGGTTCGGCCCGCCATGCCGGCAGTGGCGGCTGAAGCCGCCAGACGGCATGGCGGACTGAACTGCCGCATAATGAAATGGATGACGGGCGGCAGCTGTCACCCACTGCCATGCTCCTGCCGCCAGGCAGCCTGGCGGCGAGATGAAACACCATCCGCCAGGGTAGCTGCGCTACCCTGCGGATAATGTTTCAAATGCCGTCAGCCTTTTCTGCCAGGAAAAGTCTGGCAGAGGGGGTGCCCCTGCACAGTCCATGCACTTTGCATGGGCAGTACAGGGGCCCCCGTGCAGGCCCCCGTCACGCATGTCACTGCCCGATTTACGGGCAGTGACATGCCCGACGGGTGCTGCTGCACCCGCCGCAAACCAACATTGGCGGCGGCTCAATGCTGGCGTGTTCCCCGCCAGGCCGGCGGGGGGAGACACTGTCTCTGCCCGCCGGCCTGGCAGGGAAAACATTATACGGGCGGCAGGTTTTCCAGGAGGCTGGCGGTCTCTGGAAAGACCGCCAGCCTCAACACGGCGGGAAATCCTGCCGTGTTCAAAATGACTGCCATAGTCTTGTTGACCTGTGTTCACCTGCTGGTGTTTCTTTAGGTTGTTCATCGTAGTGGCCTCGTACTCCTGTGGGAAATAGCTGCGGAAAGCAACAAGCCTCTAAACTTTTTTCCAGATTCTCAATGGAGCTCCTCTGGCTTGTTTCCCTTGAAACAGATCAATAGCATTGCCAACAACATCTTTTGAATGCAGTAGATAAATACTATAGTGTTCATATATTTCTTCTGACTTCTGCTTATCCATTTGTTCAATTTGCCCACTAGATTGTACTGCTTCATCTTCAACACAGCGTACATCTCCAGTAATGTCAACGTTTTTAAATATTATTTTCTTTAAAATATATTGTAGTTTGTTTACTTTGTTCGCATCCACGAACTCATGCCAGAATTTTTTACTTTTCATAGAAACTTCATTTACTAGAATAATGAGTGGTTCATTTACATCTTTTTTGACACCAACAGTATAAAAAAAACAAATAAATCTAGAGGTAAATATACAACTCTTCCCTTAAATCCTTTTTGAAGTTATGTTACTGGCTATTTCCATGTTTACCGCTCCATTCAAACGATTGCTTGAAACGGATGGACTGTTTGTATTAAAACTGATTTATATACATTTAATTTATTAAGTTCATATGGCATTGTTACCAATTATAATCTATTGTGAATTGTTGTAACTGGCATTTTAATATCTTCTAATTTGTCATAACAATACTTATATATTATTTACTTTGTCACTAAATCAAAGTGTTCTTCCACAAATAGCTATGCACTGCATTCCTGCCACTTATCATTGTTTTCTTATTCAGTTTTAGAAAATGCAACTCCATTATGAGGTTTTTTTTTTAATGAATCCGGCAACAAGAAACCCAGACATACTCTGGTTTCTCAGAAGATGCTTAATTGAACTTATCTATCTGTTTTCTAATTTTCCTAATACTTATGTCTGTGCCTACTTCCTTTACACCTCCAGTCAGCCCCTGTTCATCCTCCCTATTCTCTTCTTCAGGTCCAAAGAAATGGAACTAAAGGGCATATTTAAGAAAAGTGGCACTGCTCACAGTTCAGTGCCCCTTTTTTTGCACCCCTTAGCTCCACCCCTACTGCTAAGGCACCATGGCACAGTGAAGGGGGCAAACGCATCTTTCTTATTGACACTATTGATGTACTCTGCAGGAGTAGCACCAAAATATTGGTGCTACTCATGCAGAGTACGTAGGAGCCCATTGTGTTCAATTTAACACCTGCTCTCAGCAGGTGTTAAAAGTGACAAAAAAAATGATGCAAGGAAATTTGTTAGATTTCCTTGCAGCATTGTTTTAGGCCCCCCCTAATGGGGAATGCCCCCTTTGCATACATTATGCCTGGTGCAGGCATAATGTAGTGAAAGGTTTACAAAGTGGTGCAATGCATGCACTGTGCCACTTTACAAATGAGCAGCAGGGATTTTGGCCATCTAACACCACATTAGTGTCATAAAAAATGACACTAATGTGTCGGTAGATGGTGCTAGGGGCCCTTAAATATGCCTTTAAGTGTCTTTACAAACTTCCTTAACCTCTGCCACAGTACCACATAAGTGAGTTCTATTCAAATTTCCTAAACATAAAGCTGGACTTTTCACATAATAAAGGCCCTCATTATGACCCTGGTGGTCGGTGATAAAGTGGCGGTAATACAGCCAACAGGCTGGTGGTAACTCCTGCCAAATTATGACCCTGGCGGTTAGCTCTCCGAAAGACAGCCAATGTACCACAGCGACCCCCAGGGCGGAAAAAACAATCACCACGGAGGTAGCCGCCTACAGCCAGACGGAAGACAAAGTTCTGCCTACCATATTATTATAACACAATCCACCACTTTTTCCGAGGCAGTGACTCGTTCGAGTTACAAACCAGACACAGAGATTTCGGCTGCCATAAAAGCTACGGCTGATGGCACGCCATTTCCTAAAGGATTTCCTTCTAAATATAGTTACTGCTTGAGTGGTGCGCTTAATGCTGTTGTTAATATTCCAGGCATTGGTGTACGTGAAATACCCAATAAAATTGAGAGACCTCGATTAATTTCTGCAGCACATGAAGAGGTGGCATCTGCACATGCTGGTGTGGCTGCCACGATTTCACTTTTACAGGCTCGTTACTGGTGGCCTGGTCTCTATAAAGAGACAAAGCAGTATGTCCTTTGTTGTGACGTCTGTCAACAAATTAAAGCGTCGTCGGCTAGACGCCCGCAGCAGACGCCCCTTCTGATTTCAAACAAACCATTACAGTGTGTGTACTTGGACCATTGTGGTCCGCTGACACCAGATAGTGCATACAAATATATTTTGGTTGCTGTAGATTCGTGCTCCAGATTTGTGTGGGTATGGCCACAACGCTCGGCTGATGCTCAGACTGTTATTAAAGATTTGCGTATCTTTGTCGATACATTTGCAGTTGCGGCTTTTCATTCGGACCAGGGCCCTGCTTTTGCCTCTAAGGCATTCAGGGACACTATGGCTTCGTTGGGGGTCCAGCTCCAATTCTCGTCTCCATTTCATCCCGAGGGAAATTCTGTCGTGGAGCGTTTAAATCGTGATTTAAAGCAATCCTTAACGGCCAGGGTTATAGGTACGGGTCGTAGTTGGCTAGCCCACCTGTATGGAGTACAGAGAGCACTTAATAACTTGCCTAGACGGTCACTGGGGGGGTCGTACTTCATATGAGTGCCTGTTTGGAACACAAATGTATGTTCCTGATCTAGATGGTCCTGGTGTGGAGGCGGCAGATACGCCCTTTGACATAAATGATCGTGTAACTGTTTTGCAGGATTTACAACAATTCCGTGAAGATAACTCTTCTGCAAGTGCTGCCTCCTCAGGAATTAAGGATGAGCCAGTAACACCTACTGGTTGGATACCCAGGATTGGGGATCTAGTGCGTGAAAAGGTCGCAGTGAAGAAAGAATTTGGTCCTTCTTATCGAGCACCTGTCCCTGTGTTAGGGGTGAGCGGCACGAGAACTGTGATTTTACCGCCGCTGCAAGGGGCCAAAGGAAATCGCTTTGTTTCCATTGATAATGTCAAGTTACAACATGTGGCCGATTCTGCACAGCAGACCAAGAGGGACACCCAGTAGTTCCGGCATCCCTCTCACTACTGGGGAAGAAGTCCCTCTGCAGGTGATTTACACCGATGCTGTTTCCTCTCCGAGCTTGGGGAGGGTGGAAGATGATCTTGCGATTGTTCCACAGACAACGATTAATATGGAATCTTTTGATCAAGTTGCTGTACGTTCTACTGATTTTTCTGAAAATGTGGTTTATAGCGTGCCTAGGAGAGAGCCTCCATCTGCTTCTTTGTTCACAATTGCACCTTTTGCGAGAACTGCCTCTGGCTGCTTCAACGACGCTGATGAAGCAGTGTCCAGCTCTTCGTCATCGATGTCTTCTGTCCGAGGTCCACGTAAGCTGCTGAATTGGCTTAAACGTACATATTTTGTTTTTCCTTGGAACTATTTGTGGCTTTTTATGGCTGTAATGACTCTTTTTTTATGTTCGGGATTTGTAGTTACTTTTTTTCTAGTAATACATGGTCATTTTCTTCCTGATCGATCAGACATTGAGCACGTGGAGACTGTGTTGAGACCACATTTTTCGTCTCATATGGTTCGAAGAGACTTGTCCAATGTGAATATTTCTGCAATACCAATTCCGGATGGGATTGTGTGGGATAAAGTAATGTTTGATATATATGGTCCCACTGAATTGATTCAAATACCGTATGTCCTCAATGAATGATATTGTTATACCAGGCATTGTTTCTGATGATTGGGATGTGAAGACAGTAGATTCTATGCTAACGGATTTGCAATATTATACTGTCTATGACGATGAGGATGCTTCCCAATTTAGAGATAATAATGGTGACATGTTTTGATACAACTATTATGGACACAACTTTATTCATAAAGCTAGTAGCCCTAAGTCCATTTTTAATTATGTGCAATGGGAACATTGCTCGACTCCTCCACAAGGGAGTTCGAAAACGTATTATGATAAATTTGCATATTTTTCTGGGCATAATCAACTGGATGCTAAGTCTTACTATTTTAAAGTTACACCGTATTCTAATAAGCAACTGTTATTGACCGATACTAAATTATTGTATTCAAATTTGTTTGTATCTAAACTTTCGGTCGAGGGGTATGAATACTGGTTTAAAACTGTTGACTTGAAAAGTGTTTGGGGTACAAAACATTGGCAAATGCAAGGCAGGGATACATTATTTAGAGCATGTCTTATCCCTGTACAGATGATTTTCCTCAATGACACAGTACAACAGACTAGCTGTTTGGGCTTGGCGACGATTAGAGAGTTGAATTTACCTAGTATCCCTGTCCCTTCCAAATTAAACAACTGGCAGCACTATGTGAATGCTACTTTTAGTGAATTTACGCATTGGGTCCAGAATGGTACGCTTAACACTTCATCGTTACATCTGGGCGGGTGGTTATTGTGGCCTGTAGACACTAATCAGTGTCATCAACGTTTTGTCAACTCTTCATGGGGGTTCAGGACTAGTAGGGCAGACCCTCGTTACGTTTCACCAGAACATGCTGATATAATAACTAAGTACAGCGTGGGGAAGCTTTGACAACAATGGTTGAAGTACTCCACGCTGGATGCAGTTAAGTCACATCTCAAGTTACTGTCTAATGGTACTGATTTACAAGATTTGTTGTCGGGTCCCAAGGTGCCATGGAGGAAAAGGTTCTTATACGAAGTATATAATGAGATTTGGAAACTTTCACAACAGGAGGCTGCTGCCCGGTTGAGGCAGATTGATCAAGATAATCTGCTACAGGCTTTGTCTGTTGTTGATAATGGCATGCATACCCTTTCTGACCATGTTTACACGATTGACAGCATTGTCTCCTCTGCTATTGACATTATTAAATCAGACATGTCTTCTTTATATCATGGGCAGAGTCAGACACGGTCCATCATGCAGCTGGGTTGGACTCTTCAGACCTTGAAGGCGGGTCGCGTTCCATGGCAGCACATTCGTGCCAAGGAGATCTTTATCTCCTTTAATTTGACTCGTCAACAACAGTTGATGGCTAAAAAAGAAGCGACATATGTTATGTTGAATATTGAGAAATTAGAGAAACTGCCTTTTACGGTGGCTGAGATTCCATCAGCTGAATGGTTGATTCATGGGGTTATTAATTTGCCTATCTCCACTCTGCAATTTACTTCTTGTTTGAAGCACATTCCGGTGGGTAGATATGAACTATTGGGAGACAGTTACATACACGAGGTGTGGGAGCTTCCCTTTCAATACAGATGTGTTAATGGTTTGAGGGAGGTTTTTCTTAGCGGTAGCGAATGCGAAGCTTCTGTCAGCCATTCCATGGTTTGTAAACAGCTGTCCTTGCACGGAGCGTGTAACGCTTCGATTGCTAACTTAGCTTGTTATCTGAAGGGAGTTCCAGTCCCGGTAATTAAAAACACTTTCCAGGTGCTTTCTAACGGCAGTTACATTGTTCTTAACAGCGAACGCTGCTGTGGCATGCGTGCAGGAATAGTTTACGTTGTCGTTGTCAACAAGGCCGTTACGTGCTGCGGGAATGTGTTGTTTCCCCCCACTCAAATTAGGGAGGTAGCGGACATCTGGCCTCATATTGCTACTTCCAAGGTTGATTTCGACAAGTTGAGTCGGCTGAAAGCTTTATTGTTTCAAAAGCATGTGGCCCTTACATCTGCTAGCGAGACCTACGCGCTTCAAGTGGCATGGTCATCGGCAGAGATACAGTCCCTTTTGAATACTAACTTTCCAAGTCACTTCGGTGAACTTGTGGGATGCATATTTAATGCATCCAGCACTGCTGGTATTGCTCATTTTTTCAAAGCCGTTTGTGTTGGTTTCGCTCACACCTTCTCTTCCATATTCGGTTTGATACCTTCGACTATACACTCTATTTTCGGAAGCATTTTTGGGGGTTTCCCAATTACTTTGGCTTTATTGGCTGGAGTCTTGCTATTGTTGCTATTTTTTCGCAATGGCTGTCCCACCACGACGAGATCCTATATTGCTGCTCCCGTCAGCGCAGCTGTGTCGTGAACGCATGATGCAGCGTTTTGGAGCTACACTCCTGGGTCATTTGGAGTGTGACTGGTCTCTGTCATTCAGACCGGTTTTGGATTGTGTGCAACCCGTGTTTCGGTGCCTTTGGTGCTCGTTTGAACATGCACTGGCTTTCTGTCTCTCACTGCAGCGCTCTCCAGTGGTCAATCCTGATCTGTTGATGTTCCCGATTAGGGCTCATTCCCAGACTTGTGCACTACGATTGCGTTTGCTTGGTGAGGCGGTCTATGAGATTCCCTTCCTGGAGGAAGATGGTATTGTCTCTTTTATTGGCCCTGCACGGGGTGCCGCCCTGGATGGTTTTGGGGCTTTGGAACACACCTGCTCCATGGTACTTTGTGGCGTGGATCTTCCGATATTAACATATATCAAAGTGGAGGAGCTCCTACTATCTATTGCTTCTGTCTGACAATTGGATTTTTTTCTTCGGCTAAATTGACACTATATTGAATTTGGCTTTATCGTCACATGTTTCCTAAATTTATGACTTTGTTGTCTTCTTACCTTGTCAAAATATATATTGTTTATATTTTGGGGCATGTTTTTATGTTATTGGAACCACTTGCTACCGACAAGGGGAGGGTGTAGTGTGGTTAGTTTTACGTATATTTTGAGCATTAGCTTCAGGCTTTAGGTCTTTCTGCACTTTGCCCTGAATGTATTTTATTCATTTGCTGACAGCTTAGAGCCTCTGTGCACTTTGCTCTAAATGCTTTTCATTAGGCTTCGTACTGTTATTTTACGAAATGGCCAGTTCTACGGTGTTGTTTTTTATTCATATCACACTGTTTTGCCTACTTCAGCACTGGAGTTCTTCATAACATATTCACTCGGTGCTTTAGTCAAGGATACAGTCTGGTACATTGCCGATAGACGTGGTAGGAGTTTAGATTTGGCATTCCTGCGTAGGGACATATCGTGATCACGATGACATGTTAGTTATAAAATAACTTCCTTGTCCCAATACATGCAAGAGGGAGATTCCGACCAGGGAACCACAACTAGACGCTGACTGCCTCGTTGCAGATGCTGAACCAGATCACAGGCCTTTGCTCAGGTATGAGGGCTTATGTCTCCCCTTTGATTCGGAAAGGCAAGCTAGAAGCTTAACATGCTGTGCTCTAAATAGAACAAGCAGAGGGAGAGTAGAAACTGATAGGCAATATGATAGCTTTTTTCTTATGTTTTACTCTCCTGGTGACTATTTAATTCCTACTATGTTGTATTGTTCTGGTTATTGCGGCTCACGCCTTAATATCTAAAATACAGTCGTTTTATTAAAACATTATATAAAACTTATACTGTCTTTGTCATTTGTATATGAGACCATATTGTAAATGAGAGAGTTGGTTTGGATCTGAGTGACCACGACTTCCCTGAGAAGTTCCAAAGATGTCATGCGCTCGGCTGCCCAATCATCTCTTCCCCATGGGAGAAATGAGGCACTGCTAGTTAGTCGGAGCAAAAAACGGATTTAGGGTGACAGAGTTCTTTACACGTGGGTCAGACTCAGTCCCCCACACCGTTATCGATCCTGCTGCCTAGAAATCCAGTAGTCTCATTTAGGATAATGAGAGCCCACGCGACAATGCCATTAAAAGCCTGGCAAAAACACATCACAGAAGTGAAAGGACTCACCATTGGAGACACAGGGAAGAACCATGCTGCCATGGAACCAGAACTGTAAGTATTCCCTATGTTCTTCTACGTTATGCTTCACCACGAACACCAACGCTGGTGAAGACGATGACAGTGAGTACAGTCGCCTAGCACACAAGGGAGGGGGGAGGAAAACGAGAGTGACACACACACATGCACAATACACACCCAACACACATACCATACACACAACCAGCTGAACAAGAAAACAATTTATCCTCATTAATGGGCTGAATAATGCAAGGACAACAGGAATTGACTAAAGTGGCTGTAATAAGATCAACACAAAACTAATAATACAATTTGGCAATGCAACAGATATGTACAAATGTACAAAAAAGGGACACTGCCCAGTCCTCAGTTCGCAGGGGCCACATGGCCACAGGGCAACGTTCAAGGCCCCACTCGTTCCCTGCACCAATACGGAGAGAACACTGCAGGTGCATCAGTCAGCAAATAGGCAGGCACCTTAGGGGGTGGGGGGGTCACCTCAGCCGTATGCTAAAAAAAGACCACTGGCTCTGGAGGGGACAACATGTCTTGTGCTTGTTCCTGGGGACTGCAAGGTCACAGTCTCTCAGGTGGGTGAATACCCCACTGGTCTGGAGGGGGCAACATGCCCTGTGCTTGGTCCTGGGGAGTGCAAGGTCACAGTCTCTCAAGTGGGTGAATACCCTGCTGGTTCTGGAGGGGGCAACATGCCCTGTGATTGGTCCTGGGGAGTGCAAGGTCACAGTCTCTCAAGTGGGTGCCTTGCCCATTGGTTCTAGAGGGGGCAACATGCCCATTGCTTGGGCCTGGGGAGTGCAAGGCCACAGTCTGTCAAGTGGGTGACTTGCCCACTAGTTCTGGAGGGGGCAACATGCCCTGTGCTTTGTCTTGCGGAGTGCAAGGCCACAGTCTCTCAAGAGGGTGAATACCCCACTGGTTCTGGAGGGGGCAACATGCCCTGTGCTTGGTCCTTGGGAGTGCAAGGCCACAGTCTCTCAAGTGGGTGACTTGCCCACTGGTTCTGTATGGGACAGGCCGCACAGCTGCCCATGGAGGCTGGATCATATGGCATCTGCCGGTGGTGACGGATTCACTGTGGTGGTGGTAGTAGTAGGAGGCTCCTGCCTGCCCCTGCACCCTGCAATGGCTGCACCATGGTGGTGGTGGTAGTGGGAGGCTCCTGCTCAGCCCCTGCACTGTGCGATGGCTGCACTGTGGTGGTGGTTGTAGTGGCAGGCGCCTGCTCAGCCCCTCCGCCTTGCAATGGCTGCACAACCACAGCTGGCAGTGGGGGCTCTGTGACAGCTGTTGGTGCAGGCTCCGTCCCCTTCTTGCTGGCTGGGGCAGGCTCCTTCCACTTTCTTCTGGCTGGTGCAGGCTCCTCCCCCTTTCTGCTGGCTGGTGCAGCCTCCTTCCCCTTTTTGATGGCTGGTGCAGGCTCCTTCCCCTTCAGTATTTGTGGCCTAGAATCCTTTCCACCATGAGAAGGTGCTGATGGAACTGGGCCCGTGGACTGTTTGGCTGTGGTGCCTGGCTGAGTTCTTGATACCCTGGCCACACGTCCAGGATGGGGTGTAGAGAAAAGGGCAATGGTGGAAAGGAAAAGCTTTTGAGGGACATTGATGCAGGAAGATGGAGAAGAAATGGGAGTGGAGGAGGAGTGAGTGGTTGTTGGAGGTGTGTGTCTGCTGGATTTGGGTGCAGGTACATGGGTTGAAGCTGTTGTGAGGTGGATAGCTGTTGGGTGTCTGAGTGCTTCCGTTTCTGTACCTTAGGAGGGGGGACAGACACGGTGGGAGAGGACACAAGGGACGTGTGCATGGATGTTGTGGAGGCGTCTGCCAGTGAGGTGTGTGTTCTGCTTGGTGTGGTGATGATACAGGTAGTGGAAGATGTAGTGCCTGCAGGTGTGAGAGTGGACATAACTGGGTCAGAGGTGGAGGAGGAGGAGGAGGGGGAGACAGTGAAAATAGTGGATGTTGTTGTGTCTGCAACTAGATGGTGTTTGTGTGAGTGTCTGTGGAATGAAGTGTGTGTGGTGCTTGTGTTTGCCTGTGACACTCTTGTGTGTTGTCCTGTGCGCATGCTCGTCTGGCTGTGTGCTTGGGATGGGTTGGGGTGGAGGAGAATGGGACTGGGAAGTGGAAGTTGGAGGGGGAACGATTGAAACTGGGACAATGGCTGCCATCAGAGAGGAGGCCAGAGCCTTGATCAATCTGTGTTGGGCCGCCAATCCAGTGTGAATGCCCACTGTGAATGCATTAAACTGTTACATCCGGGCTGCCAGCCCCTGGATAGCATTCACAAAAGTTGTTTGCCCTACAAAGATGGATGTCAGGAGGTCAATATCCTCCTCACTCAGGGCAGCAGGGCTCTCTTGGGCAGGGCCTGAGGTGCCTGGGGCAAAGGAGATGCCCACCCTCCTGGGTGAGCGGGCACAGGTAACACGCTGAGGGGCTGTAGGGAGGTCGGTGCTGGTATGGGGGTGGCGGCTCTACCTGTAGCCGGGGTGGTCACAGATGTGTCTGCCACCACCAGGGAGCTCACATCGGAGGAGGTACCTGAGTCAGTATTGTCCTTTCCAGACTCTGCCATGGCGCTACCCTCGCCCTCCATCCCACTGGTGCACTCAGCGTCGGTGGACTCTGCATCCTGGGTCCTGTGGGATGCAGCTCCTTCTGTCGCCGGTGCCTCTGCTCCTCCACCAGATGATGCTTATGCACATAAGGACAGGATGACAAAACAAGAAAGGGGGGAGAGAGAGAAAAAGGATACACTGAGTCAATGACTGCACCACCACCATCATTTGCGTACACAGCACCCTCACACACAAGGAACAGGCCTACGCACTATGCATTGCACTACCAGTGATATTGCTAGCCACCAAGGCATGTGGAGGAGCGCACAACGCCAACAGCAGCACAACTGGGCCCTGGCCAGTAGTGGATGCTAACAAGCTAGATAGGAAGTATTTTCCCTTCAGACCCTTAGCCACCAGATGGCCTATGCTGCTATCTCTGGCCTGGCCTAGGGGCACCCACTGATACACAACCACCACCTGGATACCACCCCACCAGCTGTAAGTTGCAATGATAGCCACTGTACTCACTCCCTTGTGGCTGCTGTGTTGCCCTCAAGTGCCCATGCAGCTCTGGATAGGCCACCACCAGCATGCAGGCCATCAGGGGGATCAGGGTTTGACTGGCACCCCTTCCTCTTTGGGAGACCATCCCCAGCTGGGCCTCTGCAGTCTTCGGTGCCCAGCGTTTCAGGTCCTCCCACCGTTTCCGACAGTGGGTGCTCTGCCTGCCATAGACCCCCAGGGTCCTCACCACCATGGCGAATGCATGCCATATACCCTTCTATTGATGGACGCTGACCTGCAGAGGCAATACAGACAAGAGAACACCATTAGACAAACAGTTCAGCCAGTTACACAAACAGCCCACCATACCCGTTTACAGTACTATTGGCACACACATAACCCAGCACTCAATGTGTACCCAGCCAGGAGGACATCCCCCTCCCTTACACAATGCCTTCATACACACCTCCATATATGCATTGTGCCCACAGTGTACTCGCCTGTTGGTCTGGAGGCCCATACAGCAGAACGTACTGGGGTAGGACCTCAACCTCCAGTCTCTCCAAATCCTCCAAAGTGAAGGCTGGGGCCCTTTCCTCAGTCACATGGGCCATGGTAGGTTCCAGAGACAGGTCACAGCAGCACATGTAGTGTAGGCCCTCTCCTATGGAAGGTCAGGAAACATGTGAGGAATCAGACAGAAATCAGATAGAAATTGGTGGTCACGTCCGCGGCGGTGCATACCATAACTGCCAGCATAGATCACCATTGGCCACTGTACCCCATAGGGCCCAAGATTAACCAATGAGGAAATTCACCACGGTTCCGAACTGTCCCTCCACATAGGACTGGCAGACGCCATTTCATGGGGGGCAGGCCTAAGGAATAATGCTGCGTCACAGGAGAAATAGGCTCATTCTGGGCAGATCACACTGACCCATTTCATGTATACAGATTGCAAACTACTGTTGTGGCTCCATTGTTCAGTTTGTGACAGGCTCCTCATTTGTTTTGCCCTGAGATTCCTACCACTGAGGATGAATAGGAGATGGAGATACCCCCGTGTACAGACCCCTGGTGGACTTGGCTACACTGGAGGACAGGCACATAATGCTCATCTATAGACTGGACAGGGCTACAATTACAGAGCTGTGTGCCCAATTGGAGCCTGACCTGATATCTGCTATCCGTCACCCCACTGGGATCCCCCTTCTTCTGCACGTTCTATCAGTACTCCATTTCCTGGCAACTTGTTCTTTCCAAGTGGCAGTGGGCTTGGCAGCAGGAATGTCACACCCAATTTTCTCACTAGTGCTGACAAGAGTATTATTTGCCCTGATAAAACGCATGTGCAGCTACATTCCATTCCCCCAGGTTAAGGATTTGGCCACTGTGAAGGCTGAGTTTTATTCAATGGGACATGTCCCCAATATAATTGGGGCGATTGATGGAACACATATTACGTTTGTCTCCCCCTGCCAGAATGAACATGTGTTCAGGAATCATAAGAATTTCCACTCTGTGAATGTGCAGATGGTGTGCTGCCGGACCAGTACATCTCCCACGCCAATGCTAACTACCCTGGGTCGGTGCATGATGCCTTTGTCCTGAGGAATAGCAGTATCTCAAAAGTGATGGCCCAAATACAGAGGCACAGGGTGTGGCTAATAGGTGAGCCCTGGTTCCCACCCATTATATGTTGGTGTATGGGTATGGTGTGGGCCATATAGGATAGTGTGTGGCTAAATGTTGTCCCTCAATATTTGCATGTGACTCTGGTTACCCAAACCTACCATGGCTGCTGACCCCTGTGAGGAATGCCAGAACAAGGGCAGAAGAACGTTATAATGAGGCACATGGGGGAACCAGAAGGAATATTGAGAGAACCTTTGGCCTCCTGAAGACCAGGTTCCGGTGCCTTTATCTAACAGGTGGATCCCTGTGCTACTCACCCAAGAAGGTCTGTCAGAGAGTAGTGGCATGCTTCATGCTGCACAACCTGGCCCTCAGACTCTATGTCCCTTTTCTGCAGGAGGAGTAGACAGGCGGTGCCCCTGTGGCAGCAGTTGACCTTGTGGACAATGAGTATGAGGAGCCAGAGGATGAGGACAATAGAACATCTGTAATCCATCAGTACTTCCAATAGCACACAGGTGAGACAGTGTAACTTTACATTTGAGTGACTGGTTGTATTCTGTGTGGCATTGGCATGCTGGTATTTCCCACTTCTATGCCCACTTGCCTTTCCCTCTGGCTATTCATTTTGCAGATTTTGGTGAAATAACAAACACTCCTGGTGTGATCACAACAGCCAGCTACAGGTTATTCATTCTATGTTCATTCTATGTACAGTTCATTTGCACTGGTTGTACCTGTTTCAATCAATACATATTTGATATACATGACATACTCAAAATTTATTTTTTTCAAAGGGTGTTTATTGAAGTGCTAACATATAGGGGGAAAGTGTAATGGGATGGGGTGATGATGGAGGGAAGTTCAGGGTGTTGTTCCAGTCTGTCTGTAGCACAGGTGCTTGATCCAAGGGGACTTAGGAAGGGGAGCAAGGCAGTTCAAGGTGGACAGGGTGACTGTGTGGGACACAAGCAGGTCAGGAGAGTCTCATTTCCTGGAAGGGACTTTGGCAAGTGTCTCTGGCTTCTGTCTGGATCACAGGGAACGTTTGCAGGGTGGTTCACCTTCTGCAGGGGGAGGGGTGCTGGTGGCCTGTGAGTCCTGTGGCGGGACCTCCTAGGCACTAGCAGCAGCAGAATTGGAAGGCTGTTCAGATGACTGGCTAGTGGCAGGGGCCCGCTGGTGTGACACTGCCTCCCTCATAATGTTGGCCATGTCTGCCAGCACCCCTGCTATGGAGATCAGGGTGTTGTTGATGGCCTGCAAGTCCTCCCTGATCCCCTGGTACTGTCCCTCCTGCTGCTGCCTGTTCTCCTGCACGTTGTCCAGGATCTGGCCCATCGTGTCCTGGGAATGTTCATAGGTTCCCAGGATCTCGGAGAGTGCCTCCTGGAGAGTCTGTTACCTGGGTCTGTCCTCTCCTTGGCACACAACAGTTCTCCCAGTGTCCCTGTTGGCCTGTGCCTCTGTCCCCTGAACCATGTGCCTACTGCCACAGACCCCAGGTCCCTGATTGTCTTGGGTCCAAGGCGTGGCTTGGGTCTTTGTACAGGTAGAGACACTGTTGATTGACGTGTCCTGGGGACAGAGATTTGGGGATGCTTGGTGGGTGCTGTGATGTTGTTTCTTGATGGGGGAGGCTCTGTGGTGGTCTGTGACTGGGCTTGGGTAACCAGCTGTGTAGAGGTCCTTCATGGGTCAGGTATATCGTTCAGATCCTGAAGTCCAGAGTTACTGTCATCACTGTGGGCCTCTTCAGTTGGGGTACTGGATAGTGCTGGCACCTCCTCTCCAGTGACATTGGCTGGGGTACCTGTGGGGATGTAAATTATGTGTTATGGGTAATGTGTATGACATATTGTACATCCCTGGCTTCCCCTCTTTGGTTTGTGTTGCCATGTCGCTTTTACTTGTGTAGGTTTGTGTGTGGTGGGATTGTTAGGTCTCTCTGCTATGCATGCTTTAGTGAAGAGTGTCCATGCAGGGGTGCCCATGCATTGGTACAGCATGCAGGGCTTGGCATTGGGATTAGAGAGATGTGATGGTGGAGTGTGTGGGATGTAGTGGAGTGATGGGAGTGAGGGTGAGGGTGAGGGTATGTGATGGCATGCAGGTGGGGGGGGGGGGTGATAATTGTAGAAAGTTGACTTACCAGACTCCAATCCTCCTCTTACTCCGGCCAGGCCCTCAGAATACAGCATTGCCAAGACTTGCTCCTGGTTTTTACGGGTATTATGACCCACACTAAGAAATCCGCCACTATACACATACCCACACAAGTCTGCCAGACAAAGGTCAGTGATAAACTGGTGATAGCAAAACCCACACAGTTACGCCAACAGGAATACACCCACAGTATCACAACCTATGAATCATCTCGGCGGTCTTTCAATCACGGTAAACCATTGGCGGTACACACCGCCACGCTCAAAATACACACACACTGACAAGACACCACCACATTGGACAATTCAAACTACACACACCTGACACACATACACACACCACACCCACACACCCACACCACTATTAAACACACACCCACATTACCCACAACCCCTGACAGCGAAAAAAAGATAGCAAGCAGAGAGAGACATGCCAGGAGCACCCACTCAATCAGAGGCACAATACATCATCACCCATACACCATCCACACACATCACAACACAATACCCCACACATCACTCCACACATCTTCACACATACCACTCACACTACATCAATGGCAACCCAAATACACCCCAGGTTTTCAGAGGAGGAGCTAAGGGTCTTGGTGGAGGAAATCATCCAGGTAGAGCCACAGCTATTCGGATCACAGGTGCACCAGACGTCCATTGCTAGGAAGATGGAGCTGTGGCAGAGAGTCGTGGAGAGGGTCAACGCTGTGGGACAGCATGCCAGAACAAGGGATGACATCAGGAAGAGGTGGAACGACCTACGGGGGAAGGTGCGTTCCGTGGTTGCAAGACACCAGGTAGCTGTACAGAGGACTGGCGGTGGACCCCCACCTCCTCCCCCACATGGGAGGAGAAAGTCTTGGTGATCATGCATCCTGAGGGCCTCGCAGGAGTATCAGGAGGACTGGACACTGGTAAGTCAAATCTTTACTACTATATCCCCCACCCTACCTGCATGCCATCACAAACTCCTACCCCTACCCTCACCCCCATCACTCCACCACCTCACATATACACCACTATCACAACCCACCCATCCCAAAGTCAAGACCTGCATGTAACACCAATCCATGGACCCCCAGCACAACCCTGCATGGATACCCATCACCACAGCATGCCCATTAGAGAGAATCACCTAGCCCACAAAATCACCACGCACACAAGGCAAAGCTGACAGGGCAATCACAACCATACAGGGAAACACACCCATGCACAAGATGGCACATGCAGATACAATAACACTGCATTTTCATCTCCACAAGACCCCTACTCAAAGTCACCAGAGAGGAGGTGCCAGCAACATCCAGTCCTCCCAGAGGAGGCCCACAGTGATGACAGCAGCTCTGCACACCTGGATCATGATGACCAACCTGGCCCATCGGGGACCTCTGGACAGTCGGTTACCCTGCCACACTCCCATACCACCACAGAGCCTCCCCCCTCAGGAAACCCCAGCACAGCACCCACCCAGCGGGCCCATGCCACTGTCCCCAGGACACGTCAATCAGCAATGTGTCCACCACTACAGGGACTCCAGGCAACCCCACAAACACAGGATGATCAGGGACCAGGGGTCAGTGGCAGTGGGCACACGGTTTAGGGGACAGAGGCACAGGACAACAGGGAAACTGGGAGGACAGTTGTGCAACATTAGGAGGACAGGCCCAGGGAACCCACTCTCCAGGAGGCCCTCACCAACACCCTGGGAGCATACCACTATTCACAGGAGACCATGGGCCCGATACTGTACAAGTTGCAGGAGACCCAGCAGCTGCAGGAGGGACAGTACCTGGGGATCAGGGAGGACTTCAAAACATCTACACCATCCTGGTCTCCTTTGCAGGGGTGCTGGCTGACATGGGCAAGACCATGAGGAAGACAGTGGCACACCAACGGGCCCCTGACACTAGCCACACCGAAGAACAGCCCTCCACCTCCACCGGCGCTAGTGGACAGGAGGCCCCGCCACAGGACCAACAGGCCACCAGCACCCCACCCCCAGCAGAAGGAGACCCACCCCGCAAACGGTCCCTGTGATCCAAGCAGGAGCCAGAGAACATTGCCAATACCCCTGCCAGGAAATAGGACTCTCCTAATTGTCACCCTTGTGTCCCACTCTGTCACCATGTATCAACACCATTGGCTGTGCACACGCTCTAGGGCCCGCCTGATGCCAGAATCCCTGAATTACTGTTTCCACCACACAGTCTTAGTCCGGAAACTACCATTTGCAGAATCTAGTAGCTGCTGCAGCGCGCTATAAGCGCATTATCTTGTATTCCTGGCATTGGTCCCAACTATCTTTATAACAGCCATCTTGGGTGGGGCACTTTGGGGGTGGCACATTGGGCGGGGCACTTTGGGTGTGGCACTTGGGGCTGGACACTTTGGGTGTGGCACATGGGGCGGGACACAAGTCTATTTAAGTGACCCCGCTCAGTTCTCAATGCTCACTATTCTGAGGATCTTGTGAGGACCAGAGCTTTTCTGTTTGAAGTCGGGAGTTTCCATGTTCCTACTTGTTCACCTAGGATTTCCCCGTGTTGGGGCATTTGAAGCAGCGAGTAGCAGACACGCGGGCGGTAAGACGGCTGGTGGTTTCTAGCTTCCATCATCCGTTTTCTTATTTGATAAAAATGTTTAAAGGTTGATATTTTCTTTTGGGAGAAAGTAGTAATCTTTGGCAATCAGCTGTAAATATTTAAATTGATACCAAACTAAGTGAACCTTTTGCTGTTACAGTGTTACCGTTTTCTCGCGGTCACTTTTCAACTTCAGTTGCTTACTTGTGGAGTCGGTTATTCAGAAGAGGTTTAAATGGTTATGAATAAATGCTAAGGCAATAATTTGAACTCAAGGGGATATTTGATTATGGTTAATGAAAAATACGGACACAAACTGAAATCGTGTATCTAGGAAAGTTTTTGAAATGTGAAGTAACATTTCTTTGAGTGAATACTGTGTTAACCTTTCATTTCTTGAAACTTATGAAAGGCGCTATGATTTACTATTGTTCCAAGTGACTGCAGGATTTATAGTTGACAGATTCTGAAGAGTTCTGTGATTGATATTTCTCTGTAGTATCTGTGATTCTTGTTTCCGCAGGTCTCCTTCCCCGCTGTACTCTTCCTTAACTCCCTACCCCCTACATGGCCACTCTAAGATTCTGTGCTGTTAAGGCTTGTAGAGTGGGGGCTGCCAGGAGGTGGGCCTATTGGCAACAACGCGTGGTACCCTGAGGATTTGTTCTCGCTGACACCCTGTCCACCTTGAACTGCCCTTACTCCCCTTCCTATGCCCCATTGGACAATGCACCTGTGATACCAAGATACTGGACTCTACCCTGGACTTTCCTCCACCATCACCCCATCCCATTGCACATCCCCCTATACTTATGACCACTTAAATAAACACCCATTGGAACAAATACAAATCTGGAGTCTGTCCAATAATTCAAATGTGTATTAGTTCAACATAAGCAAAGCATCGCAAGTCATATGTG
The DNA here is from genome assembly GCF_031143425.1 of Pleurodeles waltl. NCBI lineage: Eukaryota > Metazoa > Chordata > Amphibia > Caudata > Salamandridae > Pleurodeles > Pleurodeles waltl. The sequence continues at coordinate 645,684,628 of NC_090449.1, forward strand.
CAGTTAAATATACTTAAGAATGACCTTTGGTGGGCAGCAGTACACATAGCATGAGACAGAGTGGGGTACAGATATCTGAAAATAGAGATGCCAAAGGGTAAACTAAGTGGCCATAGACATAGGGGAATCAGGTTGCCATGTACAATGTCCAACAGAAAACTGGAAAGTTAAGTAAAGTTACAGTGTCTTACCTGTGTGTCACTGGAAGTACTGCTGAATTATATTACTTCTGTTGTCAACATCTTCTTCCTCTGCCTCCTCTCTCTCACTGTTCACAGGCTCCACCGCTGCCTCAAGACCATCTCCAGGCTCATCTTCCTGAAGAAAAGGCACCTGGCGTCTCAAGGCCAGGTTGTGCAACATGCAACAATGACCAAGCACACCTACTTGGGTGAGTGGTACAGGGATCCACCTGTCAGTTGTAGGCACCGGAACCTGGCTTTCAGGAGGCCGAAAGTCCTTTCAATAATCCTCCTTGTACGCCCATGTGCCTCATTGTAACGTTCCCCTGCCCTTGTCCTGGCATTCCTCACTGGGGTCAGTAGCCATGAGAGGTTGGGGTAACTAGAGTCACCTGCAAATATTGAGGGACAACTGTTAGACACACACTAGCCCTTATGGACAACTCCATACCCAGACACCTACTTATACACGGTTGGGACTTTGGGCTCACCTATTAGCCACATCCGGTGCCTCTGGAGTTGGCCCATCACATATGGGATGCTGCTATTCCTCAAGATAAAGGCGTCATGCACAGAGCCAGCATATTTGGCGTTCACATGGGAGATGTACTGGTACGCAAAACACACCATCTGCACATTCATAGTGTGAATACTTTTTATATTCCTGAAAACGTGTTCATTTCTGCGGGGGAGACAAATGCCACACGTGTACCATCAATGGCACCAATGATGTTGGGGATATGTCCCAGATCATAAAAGTCAGCTTTCACTGTGGCCAAATGTTCCACCTGGGTGAATACGGTGTAACTGTGCATGTGTTTCAGCACAGCAGACAACACTCTGGTCAACACGTTGGAGGACATTGGCTGAGACATCCCTGATGCCATGGCCACAGTTGTTTGGAAGGAACTACTTGCCAGGAAATGGAGCACTGACAGGACCTGCACTAAAGGGGGAATACCTGTGGGCTGGCGGATAGCTGAACTCAGGTCTGGCTTCAATTGGGCACAAAGTTCTTGGATTGTGGCCTGATCAAGGCTGTATGTTATGATAATGTGTCTGTCCTCTATTGTCGCAAGGTCCACCAGAGGTTTGTACACCAGAGGATGTCACTATCTCATATTCAGCCTCAGCGGTTGAAGCCTATGGAAGAAAACGGTGAGCAGAGGGTCATATTCACACTTCTATTGCACTAATGATGATTTTGTTCCTTTACAGAACCAGTATGTGAATCCGACAGTCAGTTGCTGTGCCAGTGTTTGCTGTAAAGCAGTTAGGTGCCATGCCTTGAGCCCCCCTGAAATGGCGGCTGCCTGACCTGTGAGGAGGGACAAGTGGAAAGGAGGTAATTCCGCTGGCATAGTGCCCTATACCGATAGGCGGGTGAAGACCGGAGCACAACTTCGCATTGGTGATCATTGGGCCCTATGGGTTCCAGGAGCCAATGGCGATGTACGCTGGCGGTGACGGTATGTACTGTCGCGGACGTGACCGCCATTTTCTATCTGTTCACTCACTTGCTACCTGACCTTCAACAGTAGAGGACCTACACTGCAAGTGCTGCTGTGACCTGTGACTGGAAGCGACAATGGCTCATGTGTCTGGGGAAAGGGCCCCTGAGTTGGAGAAACTGGTGGATGGGGTCCTACCCCAGTACACATTACTCTACAGTCCTCCAGACAAACAGGTGCGTACACTGTGAGCATGATGTGTGTGCCATGAATATATGGAGTGCTGTATGTGTAAGCCACATTTAGGGGGGTGCAGAGGGGACCTGGGCAGAGTGCTGTACGTGTAGTGGTCAATGTATGTGTCTAAGTGGATGGCAGGAATATGGTCGGCCATCAGTATGACAGTCCGTACAGTATGACCAATCCTTTTTTCTGCTGTCTTTTTTCTTTCAGGTCAGCACCCACTAGAAAATGGGTATTTGCCGGTGATATCGCCAAGGAGGTGCAGATCCTAGGGGTCTTTTACAGGCAGAGCACCCACTTCCGCAAAGGTGGGAGGACCTGGCTGCTGGGCAAAGAAGACAGCAGAGGCCCAGCTGGGGCTGGCCTTTCAACGAGTAAGGGGTGCCCGTCGCACCATGACACCCCTGATGTTCTGCATCCTGGCGGTGGCCTATCCGAAGTTGGATGGGCGCTTGAAGGCATCACAGCAGCCATAAGGGGGTGAGTACAGATTCTGAATCCTAACCTTGTGCGCATAAAGAGTTACCTGGGTGGGGATGTCGGCTATGAGTGCCTCTAGGCCAGGGCGAAGATGGCAGGGCAGGTCCCTTGTTGGGCAGGCTCAGAATCACTCCTACCCCAATAGTGTTAGTGGGCATCTACTACTGTGCAGGGTCCAGTGGGTTTCAGCTGTGCAGCTAATGGTGTTTGGCATTGTACCCCATGGGCAGGTGACTATCTTCGTAACTGGTAGTGCATGGTCTAGTGCATAGGGCTACTCCCTGTGTGTTGTATGCACCAACGGTAGTGGTATTGCTGTCCTTGATCAAGTGTATCCTCTGTCTCCCCCTTTTTGTTTTGTCAACCTGCCCTTTTGTGCATTAGCATCATCTGGCGGAGGAGCAGAGGCACCGACGACGGAGGGAGCTGCATCCCACATGGGCCTGCAGGCCGAATCCACTGAGGGTGAGGGCACCAGTGGGACGGAGGGCGAGGGGAGCACCATGACGGGGACAGGAGGGGAGACCACAGACAGTGACTCCTCCTCCAATGGAAGCTCCCTGGTGGTTGCAGGCACCTCTGTGCCCACCCCAACAACAGGGAAAAGCCCCTACCCCCCTACCAGCACCGCCCTCCCGGCAGCCCCTAAGAGTGTTGCCCATGCCCGCTCACTCAGGAGGGTGGGCATCTCCTTCTCCCCAGGCACCTCAGGCCCTGCCCCCGTCAGCCCTGCTGCCCGCAGTGAGGAGGCTATTGACCTCCTGAGATCCCTCACTGTTGGGCAGTCAACCATACTGAGTGGCATCCAGGGTGTTGAGAGGCATTTGCAACAAACAAATGCATACCTGGAGGGCATTCACTCTGGCGTGGCGGCCTAACAGAGAGCATTTCAGGCTCTGGCCAACTCCCTGATGGCAGCCCTTGTACCTGTCTCTAGCCTCCCCCCTCCAACTTCCTCTACCCAGACCCAATCCCCTCAGACCCAGCCTATCCCAAGCACATCTTCAGACCAGCATTCACCCAAATCACCACACAAAAGTGGCTCAGGCAGACACAAGCACCACACTTCATCTCACAGGCACTTACACAAGCACCATCCCCATGCAGACACACCAACATCCACTGCCTCCACTTTGTCCCCCTCTGCCTCATCGTCCACCTCCCTCCCAGTAGCGTCTCCATTCACACCTGCATGCACTACGTCATCATCCACTACCTCCATCACCAGCACACCCATCACAACACACCCCTTACGGGCGGTCACTACCCCCCATCCATGCACACGTCCCCTGTGTCCTCTCCCAGTGTGTCTGGGACCCCACCTTCCAAAGTACACAAATGCAAGCATCCACCCACCCAACAGCCAACCAACTCACAACAGCATCCAGCCCATGCACCTTCAACCAAACTCGGCAGACGTACACCTCCAACAACCACTCCCACTTCCTCCACTCCAAAACCCCCTCCATCTACCCGTCCCAGTGTGTCAAAAAAGCTTTTTCTGGCAAACATTGACCTCTTCCCTCCCCCTGTCCTTCCCCTTGGGCCAGGGTGTCCAGAACCCAGGCCAGATCCTCAGCCACCAAGTCGACGTCCTCTGTGGTACCTGCAACTCACAGAGGCTCAAAGGGGGCACCTGTCAGCCCAGCCAGTGTGACACCAACCCCTGCAACGGACAAAACCATTCCGCCACCTGCCAAGGTGAAGAGGGGGACAGCATTCAGCAAGGCCAAGGAGCACGAACCACCCCGAAAAAACTCCTCAAAATCTCCAGCTGCCAAAGCCAAGGTCACACCACCATCTGCCAAGGTGAGGAAGGGGCAGTGGCTACCATGCACAACTGCTAGCACCGCCACCTGCTCCACCCCTAGCACCACTACTGTCAGCAGCCCCAGTGGGCAGCTGTCCGACGCTGCAGGAGAAGGGCTGGAGCCTCCCACCACCACTGGCAGCACCAGCCCGGCACTACCACCAGTTTGCAGCCTGAGCCGCCGCAGGATGGAGTCTAGCCCTGCCTCCATGGACTATCATGCAACCTCTTCCCTGCAAATCTCATGCCTCAGACACCCATGTGGAGAACTGTGAACTGCCACACCCCAATTGTTGCATCACTGGGCACAAGGCCTCCTTCAGAACCAGTGGAGATATGCATCCAATCACCCTATCTTTTGCAGGATGAAACACACTGGGCACAAGGCCCCCTCCAGAACCAGTGGAGATATGCACCCACTCACCTTATCCTTGGCAGGATGAAGCACACTGGGCACAAGGCCCCCTCCAAAACCAGTGGAGATATGCATCCACTCACCCTGTCCTTGGCAGGATGAAGCACACTGGGCACAACGCCCCATCCTGGACCAGTGGAAGAAGGCATCCACTTGGAAAACTGTTTTGCAGTCCCCAGGAGCAAGCAGTGGGCAAAGCACCCACTTGAGAGACTTGTGAGACTGTGGCCTTGCACTCCCCAGGACCAAGCAGTGGGCAAAGCACACACTTGAGAGTCTTGCGAGACTGTGGTTTTGCACTCCCCAGGACCAAGCAGTGGGCAAACCACCCACTTGAGAGACTTGTGAGACTGTGGGCTTGCACTCCCCAAGACCAAGCAGTGGGCAAACCAACCACTTGTGAGACTTGTGAGACTGTGGCTTTGCACTCCCCAGGACATCGATGTGGGCATGCAACCCCCTCGAGGAGCAGTGGTGTTATTTCATCTTCCGCCTGAGGTGCCCCCCCTTCCCCATCCCCTTGAGGTACCTGTGTGTTTTTGACCTGATGCCCCTGCAGTGTTCAGACCGTATTGAGGCAGGAGTCAAGTGTGGCCTTGGCCCATGATTTTTGGCCCAGTGACCAACGGACATTTTGAATGGACAATGTACTGTCTTATGTACATATTGTATATTTTTGTATATACTGTTTTTTTTTTATTTATTAGTATATCTGCCTATTTCTAAAATATCACTGTTTAACTCAGCTCCTTTTGTCCTTACGTTCTTCCCGGGAGTTACAGTGTGTTAATGTAATGTTGCTGCTTGTGTTTTTGTGTATGGTGTTGTGGGTGAAGGTGGGTGTGGGGGTGTTGCGTGTTGCATGTGTGTGTCACTCTCTTTTTCCTCCCCCCTCCCCTGTATACTAGGTGCAGTAGTCACTGAGGTGAGTAGTTTCCCTTCCAAGTCCTGTTTCCGCTGTGCTTTTGATGGCGTTGGTACCGCCCCGGAAAAGCTGGCGGATTAGCGGGTTGTGATGGGGTGGGCGGTACATTGTCTTCCGCTTGTCTGTTGGCAGTTACCACTGCAGTGTTTGTTTCTACCGCCGTGGTGGTCGGAGTGTTAAAGTGGCTGTCTGTGTTGGCGGTTTCTGCCGTGGTTATGATCCCATTTTTTTTACTGCCGGCCTGTTGGGCGTATTACCGCTGCTTTAACACCGACCGCCAGGTTTGTAATGAGGGCCTAAGTGTCAGTGCATACATTAGTCTGGGCCCAGGTGCCTCAGTGTATACATCAGTGTGCATCTGTGTGTGTCACAGTCTGCATTAGTGACATGCCTGAATGTGTCAGACTGCGCTTCAGTGTGTGTCTGGGTGTGTCAGTGTAGGCGCTAGTGTATGCCCATGTGTGTCAGTGTATGCATCAGTGTGTCTCTTGATGTGTTAGTGTATGCATCAATATGTGTTTGGACATGTCAGTAAATGCATCAATGTGCCCCTAGGTGTGTCAGTATATGCATTAGTGTGTGCATAGGTGTGTTAATGTGTTTATGACTGTGTGCCTAGCTGTGTCCGTGTATGCATAGGTGTGTGCCTGGGCATGTCAGTGTATGCATCAGTATGTGCCTATGTGTATATGTGTGCACATCAGTGTGTGCCTGGGTGTATCAATGTATGTATCAGTGTGTGCATGGGTGGGTAATGCATACATCAGCATGCCCATAGGTGTGTCACTGTATGCATTTATGTGCAGCCAGGTGTCTCAGTGCACTCATCAGTGTCATCTGGATGTGTCAGATTATGCATTACTATGTGCGTGGATGTGTCAGTGTGTGCTTCAGTGTGTGCCTGGGTGTCTCAGTGTATGCATCAGTTTCTACCTAGCTCTGTCAGTGTACACATCAATGTGTGCCTGGGTGTGTTAGTGTATACATCAGTGAGGGCCTGGGCATGTTAGTGTGTCCATCAATATATACCTTAGTGTATGGCTGGGTGTGTTAGTGTCTGCACTGGTGAATATAAAAGTGGCTCTGCAATATTTCTCTAGATGTGTGACTCACCCTACCATTTTGTTATTACCTATATGAGTACAATATCTCTACTAGAGTGCGTGTATACCTGGGCATAGAGGTCTGGAAACTAACATCTTACTCAATGAAACTCAGAAAATTGTGTTTCATGTTTTAATAAGAAACAACTTCCTTCTATGACCTATGTGCATCTCGCTTAAAGGTTGAGTTATTTGTGGGAAACAGGATGCTTAAAGCTTCTAAAACACATCTTCCAATACCAAGTCTAGTTAAGAATAAAAATGTGTATCTAGGGTCATCATTAGTTACAAAAATAGTAGAAGGCTTACTAAGCAGGTTTTAATGCTAACTGAAACTAACAGTACATGTTCACACTTACACTTTCATGTAGTATGATTCAGTCATGTCTGTGTCTAACTGCTAGTGAAACAATCTCTATAATTTCTCAATACATATGTTACTCTTTCTGTTAATTTAACATTGCTTTTATAAATATCCATATCAGACTAGGCATAGAAATGTATGTTTTTTAAACTTAGATCAACATTGGGAAATAATTAATGACTAATCACTGCATTCAATATGGTAGCTTCAACATAGCTCAGGAGGCAGTTTAGTATACTTCAAAAAACTGAAATGGCCATCAAGCACCTTTTCTATTTTCTACTAAATCCTTTAGTTATTTATTGGATGACTTTTGTGCTTTCTTTACATGAATCACAAACCTACTATTTGTACTTCTTATAACATTTTGTCAGCAAACTGCTCAGTTTTATTTACCAAATACTCACTCATTCCTATACTAATACTTTTGTAAAATAAACTGCATTTCACTACACATACCTTATAAGAGTGCTTGTTAAAGGGTATGCTTGTCTTTCAGTATCAGTTAGAATTTCTTCATGGCGAAAAATGTACATAGTCCAACTACAGGACTGGTAATCCACTCTCACAGAAGGCAACCATTCATGGTACTAATTTTAATCTTTGCTTTGCTTATGTTCGAGGACTTATGGCTGGCTTCTAGAGTTAACCCTTTGAAACACTTATCAAAAGATAGCCCAATTTGGTAGTAGCTGTCACTGGATCTGCAGATCTACTATGGTGCTCAGCCCGGACCCCTGTATAAATCCACAGATCCACTGTGGCACCCAGTGCGGCCCCCGTGTACATCCACAATTGGATCCCCAGATTCGGGAACAAGTACCAAATACTTTTTCCAACATGTTAAAAAACACAAATCCATATCCATGCCTTTACTTCTGACAAAAAGCTATGTTCACACTAAACAATAATTTTCTTAAATATTCCCAATACATTTGCAACAACAAACTTAGGCCCTAATTTATACTTTTTGACGCAAAACTGCGCTAAAGCAGTTTTGCGTCAAAAAGTTTAGCGCTGACTAGCGCCATTATTTAATGCCACCCAGGCATTATATTTATACTATGAAGCTAGGTGGTGCTAAACATAGTTTAGAGTCATTTTTCACAACGTTAACCATTGCGCCTTGTCGTAAGGCAAAATTGCGTTAACTCCGGAAAAATGACTCTAATCCGTTTTGCAACATGTAAACAGGTTGCAACACGGAAAGGCACCATTTTTGCCTGCAATAGCGTCAAATATAGACTCTAACGGAGAAAAGAGTGCGAAGGAGATCTAAAATGGACCCAGGAAGCCAGGAAAGACCCAAGGGAGTCCCCCAATCAAACAGGAACCAGCCGGGAGGACACAGACAAGACCCAGGGGAGGGAGAAGGAGAAGAGAAAGTGTTGTTTCAGAGCGGAGGAGCATGAAATACTGGTGAGAGAGGTGACGGAGGATCAAAATCAACTCTTCATCACCTCCAAATTGCCAATTGGAAGGAGAAAGGCAATTTGGCAGCAGATAGTAGACAAGATCAACAGTGTGGCACACGTCAGGAGAACCCTAACATAGTGCAAGAAATGCTGGCATGACTGCAAGTGAAGGACAAAGGAAAAAATGGCAAAGAACAGGAAGGCAGCACTGCAAACTGGAGGTGTGTCCAGCACCACAAGAGGACTTGGACAAGATGGAGGAGATGGTTGCAGCGGCCATCCCGGAGAAAATCGTCACAGGAATCGCAAGACAGGACAGCCCAGACTTCCAGGAAACACCACAAATGCAGGGTAAGTTGCATGGGGGAAGTTTGTGCTAAAATGGCAAGTGCAAGAATGGGGAGGCACATAGGACACACACAATTCATGTCAAAGGAGCGCAGAGGGACACATTGCACAAGAAGCAAGTTGCACCATGGTGACATAAGCTACACATGTACCTACGCCATATATGATCACTGTGCCTCTGTTTGTGTCCTCACAGCATCCCTTGCATATAGTCATACCAACCCTACCAACACGACCAAGACTTCAGAAACTATGTATTCAGTTAATACCATTCCTGGGGTAACGTCATGGTGGTGTACCTTGAGGTAACATCTTACAACTGCCTTGCCTCATAGCCAAATAACATGTGTGCTGCATCTCACAGCACACAAGTTATTGCAACTATCCTAACAGTACCCAGACATGTGCCAGTAGCACCACCACCCCGCACATTGACAACACATCAACAGAAGGCAGCCACCTTTCCATCATGCAGTCAGGATGCCCCCTGGGTGCAGGGAACAATGAACTGAACAGTCATTGGGGGAATAGCAGGCTGGTCCTGTTTCATTGGTAACATGCCACTACCCAGACCAACTAAACTGCTGTAGTGTTCAACCACATATCTTGATGTTGAACAGAAATGTGCCACTACAGAAAATATGTACCACAGGTAGAAAACGGTAGGTCACAACAGTCACTGGCTGAGCCCACAACTACTCTGACACACCCATGAGGGACACATATGAATCGGGAAATAAGCACACACATACAACACATGTGGTATGACTGTAAACATAATGGCGTATAATTCAACATGGATTGGCGGGGGATGGTGCATGGGCAAGTCTGGTGTTGGTAAGAGTGCCAGTGCAGTTTACCCTTTGCGGTTGGCAGTATAAGTCACATTTTGGGATGGAGGCTGGAAATCTGTCTGCTCATGGTAGCTCTGTGGGGCATTTAGTACAACATTGTTGATGGATCAAATAGAGTCAGTGCCAGTTTTGGGATGCATTGGGTGTGACAGGACATGCTGCACTTAGCCAGGCAAATCAGGCAGTTGGAAGGACAAAGGGCCAGGGCATGGGACCCCCTGCACTGCCCTTGCCAGGTGCATGGGCTGTGCAGGGACACCCAGGAGCACACCATACCACATTACCACCAACCTTTGCAGGAGGGTTTCACCGCCATTGAAAGGTGGGTGGAAATGCAGAAACAGACCAGGAGTTTAGCATTGAACGTAATACAGGTCTGGTGTTACAGGACAACTGGCATTGCCAGTCTGTAAGCTCCTGGAAACCTCCCAGTACCAGGCCATTGGCTCATGGGGCATTCCCCATTAACAACAGTTGTCACTACCACCTGTGCTGTTGGAGCTGGTCAAATAGACAATGGCAGTCAGGTGCCCACAGGACTGATGCACTTGAAATGAGGGATCAGTATGACTACCCTCACAATCACCATCAAACTAGCTTCAGGCCCTGGCCTGGGTTCAACTCCTGTTAACTGGCTATGTCCACAGACGCATTTACCATCAGGCACTGTCACATACATAATGATGTACACAGCACAATTCTGATACCCATGCTGGACATCCCTGGGTCAACCCCTGGGTCTGTGTCAAATTAGCTGCACTGTCACCATGCCACATCTCATGTATCATAGTGCAACGAGGGATGCATTGAAGGGAAGGACATAGGTGTGTAGGGAGGCAAACCCACCTGCACAGAGCAAAGATAAAATTTAACTCTGCTAGGTCCGTGAGTGCTATGCAATGTAGCACACATTCACAAACATCAACATGAGGAGTTATCAATGGTATCAAGAGCATAGTGTCCTGGCAATGCCATACCTGGGGTGGTGCAAAGTTTCAGCACTGCATGGGTGTATGTGAAACATCTAAGACTGTGACATGGGAAAATTGCCTTGTATGATGCTCTGGCATGAGCACAGCAACACCCATTGCAAGGCTTCACCATGCAAATGGATGCATAGGGAGGGTTGACGATGGCAAGATGGTGTCAAGCCACAAAAAGGATACACATCACATCTAGAAGATATGACGCAGCCAATAGCACCAACTGGGCTTCCCTTCATGTGACACGCAGGTGGGGCATAGGGCTGATAGACTGCAACCATTATGTACACGAACAGTGTTTGGGTACAAAGATGACAATGATCCTCCAATAGCAAGTCAGTGACATGACATATCAACTGCCACAACACAGATAGACTGATTTTACACCATTTCATTGTAGAGGATGATGACTCTCCTGCAAATCTGTCTGTCCTGGAGTACCCCGGGGACCTGGATGACCAGCTGACAACCATCAGCCAAGAGACCCTCCAAGACGTTCTTGTATCCCTCCAGACACCACCTCCAGTTGCAAGCAGGAGTATTGTTGTAGCAGCCATCCCAGAGGCCCCACCCAACACCCCAATAGTACGACCTGCCAGCACCAACACAGCTGAGGACTCCAAGGACCCAAGGACCAGCTTTGAGAGGACAGTGGTAGGAGTCCAGCAGGAGCTGGCCAAGGAGGTGCAGGTGGAAATGCAAACTTCGGGAGCCAACCTAGAGGGTATGCCCAGTGCATCGTTACAGCCATTGAACATACAGCAGCCAAACGAGGCACACACAGTCCCCAATGCATGAAGTTCAGCAGTGTCTGAGGGACATAGCTGCTGCCATTAGGGAGAGGTCACAACAACTTCCCTCCCAAACAGGCAGCAGTGGGATTGAGGACAAGCTGGACTCCCTGCACCAGGAAGTGGACTCCCACAGGGCAGACATGGCTGCCTACAATAGGGATGTTGCTGCTATCCTCAAAAATCAGTGGCTCCCCCTTGCCACAGTGATGCCATCTGTTGTTCCCCAGATGGCAGCTGACAGGATTTGAGAGTCCACATCTCCAACCATTGAATTGTGAGTAGCCCCCTCTATCTCCCCATCACTACCAGCAAGGGCAGAGGAGCACCACACACTTCGGAAGATGAAGATGTGGAACAGATCATCATCTCCCGTAGGAGTTCCTGGAAGCACCAGCCCATGCCACATGGGCAGTGATTTTCTTTTGTCCTGTGCTTGCCATCATGCCAGTGTTAGCACAGTCAAAGATATGCACTCTTCTGTGACACATTGTTGACCTTTCTGCTATGGACTCCAATAGTCTTTCACTTTTCAATTGGCACTTCATGTTCCCTGCACCGAACAACACTTTACCCAAGCATTTCCCATGACATGTCCCCAACCCTGGACTTGTGTTGTGTCATATTTGGATAGATTTCATTGATGTGGTTCCCAGACCTGGACATTGTAAACATTGCACAATGACCCTTGTAAATAAACACAACCTACACAACCTGCATGGCTTTGTTTATTGTGACACATCTACTACGCTTAAGAATTGTGATGTTAAGTCATAGAGTATCAGTACAAGAGTGCAGGAATATGGCGGCACATATCTACCACAAGGTACCTACATGATGAATGTTGATGCTGGTCTCATCCCCTAAAAGAAATTCACTGAGAATCTCATAAAATGTTGAACATATACATGCTTCACCCACTACATTATGGCAGGAATGGCTGTGAAACAGTTCTTGGGCAATACCGTCAGCTGGGAGTACCAGTAGAACTCATTGGTGTGAAACAGAGGTACTTAACTTTATCTGTAATTGGCACTGGTCAATTTAGCAAGATAGATATGAAATGTAGTCTGTCGTCAGATGTCCTAAAGTGCCCAACATTCCTACACAGGACCCAAACAATGAAAGCTGAATTATCATGCCTATCTGTCCAAAACAAAGTTAACATAGCCACCTTGAGTGGTGGGTACAGAGGATGGCAGATGCATAGACAAGTAGATGTGTGGTAGCTGCCAATGTGACAGCTCAGTTGTGAGAAGGTGAGGAACATGTCAAGAGAGGGATTTGGAGGCAGGGCACAATCCCTATGCCAACACACAATTTCCACTATACACTCATGGGAAGACCCTGAGACCCAAGCATATGACACATGAAATAAGGGAGTACCCGATTTTTTTTAATTAGAAGTAAACTAAACTAAAAAGAGAGACCCAAGCATATGACATATGAAACAAGGGAGTACCCAAATCTTTTTAACTAAAAGAAATGAAGAACACCTTTCCTAACCTATCCTAACTACCATAACCAACAACTGACCCTAACTACCCTATGCTACTCTTACCTAACACACTCTAAACATTGGCCTCCCCATTGTACATTTTGGCAGCTGTTAAATTGAGACAGGCAACCATCAGTGTCAGCATTGTGTGGAGTTTGTACAGATTATTAGCTTATACTCTACATCTTATTGCACATGCACTCCAACTCACATTCCGGATAAAACAATGTCCCAGATAAATACAATGACAACGCTGCCTTAGCCTCATTTCATTGATACCAAAGCGATGCACAACAAGATTTGAAACAAACTAAATTATGTGTGCATTGATTTTGTGCCATGTTTAACAATACAAAGGCAGTGTCAACTTCACATAGATCGGGGCCATCATATGTGTCAAATGTTCAACCATACATCACCAGTAACTTGAATATGTTATTGGGAGTATGGTAACCATAAGGGGTCAGTGTTGATAGGTACACATGCACGCCTGATCAATATGACTGTCACCTACACTGGGAGTATCACATTTACCTACAAATTTGTTGTTCCTCTCCCCCTGTGCCCCGGGGGATGGCCATGCAATCCATCATCTCAACTGTCCAGGTTATCCACCAAGGCATGCACACTCATACATTGAGTCAGGGAGGGACCATATGTTAGGAAGGCTGCCAACTAGGATGCTGGTTACCATTGGTCTATCACATCTACATTCATGTGTCCAGTTGTAGACATCCATCAATACCTGATCTGCCAATACTATTCCTCACACATTCATATCCATGCCAGCACACGTCTGGCCTTGAGCTGCATGCACGCCTATTACATTCCACATAAGTGCAACATAAAATGAGTGCAAAATATGGAGCACTATGCTGGGGGACAATTGCCCACCCAGCCCTACAGATACATTAAAATACAGGGATGGACCAAATTGTGTTCAAAATGGTGCATCGCTGTGTTGTGAGAATGACGGTGTGTCCCAGTGCCAATATTTTCACAGTAATGCACTTCTTAGTCACATATGGGCCTACATGTGGCTTGCCATCACCTTGTTTACACGATGCTGCCCATTGAGCACCACAAGCCTCACAAGATATGACTCTCTGCTTGTGCATGGGTAACTCATAAATGGGACACAATGTCACCATCCAGCCTACTTTGATATCTGATCGTTTGAGAGCTCATCACTTCTAGCATTGTGTGCAACAAACATGACTCACTCATATCAAACCCTCAATTACCACACAGGACAGACATTATCACACTTACTGGATACTTCTGGGTCCTCAAATTTTGCCACTTCGCCGAAGGTGTAAGGGGCAGGTACACCTGTAAGATATGGATGTAAAACCATGCTTATTGTCATATCTCTGTCACTAGTAGTGGACAACATATGACAGTGTGTACTATTTTAGAGGAGTGAGCTAGTTATCCTGGTGTATAATAGTGCAACAGACACACCACTGCAAACTCACAATGAAACTGACACTCAGGTGAGTGTGAGCCACAAATGTGCACACTTACACTGGGCCTGGAACTCATGCAGTGCTATACCCTGCAACAACTATATGTGGTCAATCTATAGTAGATGGAACTCCATGGTATGAGGGGGAGTTGGGTGACAAATACATGACATTAGCTTGTGGTCTGCAAGACAATTGACTCCGGTATTCTACCTTGTCCTGCAAGGCACCCAGAGGTACTTTGTGATGGACATGCAGCTCAATTATTAGTCTGCAATGATCATGCATTGAGTAATCCATGACTGATGTGGCAAAGTTGTCTGATGGTATCAAATGCCCCATTGCCTGTGCCCCCTAAGGCAGGTAAGCCCCCTTTGCTAACATAAAGGCAGGGATCATGTGTGTAAAATGATGACAATGTAACGCTACACATGGATTTCCCTACTTTGTTGACACAATCCAGTTGAATACGGCATGCTGGCGGAGTGTTGGCGTATCAGACATGACACTATGTCAGGGCACAGGTGTTGCCATGCCCCCTGAAATGTGTGACTTAGTGATGGTTGTACATGACTCACCAAACATCTGACCTGTATTAGTAAAATGGTAGGACATGTGAACTCCAGTTCTAGACAGGCGCAGTTGCACTTCATTCTGGTTGCATGCAACATATCCACAAACATTGCATGAAGCACTCCAACACATCTGCTACTGTCATTCAAGAGCAGTGAACAGTAAATAGTATGCCAAAGGGAGACTCACCAACAGGGCCACTGATCACCACACCAAGATGGTCAAGCAGATCCTGCTCCCCGGTCACCAGATCTGCCCAGCGATGTTTGAGCTGGTGCTCGTTGAGAGTGCTGCGAAACACCCTCTTCACGTGGTGGAGCACCTTGCCCCACCGCAGCCACCTCACCTCCGTCCGGTAACCTTGGATTACATGGCCCCCATCCCCAACATTAATGGCAGGTAGTGGGCTGCCAGCCACACAAAGCCTCCCTGCTCCTCCTCTCCCATCCTTGTCAACCTCCCCTACCAGACATAACTACCAGGCACAGGTTGACAACAAACAAAATGATTAGAAAGGAAACTTAAGGTCCAAAAATGTATCCCAAATAACCCTACTTATCAGCTATCCCGGACAGACACCTCACAGTACAAGTACAATGATAAACACAGAAAACACACACATTTAGTGACACTGGGACAAAGTACAGTCAAAAATATGAAAAACACAACAGGAGGGACACCACAAGATACAATACTGAGCAAAAACACACCACCAACTCCAGGACACAACCACACAGTCAAAAGAGGCACCGACTGTAAAGGGAAAGTGAAAGTACACCCATTGTACCATGCCTACAAACAGGATTTCCTATTACATCACGTCCTGTCCCTGTGTGTCACGTTTTCTGTTATTCATGTATTTATTTGACGCATTTGATATTTGCATGAGTATTTTAGACGCATCACCTATGTGCATCTTTTTTTGTTGGCGCATTACCTTCATGCATTGAATTAACAGAAAATCAGCATTGAGAGGACTGCGAAGTTGGAATTCACGCTAAGGGTCCATGAGTCATATATTTTGCGTTTCGTGATGTTTTCGATGCATTTGCATCAATTATTTTGACTTTATTCCTGATTGTGTGATTTTGTTCCATTGTCTATGGATGTACCCTGTATCAACATACAAATGGAATGGGCTGTGGTGCAGTGTGGCATACTGTGTATGGCCACATGTCGTAGTTCAATAAAGATTGTGATTTGAGTGTGATTGGTATGTTACATCGATGTGTGCATTACAGAGTCAACAGTGTGCAAATATTTGCACGTCGTGCATATATATGCTAGTGTGACAACAGTGTATCCACATATGTATGGCAGTCAGTACTATGTTCTGGTATGTGATTGTGAATTGTGTTTACATATGTGATGTGTGTAGTTGTTTCTCGGAGCATAACATTTAATACGACATATAGAGTTCGGCATTGTTGATGATGGCTGATGAATGCTACCTAGGTAACGTTACCCGACAACTGTCTCCATATGTAGATCTTGAGTTTATGTTGACTTGTGTGTGGAGCACACATATGTCTGACATGTGTACACATTTGGTACATACTGTGATTGACACACTCTGCCTACATTCCACCCATATTATGTTTTGTCCACAAATGTTTGATTAAGCTCATTATATTTAACAATGGTTGTTGTTTGTGTGTGGTGGACCTGCAGCCCTAGCTGCATATGTTCTCATCCATTCTGATGTGCATTCCACAGATATGTCCGTACAAAGTGTGAGCTTATGTGTACCCTGCGTAAGGATTGGGCACCATGGCAATGGAAGGACTAATTACCATGGATGTACTGCACAGACACAATTTCTTCCATTGCTTGGCATACCTAGTCTAATCATGATGGCCATTGTAACCAATGATGTCCCCCCCTTGTCACACATGCTCCATGCAGCCATTTCAACTCTCACACTGAGTTGTGACAGCGGTCTGTTCAAACATTACTGTCTTACCAAATTTTGATATCCACTGCCTCATGTGTGGGGCCCTTGTTTCCCTCCTATTTGGACATGTTGTGTGGTGATGAGCTATTGTTGTACAAGTTGCCAACGTGGATGTAATTCATAGGTTGTGGTCCCTACATTGTGTCCTTCAATTGTCACATTCAAGTGATTAGGTTATTTGGTATGTGTGTGATGGTAGCAGTACAATCTTATGTATCACATAGCTACAGTACTTTTCAGATTAGTGTACCCTGCGTAAGGATTGGGCACCATGGCAATGGAAGGACTAATTACCATGGATGTACTGCACAGACCCAATTTCTTCCATTGCTTGGCATACCTAGTCTAATCATGATGGCCATTGTAACCAATGATGTCCCCCCCTTGTCACACATGCTCCATGCAGCCATTTCAACTCTCACACTGAGTTGTGACAGCGGTCTGTTCAAACATTACTGTCTTACCAAATTTTGATATCCACTGCCTCATGTGTGGGGCCCTTGTTTCCCTCCTATTTGGACATGTTGTGTGGTGATGAGCTATTGTTGTACAAGTTGCCAACGTGGATGTAATTCATAGGTTGTGGTCCCTACATTGTGTCCTTCAATTGTCACATTCAAGTGATTAGGTTATTTGGTATGTGTGTGATGGTAGCAGTACAATCTTATGTATCACATAGCTACAGTACTTTTCAGATTAGTGTTTGTAACATGCTTCCTGAGGTTAGACTCACAATCCTGAGGTATATGTTGTGGGGATTGAAGAGACCAAAGCCAGATTGTGTGAATAAGTGAGGTGTTTATTGACAAAATGTACAAGGTGAGTTAAGTGATTATTAAGTGAAGAAGTTCTCAACTATGTGCAGTCTGCAGCATTTCCCAGCAGCTGTGCTGTGCTGTTCCCCCTCCTTTTCTTCACCACCATCCTCCTCCTCAGGCAGGCCATCAACCAGCTCATAAAAGGGGATGTTCATACGCACACATATGTTGTGAAGGATAGCACATGACATTATGATCTTGCAAACGATGTGGGGGCATATAGGAGGTTGCCTCCTGTGATGTCCACGCATCTGAATCTTGTCTTCAGGATGCCAAATGTCCTCTCTACAATAGTCTGTGTCCTCCGATGTCCCTCATTATATGCACACTCTGCTGCTGTGCTTGGGTTGGAAAATGGGGTCATTATCCATGGCTGTGTGTCATAACCCTGATCCACTGCAAAAGATTAAAGGGGTAAGTTGTTGTTAAGGCTTGCAACAGGTTTGTCATTTAGCATGGCAGCTGGTTTTTTGAGTTGGCTGTGACTCATATGTGTTTGTGGTATGGTATGAGTTCCTGGCCTTGTGTGAGGTCTCTTCAGCACTGGGTTGTTGGACATGATAATCTTGTGTTTGGCTCCAGGATATGGGTCAAATGATTTGGATTCCTGACTGATGGTCAGTATGTATGTACCATGCGTTGTGTAGTGCACCTTTGTATCAGTGTGCTATCACTGGAGGGGACATGGCACATCCTCACTATACAATGGGGTCAGATATGGTGGCAACATGGTAGCACTACAGAGCCTAAACATCCCGTCCATTTTGACACGTGTCATTGCAGATGATGTGCAACACTTACGGCCTTTGAAAATGGGTAAGTGACAATGCCCAACACATCTCCGAAACTGGCTGCACTGTCCTGCAACAGTTAGACTATGAAAGAATGCCCCATGTGTGACATGTTACTAGGCAACCCTTTGTTGTACCCTGCGCCAGTTGCTCATATGCAGCCGTGCACCTGCACTACTTACCTTGCACCAGGGTACTTGGATAGCTGCTCTGTGGAGATGGATGTATCTGTGCAGGAAGAGACACTGCCCTATACATATGCTGTTTTGATGGACAATTGGCTTTCTGTGTGTGCAGCAGTATGCAGCAGGCATAGGTGGCACAATCATCTGAGTTCAAAGCACAGTCCACTTCCTTATTGCAACCCGCAAACAGCCCCCCTGGGATGGTATTTGTTGTTGACACTGCCTCAGGTTTTAGGTGACACCTACATCTGAGTCAGCATCATCATGCTATGTATCTTATGGTGACAGACTTTCAGCAACACACATTGCACGCCCCTTTCACGCTACATACTGCATGGGAGGATGGCAGATTTACAATGTGGCTTCAAGTCATTAAGAAACAGTGCAGGCCATGACAATGGCACTGTGGGCTTTTACATAGGTCCCTTGGTGATCCAGAGTGGCAGCTAATGTTTGTGGCAACCATGAGGTGTCCAAAGGTGTGTACCCCATTGTTACAGGATGATCAACCTAACAACCAGTGTCTATCCTATGTTCAAACACATGAATCAGCATTTATAATGTCAACACATGTACAGTGCAGGCTATAGGATGGAGCTGAGCTATTTAGCAAATGTGTCCCTTGGCACAGTACATGTGAGGTCAGTGATATCCTGTATTCTCCTACAGAGTCCCACTATGGCATCTATGATCTGCACTGTCTGACAGTGACTCTGCCCCATGGTGGGCCATTCATTGTATCTGGTACAGACGTGATGGTGTTGTGGGTCAGTAAGTGGTGCATGTGAGGTGGCACTCAAGTAGGTGTCATACCACGTATCACACAACTGGCACATGGTATGTGATGGCCATTGATCTTGTATTCTTAAGTGTGTGATCCAACGTGTCTGGCAGATGTCTCTGCACACTACAGGTAGGACAGGTATGTGTTGATGAGATGTAGTTGGTATAGGCAGCAGTTGTCTAGTATTTGATGTTTGTTCTCACAGTGATTTTCACGGCATGACTTGAGGGATCTGTGCCTATTTAGAACTGACATGACATGGGAATGGTGTATGCCATTGACATGGCTGTGCTATTCTTTGTTTGGTGTACTGAGTGTGAAGTGTACATAGTAGGCAACCTGTGGGAACTTTTAGTGGTCTGTGTAGTTCTTCTGATAGCAAAGGGTACATGTCTGCACCTGTCCTTCATGTGGTGTGCCTGTCAAGTAGTGGGTGTGTTACATACATGTGGGTGTATGTGTTTGTGGTGTGCACTGATTATGCTGTACTCCAGCATGGTGCATATATGTTATTATCTGCACATCTGTGTTACCCTGGCCATGTGTTAATGTAGTGGTGTATGTCTTGTGTGTCCTACAGGCTTGCTGTGTTGTGTGTATATTGCTAGGTTTTTTGACTTACTCACAAGTAGGCCATTTCCATATTGTCCATCCTGGAATTGTTCATTGATCCTGCTGTGCCGGAATATGAAGGCATCATGGACAATCCCTGGATACTTGTAAAAAATGTTTATGACTACTCCCCGGTTGTCCACTATGGCCTGTACATTAATGGAATGCATGTGCTTGTGATTACAGTGTAAGTGCCCTGTTGCTGCAGGTGGTACGAGCTGGACATGAATGCAGTCAAATGCACCACGCACATGCGGGAAGCCATGGATTTGATAAAACTCCTGTATGGTCTCCTGCTGCTTTTGCTGGGTGTTGGGGAAGCTGATGTGGCAGAGTGTCAGGGAGATTTTACCATCTAACATCTTTGGCACGAACGTAGAGAATGACAGCTGTGAGACACCAGCAACCAGGGCACCTGTTGTTTGGAAATTAGCCACTTGCCAGCATGTGCAGGCTAGCTGTGATTTGTATCTCAATGTGGTGCAGCAGGTGTAGTATGGCTTGCCGGTTCAGTCTGTAGGTCCTAATGATGTCTTGGTCCCTGAGGCCAAGGAGGGCTTTAACCCAGGAGTTAAATCTTTATGCTAATCGGGGTTAATGTCATTTTTTTGCTCCGCCTCCCACCCGTGTGTTTTTTTTGCCCGGGTGGATAAATATGGAGCTAGGGGGTTAGAGTCAGTTTTTGGATGGGAATGCCTACCTTGCATCTCATTGAACCAAGAAGGTTTCACATATCTGAAAAATGACATTAACACCAATATTTTGATGCTAGACAAGTCTAGCATCAAAATATAAATATGGCGTTTGTGCTGAATTAGCGTCAATAAAAATGACGCTACTTCAGGGTAAACAGAGTATAAATATGCCCCTTACCTTCTAGTCTATTTTTATTCCCTTACCCCTCTTGCTCCTGTAACTGTGTTACCACAGAAATACAGTCAGCAACATTCTGCTGCAGCACGTCACAAGTTCAAAACAGTTTCTGACTAAAGCATGGTTACTTTTAAACCATCTTCAGCAGGTGTGGTTGAAGCTTTCACAAACAAAAACATATCACAGGTACTAATACTATTTTCCAATTTACCTAAAGCCACTCCAACATTTGCTTACGATTCATATAACCTCACTACCTGGATCCATGGGCAAACATATCTGGAACAGTCCATCAAATATGTGATTTGAGGTTATCTTCTACCATCTTTTTTAACTGAACTTCATTTCAACTTTGCCTCATTCAGCTGTAGCCTTCTGCTGTATGCTCAATCAATCAGGGGGTCTTGTAGAACACTACTTGTCACCACAGGGGATCTCCAGGTGCTGGTAGGTTTCTGAGAGCCTCAGCTGGAAGGGGATGGCAGTCAAAGAGCCAAGTCTTAAACTCCTTTTTGAAGTCCTTCAGAGAAGGGGGATGTGCAGGGGAGGGGGAGGTAATTCCAAGACTTGGTGGTGAGGTGGGAGAAGGAGAGACCTCCAAAGTGGTCACAACGGATACGGAGACGTGGGCCTGGATTAGGGTGGCTGAGCAGAGTTCTCTGGTTGGTCGGGGGAATGTGAGGTGGTTGTTGATGTAGGCAGGTCCGAAGTTGTGGAGGACTTTGTAGGCATGTGTGAGGAGCTTGAAGAGGCATCTTTGCTGGACAGGTAGCCAGTGGAGAACAATGATGGGAGGAGTGATGCTGGTTCTTCTGGGGAGGTCAAGGATGAGTTTTGCTGCTGCGTTCTGGATGTTCTGGAGGTGGTTCAGGAGCTGTAGTCAAGTTAGTTGGAGATGAAGGCCTGGATTACTGTCTTCCTGGTTGAGATGGGGATTCAGTGGAAGCTCTTGCTCAGCATGTACAGGATGTGGAAGCAGGCAGAGGAGACAGCGTTGTTCTGTTGCTTTAGGGTCAGTTGGGTGTCCAGAATGATTCCAAGATTGCGTCCATGGATGGTGGAGGAGGGTGGGGGGATGATAGAGGCGGGCTACCATGTATCGTCCTGGGGGACGGCTTGTTCCCAGAGATGTTTTGCCCCAGTTGTGCTTGAGGCAATTGGTCTTCATCCAGGTGGCGATGTCAGTCCTGGTGTTTTAGAAGTTGGTTCTTGTGGTGGCAGCATCTTCTGTGAGGGATACGATGAGCTGGGTGTCATTGATGTAGGAGAGGATGTTGAGTCCATGAGTGCCAGAGAAGTCTGCCAATGGTGTCATGTAGGTGTTGAAGAGGGTGTGGCTGAGGGAGGAGCCCTGGTGAACACCATAGATTATGTTTTGTGGTGCAGAGGTGGTAAGTAGATCCTCTGTACAGCCAGAGAGGAAGGAGGACATCCAGTTGAGTATATTGTCTTGGATGCCAGTGCAGTGAAGTCTGGTGATGAGAGTGTGGTGTGCTACTCCCGCTTCCCTCCAAAATGCTCAGATTATGGATTGTGGGACACAGCTTTGTGTTTTGGACCAGAGAGACTGCAAAAAAGTGGTATTGACAGGTATGTGGGTTTATCTAATGTGTATATTATTTGGTTGACCAGAGAGGATTAAAGTGGCATCAAATGCTCCATTTTGTTGAATCTATTAAGGATTGCCAACATCCACCCCTCATGATTTTGCACTGTGGTGGAAATGACCTTGGCACAGTTACAGAAGTTGGTTTGGAAATTTTAATGAAGGATACCTTTGGAAAATTAGTGACACTTTGCCCACACACTGCTTTTGTTTTTCCTAACATTTGCCAAAGGCAGACGTGGAACTGGTCAATTGACTTCTATCCACAATAGACAAATCCAGGAAACCTGTTAAAAAAACTGTGTCTACATTACTCAGAGACCATAACATGGAATATATATATCACAACAACTTACGATTTGAAATGGATGGTATACACAGAAATGGTGGAGTGCATATAACAGACAAAGGCAACAAGGTGTTCATGTAGAACTTGAGAGACTGCATCCTCTTTCATACAAATCATAAACAAAAAGGCTCTGTTTAGAGCCACTCCATTAACCATACACACATTTATTTACTTTTAAAATACTTAGGCCCTCAAAACAACCCTGACGGTCGGTGTTAAAGTGGCGGTAATACCGCAAACAGGCCGTCGGGAAAAAAAAGAGATTACGACCGTGGCAGAAACCGCCAACATAGACAGCCACTTTAACACTCCGACCACCATGGCGGTAGAAACAAACACCGCGGCGTTACCGCCAACAGACAGACAGAAGACAAAAAACTGCCCACCGTATTTCAAGATGCCTATCCGCCACCTTTTCCGGGGAGGAACCAACGAGATCAAAAGCAGTGCAGAAACAGTACTCAGAAGGGAAAACACTCACCTCTCGACACCCAGTGAAGAACCAGGCACCATGGAGCCCGAACTTCAGGTGTTACCCATGTTGGTTTACCTCCTCTTCTACCAGGAGTACGAACGGTGGCGGTGGCAACTACAGTAAGTACTGCACCTACAACACGGGGGGAGGAAAGAGAGTGACACACACATGCAATATGCAACACCCCCCACCCTCACCCTCACAGCCAACAACATACACACAAATACATGCATCAACATTACATATACACCCCCCACCCCCCGGAAGAACGCAAGGACAAAAGGAAATGATTGTAACAATTGTAATCATTAAAAATCCATTAGTCAAAAGTCAAAATGCAGTATATACAAATATGTACACCAACTACACAAGTCCGGATAGTGTACCAATCATTGTCTGTGGCCCAATGGGCCCAAAATGCATGGGCGAAGCCCACACTTAATACATAACTCGAAACGGAGAGAACACTGCTGGGGCATCAGATCAGGGGGAGGGGGAAGGGGGCACCTCAGCCTGATGAATGCACAACGCCACTGCTGTACGAGGGGGCTCCATGCCCATTGCTGTATCCTGGGGAGTGCAATGCCACAGTCTCTCAAGTCTCTTCAGTGGGTTTGTTGCCCGCTGCTTTATCCTGGGGAGTGCAAAGCCACAGTCTCTCAAGTCTCTTCAGTGGGTGGTTTGCCTACTGCTTTATCCTGGGGAGTGCAAAGCCACAGTCTCACAAGTCTCTTCAGTGGGTGGTTTGCCCACTGATTTATCCTGGATAGTGCAATGCCACAGTCTCTCAAGTCTCGCCAGTGGGTGGTTTGCCCACTGCTTTATCCTGGGGAGTGCAAAGCCACAGTCTCACAAGTCTCTCTTGTGGGTGGTTTGCCCACTGCTTCATCCTGGGGAGTGCAAAGCCACAGTCTCTCAAGTCTCTCTAGTGGGTGGTTTACCCACTGCTTTATCCTGGGGAGTGCAAAGCCACAGTCTCTCAAGTGGATAACAGTCTCCACTGGTTCTGGAGGGGGCATGGTGCTCAGAGTGCTTCATCCTGCCAAGGACTAAGGCAGTGTATGTCAATCTCCACTGGCTCTGGAGGGGGCCTGGTGCCCAGAGTGCTTCATCCTGCCAAGGGCTGAGGTAGTCGATGTCAATCTCCACTGGTTCTGGAGGGGGCCTGGTGCCCAGAGTGCTCCACGTGCAGTGTGGCTGGTACAATTCCCTCACCTAGGTGTGCGTGCCACGAGAATGGCGAGGTTCAGGTAGCATGATGCACAATGGAGGCAGCCTCATACCCCACACTGCTGCGGCTTTGCATTCCACCTGCAGGTGCAAACAGTGATGGATGTCATGCCCCATGGAAGCTGCCCAGGGTCCAGGAACCAATCTCCAGCCTCAGACGACTGACCACTGGGGATGGTAGCCATGTCAGCGGTGGTGCCAGTGTCCAAGGATGCCGGGGGGGCGGTGGCGGTGCTTGCGGCGGTGTCTGTAACGGCGGTGCTTGCTGCGGTGTCTGTGGTGGCAGTGCTGGCGGCGGTGTCTGTGGCGGCGGTGCATGAGTCAGCACCTGCTGAGAGACAAAGCAGGATATCTCCTGCAGCCTCGGACGGCTGCCCACTGAGGAAGAGGCTGGGGACTGTCGCTGAGGCTGTAGACGTGCAAGGGGCGGTGCAGGTGGTGCTGCAGGTGGCGGTTGGGATGGCGGGGCAGCTAGCGGTGTTCGCCGCCGTACAGGTTGGCGTGGTCATGGACAGAAGGTGTGACACTGGTCCCTCAGTCGGTGCCACCATGCCCTCTCCTGGCCTGCTCTTCTGCTTTTGGCCCTTCCCCACCTTTGATGGTGCCACAGTTGTCTTGCCACTATCCCCTTTGGTTTTTGATGAGCCCTTGGTGGCTGGTAGTTTCGGCTTCTCCCTCCAGGATGTTGGCACCTTTTTCACCTTGGCAGGCCAGATCTCAAACAGGAAAAAAACTATTTCAGACATTCTCTACACATTCTTTCTCAATATGCCATATTTATTTAAACATATGTAGCCAGGGACCTCCTACCCTAACTCTTCATATGTATCAGTGCCCAGTTATTAGCCCCAGGACCCTTTCCCAATACTACAAAATATAAGTGAACATTTTGGCTCTGAGATTGTACAACCCAAGACTATATGACTATTTGTGTGACTGTATAACTCTTCTTCTGTGTGTGAACTATAGGTGAGAGAATGCATGTAGAAGTGACCGTGTGTGTGAATATGTATATCTACTATGAGAGTCATTGTATGATCATCTCTCTGTGTGTGAGACTGGGTATGTGACTCTCTCCCTGAGTGTGAGAATGGGTGAGAGAGTAACTCTTACTATGAAAGTGGGTGTGTGACTGTCTCTCTTAGACTGGGAGTGGATATTAGAGTGTCTCTCTGGCTGTGAGAGTAGCTGTAAGAGTCTCTCCCTGGGTGTGAGACTGAGTGTGAGAGTGTCTCTCTGGGTGTGAGGGTGGGTGGCGCAGTCTCTGTCTGAGTATGAGACTGTAAGAGTGTCTGTCTGAGTGTGAGAGTGGGTGTGAGAGTGTATGTCTGGGTGTGGGAGTGTGTGTTTTGTCTGTAAGAATCTCTGTATGGAAGTGACAGTGAATGAAAGAGCATCTGTCTGGATGTGAGATGGGTGTGAAAATGTCTGTCTGAGTGTGAGAGAGGGTATAAGAGTATCTCTCTGAGTGCAAGAGTGAACGTGAGAGTGTCTGTATGGGTGTGAGAGTGGATGTAACACATTTCTCTGGATGTAAAAAAAAAGGTGTGACAGTGTTTATCTTGCTGACACAATGGAGGTGAAAGTATTTGTCTGGATGTGAGAATGAGTGTCAGAGCGTATTTCTTTTTTTCGGTTTCCAAGTTCCCTTGATCCGCCCACGAGTTTACACAAGAGATCTCAGAAACCATCCCAAAGATAGTTTTTTGTGTCCATTATTTACTGTTCACACACAACTATATAACCCCTAGGTGGTCAAGGAATCTCTACCCTGATCCCACCATCTCCATTCCCCCCCAGAATTCAGCCTCTTAACCGTTTAACAACAAAATAAAATGGAGACCACAACATTCCTGTCAGGTTGCGACCAGCCAATCAGATTTTTCATGTGGCGTGTGGATCTGTGGATCGATCTGCGGTG
This sequence comes from Pleurodeles waltl, assembly GCF_031143425.1. NCBI lineage: Eukaryota > Metazoa > Chordata > Amphibia > Caudata > Salamandridae > Pleurodeles > Pleurodeles waltl. The sequence continues at coordinate 645,711,127 of NC_090449.1, forward strand.
GATCCGCGGAGCATCTGCATCCCTCTGTATCCATATTTTTGACCTTAAAGTACTCCAAACCTACTGAACAGATTTGCACCAAACCACAAAAAGCACAATCAGTGGAACATGATCTAGCTTGCTGCCAAATCTGGTGTAAGTCTGTTCAGCGGTTTGGGCAGTAGACGTGTCTAAAGACCCAATACAAAAATGAATACAGAGAATGTGTTTTGGGATCCCCCCCCCCCCTTTTCATGGCCCTTTCCTGGCGGATATCCCAAAACCTTCAAGACAACAGCTGAAATGACCAAAGTATAAGTTTCAAAAATTTTATGAAGATTCGTCAAGCGGCGCCAAAGTTATAGGCAAAAGAGAAAATGCTCTGTCTATGGAAACTGGGTCCTAGCCATAACTACCTAGTGGCGACCGCCACTAGGTAATATATAGATATATATCAGATATAACAAAAGCGGCAGAGCCTGATATGTGTGGTAATGAAGTTAAAAAACAGTTGCAGAATTGGTGAGAAGATTCTAATCTCTAGAGTTTGTACTAAAAAATTGGAGACTATAAATGACCAGGAGGTCTGGAGTTCAAATGCGCCCTGCAGGACTCTAAAACTGAAGGACAGGCTCATCTACAAATATAGTGAGCATATGTCCTTTTAAATGTTAAATGTATCCACATACCAGTGAGGCCCTTTAATGAGAAAAGGTCCGGAAGTTGCAAGTAATATTTTATTGGGATTGTATTCATAATTTGCCAACTAATTATACAAGAAATTAGGATTTTTGCAAATAAAAACCGCCTTGGTGTGTCTCGAGGCACCGTAAATGACCTCCCGGTGGGATAGACACTGAACCACAAATTCCATAATGCCTTGGAGTGAAGATAAAGGCATGGCAGAAGAAACAGACTAAACTACTACGAAAAAGATGGAGAGACGAAATGTGTTGTGGAGTCTGATGTTGTGCTGTTAGCTAATAAAAGGAATCAGCGAAATTAAACTTCTGGGAGTGCAGTGATATTCTTTTTTGTGCATACAATATATATATATATATATATATATATATATATATCTACACACATAGGTCCCCAGTAGGTAGTTATAGTTAGGACCTGTTTCCATAGAAAAAGTGTTGGTACCATTTGATGAATCTTCACAAAAGTTTCCAAAAACAGTGCCCTGGTGATTTTTGTTGCTAATGGAAAGTTTTGGGGTGATCTGTCAAGTAGAAGCTAAGAGAAAGGGGTGGTAAAAAAAGTAGCGTTTCCCATGTTAATTACCATAGGACCTGTACACACGAATACAGCTCAAACTACTGGACAGAATTACACAAAATTTGCCAGAAAACTAGGTTTTGGTACACAGATTACGCTTTTGCTTATTTGGTATAATCCTTGCAGTACTTTAGGGGATATAAAAGGGAAAACACATTTGTATATCTGGGCTCATGACGATTTTGTGATTATCATGACGTATTCACGAATGCATGCGACAACAGAGATGCTGTGATTGGCTGGGGTTGAGCTGTCGAGAAAGTTGTGGCTGCCATTTTAGGGAAAAGGTTACGGAACCTTGGGCTGAAATTTTACATGGAAAGTGGCATAAGGGGGCACAGTGGAGTTACCTTGACCCCAGGGCTGTCATGTGGGAGATTATAGTGGTCTAATTAAGACCTTAAAACATTTTTTTGTCAAGAGTTGTGATAATCACAGATAAATTGCAACTCTCAGCTTGGCCCCCTGTGTAATATTGCAACGCCTTCGCAAATAGTGGCGAAAACAAAAAAATACAGTCATCTACTCAGACAGTGATGCACCCACACACAGACCTACTGAGAGTCTCATCACCCACTCACAGACCCACTCAGATACGGAAGCACCCACTCTGGTACCCACTCAGACCCTCAAACTCCCACTCACAGACCCACTCTGACCCTCACACACCGGTCACAGACCCACTCAAACCCTCATGAATGAACTCACAGACCCATTGAGACCATCACGCTCTCACTCACAGACCCTCTAAGACACTGATGCACCCACTCACAGACCTACTCTGACCATCATGCACCCACACACAGACCCACTGAGACACTGATGCACTCACTCACAAACCCACACAGTTCTTCATGCACCCACTCTGAGACCCACTCAGACACTGACACACCCACTCACAGGTACACTCAAACCATCTGCATCCACTTACAGACCCACTCATACACTGATGCACCCACTCATAGACCCAGCGAGACACTGATGCACCCACCAACTGAGATACTAATACATCCACTCACAGATCGCTCAAAGCCTCATGCACCCACTCACTGATCCACTCAAACACGAATGCATCCACTCACAGACCCACTGAGACACTGATGCACCAATTCACAGACCCACTCAAACTCCCACACACCCACTCACAGACTCACACAGACACTGACACATCCACTTACAGACCCTCATGCGCTGACTCACAGACCCACTCAGATACTGACACATCTACTTACAGACACAATCAGACACTGAAGCACCCACTCACAGACCCACTCAGAAACTGACACACCCACTAACAGACCCACTCAGAGACTGACACACCCACTCACAACCCACTCAGACCCTTATGCACACACTCATAGACATACTCAGACACTGACGCACCACTCACAGACCCACTAAGACACTGACACACCCGCTCACTGACCCACTCAGACACTGACAGATCCACTCACACACCCACTCTGACCCTCACACACCCAGTCACAGACTCACTCAACCCCTCATGCATCCATTCACAGATCCATTGAGACCCTCAGGCACTCACTCACTGACTCTCTCAGACACTGATACACCCACTCACAGACCCACTGAGACCATCATGCACCACACACAGACCCACTGAGACACTGACGCACCCAGTCACAAACCCACACATTCCTTCATGCACCCACTCAGATACCCACTCAGATACTGACACACCCACTCACAGACCCACTCAAACCATGATGTACCCACTCACAGACCCACTCAGACACTGATGCACCCACTCACAGACCCAGCAAGATACTGATGCACCCGCTCACAGGCAAACTGAGATACTCATACATCCACTTACAGATCTCTCAGAGCCTTATGCACCCAGTCACAGACCCACTCAGACACTGATGCACCCACTCACAGACCAACTCAAACCCTCACACACCCACTCACAAACCAACTCAGAGACTCATACACCCACTCACAGACCCATTCAGACTGTCATGGGACCACTCACAGACCCACTCAGACACTGATGCACCCACTCAAAGACCCACTCAGACAGGGACACATCCACTCCCAGACCCTCTCAGACACTAATACACCCACTCCCTGACCCCACTCAGACACTGATGCATCCACTCACAGACCCACTGAGACATTGATACACCCACTCACAGGCCCACTCAGACTCACACACATTCCACTCACAGACACTGACACATCCACTCACAAACCCTCTCAGATCTTCATGCAACCGCTCACAGACCCATTTAGACCCTCATGCTCCCACTCACAAATCCACTCAGAACCTCAAGCACCCACTTTGAGACCCACTCAGACACTGTTGTACATACTCATAGACCCACTCAGACCCTCTCACACCCATTCACAGACCCACACAGACACTGACACATCCACACACAGACCCAGTCAGCCCCTCATGCACTAACTCACAGACCCACTCAAACCCTCACACACCCACTAACAGACCCACTCAGACACTCATACACCTACTCACAGATCAACTCAGATTCTCACACACCCACTCACGGACTCACTGACACCCTCATGCACCAACTCACAGACCTGTGCAGACACTGGCACACATACTAAGACACTGATGCACACACTCTCAAACCTAGTTAGAATCTCTCACAGCCACTCTTACCCCGAGACACCCTCTTACACCTATTTGCACACCCAGAGAGATAGGCTGCAGCCAATTCCTGCCCGCATGGCCAAAGGGCCATGTGCAAAGTAGGGTTGGGTGGTTGGGGGGATGGCCACCGGGACTGCCTGCATGGTGCAAGGTTGGGTGCTTATAGCTAGTTGGTCTCAGGGCTTGGCCTCTGGCCAGGCACTGTGGCCAAGTGCCACCGCTCACGGCCGAAGGTCATGCACGATGGTGGTTGGATTGATGTATAGTTATAAAAATGACTATACATTTAAAAAACATAGAAATTCACTGAAAAAAAACCAAAGATTAAAGGGACATTATAGTTAGGAAATAAAATTTTAAAAAACATTGAAATTCACTGAAAAAAATCAAAGGTTACAGGAACGTTATAGTTATGAAATTGAATTAAAAAGAAAACCTTAACAATTCAATGAAAAAACAAAGGTTACAGGGGCGTTATAATTAGGTTCTGAATTTGCTCCTACAAACCTTTAGAAACTCACCTGTTAAAGTTATGTCAAGTAACTATAACTCATGACCTAAGATAACTATAACTCGCTCCCTATCCATGCACTAGCAATTACCCCACAAACTATAGCACTCATGACATCTTTGATAACATCATTAATAATCTCAATGTAAAATTTGCAGTGACATTTTTTATGAAAAAACTGTGCATGGTGGGGGTGAAAGTTATTGTTACTAAGGCCCTGAGGCCAACCCCCTATTAGCACCTAACCTTGCACCATGTACATCCTTCACCTGTATGCAGCAGAGGTTGCCCGTAAGACCTGGCCTGCAGCCAGACCCTGCTGCCAACCCTATAACCACCCACCTCATGCTGTGCACAGCCCTTTGGCCGTGCACAGTGGAAGTTGGCAGCAGCCTCTCTGGGTATCAGAATAGGTGTCAGAGGATGTATCTGGGGCTGAGAGCGGCTGTGAGAGTGCCTGTGTGGGTGAGAGAGTGCATACATCAGTGTTTTACAGGGTGCATCAGTGTGTGTGCGGGTCTGTGTGTGGGTGCATGAGGCTGCCAGTGGGTCTGTTGGTGGGTGCGTCTGAATGGTTCTGTGAGTGGGTGCATAAGGGTCTGACTGGGGCTGTGAGTGGGTGCATTAGGCTCTGAGTGGGTATGTGAGTGGGTGCATGAGTGTCTGAATGGATCTATGAGTGGGTGCCTAAGTGTTTGAGTGGGTGTGTGAGTGGGAGAAATTGAAAGAGAGACAGAGAGAGAGAGAGAGAGACAGAGAGAAAGAGAGAAAGAGAGATATAGTTTTTAGGTTTGGATGTGTGATATACTCAGAATTAGATATTTCTGTACAATTTAAAAAAAAGCATATCATTTATAAAAATGTAAGAATTTCGTAATTCAAAAAAAAAGAGGGAAGCAAATCCAGCTGGACTCGAACCCTGAGTGCTCCTTGTGATGGTCTGTGACCTTCACACTGAGCTATTGCATGCTTTTTTTTTTTTTTTTTTTAGACCTTTATGGGCTAGCTGGGACCGCGAGAAAGCCCTCAAGGGCTCCCCACGATCTCTACATTTTTTGTATGGACCCTTTGGGACACCACCACCAGAGCTAAGAGGTAAGAGGTCAGGGTGTTTATACCCTGGCCACTTTTCTTTATGTTTTACCTTTTTTCTGGGATTCAACATTTTGATGGTTTTCTTGTTAAAGTGTTGTCACACAATCAGATCACAGGACAACATCGGGAGGGGTAGCAAATCCTTCACGTCTCTATATGTAGAAATTAGTTTTCCCCTTCATTTACCAAAAAATACTGAACAAATATACATCAAAACAAAAAAATGGTCACTTTCTGCACCAGAACCTACCTTTCTTCAACATTTGGTGTAATCGCATCCAGTAGTTTCAGTACTATCGCTATTCAAAATCCCTGTGAAAAAATGAATGGGGAAAACATGTTTTGGGATCCCCTTTTTTCTTGGCCTCCCCTAGATGGATCACCCTGAAACCTTCTAGACAGCAGCTGATGTGACTGGCAATTTTTTAAAAGTTTCATGAAGATTAGTCAAGTGGCGCCAAAGTTATAGGCAAGTAAAAAACACTTTTTCTATAGAAACTAGGGTGGTCATTACAACCCTGGCGGACGGTGTTAAAGCGGCGGTAAGACCGCCAACAGGCCGGTAGTAAAAATGTTGGAATTATGACTGTGGCGGAAACCGCCAACAAAGACAGCCATTTTAACACTCCGACCACCACGGCTGTACAGATAAACAGTGCGGCGGTCACCGCCAACAGACAGGCGGGAGACAAACTACTGCCCACAGTATCGCAACCTACCACCTTTTCTGGGGCAGATTCACCGCAGATAAAAACACGGCGGAAACAGGAATTTCTAAGGGAAAATGCTCACCTCTACGCACTCCAGGAGGAACGAGGACACCACGGAGCCGGAACTCCATATTCTTCCTGCACTAGTCTTCCTGCTCCTATACGACGATCATCAATGCCGGCGTTGAAGACAACAGTGAGTACTGCACCTACGACATAGGGGAGGGGGAGGCAAAAGACAGGGACACACACATGCAACACCCCCACCCCCACCCTCACCCACTACAACACACACACCAATGCATATCCAAACATTACAGTAACAACCCCCAACCCCCCTGGAAGAATGCAAAGACAAAAGGAAATGAGTCATTGGAACCATTGTAATAAATCAAAATACAGTAACCAAATATCTACATATATATATATATACACATTAAACAAAATATACACCACCATTAGTAGTGCAGGTAATGCACCATTCATTTTCCGTAGACCACTGGGCCCAAAATGCATGGGCGAGGCCCACACTAGATACCTGATCAAAACGGAGAGAACTGGTGGGGCATCGGATAGAAATACAACAGGCACCTCAGGGGGAAGGGAAGCGGGGGCACCTCAGCCGGATGAATGCACAACGCCAGATCCACAAGGGGGCTCAATGCCCATTGATGTATCCTGGGGAGTGCAAAGCCACAGTCTCTCAAGTCCCTACAGTGGGTGGTTTTCCCACTGTACCATCCTGGGGAGTGCAAAGCCACAGTCTCCCAAGTCTCTACAGTGGGTGGCTTGCCCACTGTACCATCCTGGGGAGTGCAAAGCCACAGTCTCTCAAGTCCATACAGTGGGTGGTTTGCCCACTGTACCATCCTGGGGAGTGCAAAGCCACAGTCTCTCAAGTCTCTACAGTGGGTGGTTTGCCCACAGTACCATCCTGGGGAGTGCAAAGCCACAGTCTCTCAAGTGGATAACAGGCTCCAGTGGTTCTGTAGGGGGACTGGTGCCCAGAGTGCTTCATCCTGTGAAGGACAGAGGTAGTGGATGCATGTCTCCACTGGTTCTGGAGGGGGACTGGTGCCCAGAGTGCTTCATCCTGCGAAGGACAGAGGTAGTGGATGCATGTCTCCACTGGTTCTGGAGGGGGACTGGTCCCCAGAGTGCATCACTCACCCCGTGACGGTCCCAGTTGCGTCACTGCCCCTGCCATCCATGGGTTAGCGGGGCTTGAGTTGGTGGTCTTTGCCCTGTTCAGCGGAGCTTGCCATGGCGGTCTTTGCCCTGTTCAGCGGTGCTTGAGTTTGCTGTTCCTGACCTGTTCATCGGTTCTTGCCCTGTTCAGGGGTGCTTGCCATGGCGGTCTTTGCCCTGTTCAGCGGTGCTTGAGTTTGCTGTTCCTGACCTGTTCATCGGTGCTTGCCCTGTTCAGCGGTGCTTGCCATGGCGGTCTTTGCCCTGTTCAGCGGTGCTTGAGTTTGCAGTTTCTGACCTGTTCATCGGTGCTTGCCCTGTTCAGCGGTGCTTGCCATGGCGGTCTTTGCCCTGTTCAGCGGTGCTTGAGTTTGCAGTTTCTGACCTGTTCAGCTGTGCTTGCCCTGTTCAGCGGTGCTTGCCCTATTCAGCGGAGCTTGCCATGGCGGTCCTTCATTGCCCAGCTGGGTTGGGGCTGGTGGTCCTTCATTGGGCAGCTGGGCTGTGGCTGCCGGGGCCCTCCTGGGCAGCTGGGCTGTGGCTGGCGGTGTCCTCCTGGGCACTGACTCTGGCGGTGGCCTCCTGGCCAATGACGATCGGGCTGGCGGTGGCCTCCTTGGCAGAGGGGATGATGGCAGTCTTCTCTGCCGTGCTGCTCCTCCCAGACTTTGGCGATTTCTTTTGCCCCTTCCCCACTTTGGGAGGAGTCACAGCTGAGTCGACACTCCCCCCGGGACCCTTGTGAGCGGCATTGCTGGCTGGAGTCTTCACCCTCTCCTGCTGGGCACTGTCCAACTTCTGGTGCTTCACAGGGGGGGGGGGACTGGCTGTGCTGTGGCTCCGTGTCGCACTGGCTGACCTGGTGCCCGGTGCACTCCACATACCTCTAACAACAGGCACCACTGGTCCCGGAGATTTTTTGGCTGAGGTGCTAGTACGGGACCTATGAATTGGGGGGGGTGGAAAAGAGGTCAAGCTTGGTCAGGAAAAGTTTCTTAGGAACAATGGGATGGGTAGCTGTAGGAGGTTTGGGAGTGGAGGAAGAGGTAGTGGTTGTAGGAGGTGTACGTTTGGTGACTTTGGGTGAAGGTGCATGCGCTGGAGGCTGTCGTGAGGTGTATGGCTGTTGGGTGGGTGTATGCCTGCGTTTGTGTACTTTGGGAGGGGGCGTCACAGACACCCTGGGAGAGGACACAGGGGACATGTAAATGGTAGTGGGGGTGGTGAGTGCACGTGAGCGGGGTGTGGTGGTGGGTGTGCTGGTGCGGGACGTAGTGGCTGTAATGGTAGTGCATGCAGGTGAGAGTGTATACGAGACTGGGAGGGAGGAGGGAGACGACGAGGAGGGGGACACAGTGGAGGCAGTGGATGTTGCTGTGTCTGTATGTGTGTGATGCTTGCGTGAGTGCCTGTGGGATGTGTGGTGCTTATGTTTGCCTGAGCTTCCCTTGTGAGGTGAGGTGTGTGCATGCTGGTCTGATGGTGTGCTTGGGATAGGCTGGCGTACAGGGGATTGGGTCTGGGTGGAGGAAGTTGGAGGGGGGAGGCTAGACACAGGGACAATGGCTGCCATCAGTGCTGAGGCCAGAGCTTGCAGGGTTCAATGAAGGGCAGCCTGACCAGAATGAATGCCCTCCAGGAATGCATTTGTGTGTTGCAATTCCCTTTCTACACCCTGGATGGCATTCAAAATGGTAGACTGCCCAACAGTGAGTGACCTGAGGAGGTCAATGGCCTCCTCACTAAGGGCAGCAGAGGTGACAGGGGCAGGGGCTGAGGTGCCTGGGGCGAAGGTGATGCCCACCCTTCTGGGTGAGCGGGCACAGGGCGAAGGCTGAGGGGCTGCTGGAAGGATGGTGCTGGTGGGGGGTGGCGGCTGTACCTGTAGAAGTGGGGGGCACAGATTTTGCCGCCACCACAAGGGAGCTCCCATCAGAAGATGAGTCCGTGTCGCTGGTTGCAGATCCTGTGACCGTCGGGAAGCTCCCCTCGCCCTCCGTCCCACTGGTGTATTCCGAGTCTGTGGTGTGGCCCTCCATGGCCATGTGGGATGCAGCTCCCTCATGCTCCGGTGCTACTGTACCTCTGCCTCATGATGCTGATGCACACAAGAACAGGGAGACCACAAAAAGGGGGGGGGGAACGACAGAAGAAAGACAGGCTGAGTGCATGGCTTACCGCTACTGTTGGCCGACAATACAGACACAGCAGCCCCTGCACTACGCCACACTGTTGGGCTCTACAGATGCAATTCCTGGGATATGGCCTACATGGCTATGGTCGACATCTGCACACATAGATGACACAGGGGCATGTATACCTGTACTTGACACTGTACAGAGGTGGGGTGCCACATAGCCTGCATTACGGAGGGGCCTTGCCTACATAACTCGCCCTGGCCTAGGGAAACCCACAGCCCTCCTCCCACACCCAGACACCTTCACTGCACGCAAAGCCGCTGAATGATGTTGTACTCACCCCCTTGTGTCTGCTGTGATGCCCTCAAGCGCCCATCCAACTCAGGGTAGGCCACCGCCAGGATACGGAACATCAGTGGGGTCATGGTTCGACGGGCCCCCCTCCCACGTTGGGAGGCCATCCCCAGCTGAGCCTCCGCCATCTTCTTGCTCCAGCGACGAATGTCCTCCCATCTTTTCCGGCAGTGGGTGCTCCGTCTGTGGTGGACCCCCAGGGTCCGGACGTCCTTGGCGATGGCACGCCAAATATCCTTCTTCTGGTGTGCGCTGACCTACATGAAATGTACAGGGTAAGAAGAGAAGGCATTAGCAACTGCACCGTCGAAGTTAGTGGCCCACATCCCTAGCCTTGCCATGTGGCACATGCATTCACAGTCCTTCATGCATGCAGAACTGTGCCCCCTTCCTTCCTACAACCAGCCCTCTCCACACAGGCATAGCCCATACAACGTGCTCCCTGTGTACTTACCTGTTGGTCTGGAGGACCGTAGAGTAGCGTGTACTGGGGGAGGACCCCGTCCACGAGCTTCTCCAACTCCTCTGCAGTGAAGGCAAGGGCCCTTTCCCCAGACGCACAAGCCATTGTCTCTTCCAGACCGAGGTCACAGCAGCACTTGCAGTGTAGGTTTTCTCCTGTTGAAAATCAGGTATCGAGTGATTGAACAGATAGAAAATGGTGGTCACGTCCGCAGAGGTCACTTCCACGGCGGTGCGTAGCATCACCACCGGCGTACATCGTCATTGGCTCTGGGGACCCATAGGGTCCAATGTTAACCAATGCAGCATTGTGCCGCGGTCTTCGACCGCCTACCGCGACGGTGTACAACGCCAGCGCAGTTACCTCACATCCCATTGTCCCAGTTTAGAGGTCAGGCAGCTGCCATTTCAGGGGCCCACATGGCCTAATTACCAACTGCGTCACACAGACCTAGGCCTTGTCACACAACACAAATACAGGCCAGATTCAGTGTATGAATGGTGTTCTGTGTAGACTGTGGGTACATACCTCTGAGTTGTTTGACTCTTTGGTCACTGTTGTCCTTCCTAGGCACCGTCCGCTGGGACATGTGAGGAGATGGCAGAATCCTCCGGTGTACCGACTGCTGGTGGACCTGTTGACAATGGAGGAGCGACATTTGATCATCACCTACAGGTTTGACCGTGCCACAATCCAGGAACTGTGTACCCAGTTGGAGCCAGACCTGATGTCAGCAATCCGCCATCCCACAGGGATCCCCCCTCAAGTGCAGGTGCTATCAGTGCTCCATTTCCTTGCAAGTGGGTCATTTCAAACAACAGTGGCCATGGCATCAGGGATGTCGCAGTCTATGTTTTCCAACGTGTTGTCCAGAGTGTTGTCTGCCCTGCTGAAAAGCATGCAGCTACATCGTTTTCCCTCAGGTGGAGGATTTGCCTACAGTGAAAGGTGACGTCTATGCCCTTGGACATATCCCCAACATAATAGGTGCCATTGATGGGACCCATGTAGCTCTGGTCCCCCCCCACAGGAGTGAACAGGTGTACAGGAACCGGAAGAGTTATCATTCAATGAATGTACAGATGGTATGTTTGGCAGACCAGTATATCTCCCAGGTAAATGCTATGTTCCCTGGCTCTGTGCATGATGCCTGCATCCTGCGGAATAGCAGCATCCCTTATGCAATGGGTCAACTCCAGAGGCACCGGGTGTGGCTATTAGGGGACTCCGGTTACCCCAACCTGTCATAGCTACTGACCCCAGGGAGGAATCCCAGGACCAGGGCAGAGGAACGCTACAATGAGGCCCATGGGCGGACTAGGAGGGTGATCGAACACACCTTCGGCCTCCTGAAGGCCAGGTTCAGGTGCCTCCATATGACAGGTGGTTCCCTATTCTACTCACCAAGGAAGGTGTGCCAGATCATCGTGGCCTGCTGTATGCTTCACAATTTGGCTTTGCGACGACAGGTGCCTTTTCTGCAGGAGGATGGTCCAGATGACGGTGTTGTGGCAGCTGTGGAGCCTGTGGACAGTGATGAGGAGGAAGCAGAAGAAGAAGAAATTGACAACAGGGACTCAGTTATCCAGCAATATTTCCAGTGACACACAGGTGAGAATATATTCCTAACTACTACAAGTACTTTCACACTTCTACCTCTATCCTGTCTGTCGATTTCAACCAGTATATGGTAACTCAGTTGTACATTTCCATTACGATTTCACCGGTGTGGTTTCCAACGTGTGTTATCTGCTTAGATTCCTCATGGACTTGAGATGTGTGACATAGGTATGTTGACATTACATTTGAGATCGCATTTTGTCACTGTCATTGCTAATACACATTTTCAAAATCACAGACTGACTCCAGATTGTTTTGTGCTTCAAGGGTGTTTATTGCAGTGCTAAATATTGGAGGGGGGTTGTAAAATGGTGAGGGGTAATGGTGGAGGAATGTCCATGGCAGAGTCCAGTCTATTAGTCTCACAGGTGCATTGCCCATATGGGCACAGGAAGTGGAGCTGGGGTAGTTTAAGGTTGGACAGGGTTACAAAGTGGGACAGTGGGATGACAATCAGGGTGGTCTCATTTCTTGGCGGGGGTCTTGGCAGCGTGCTCTGTCTTGTTCCTGGATCTCAGGGACCGTTTGCGGGGTGGTTCTCCATCTGCAGGGGGTGGGGTGCTGGTGTGGTGGTCCTGTGGCGGTGCCTCCTGTCCACGAGCGCCGGCGGAGGTGGTGGGCAGTTCATCGTCCATGCTAGTGTCAGGGGCCCCTTGGAGTACCACAGTGTCCCTCCTGGTGTTAAGTATCTCCTTCAGCACCCCTACGATGGTGCCCAGGGCGGTGCTGATGGTTCTGAGTTCCTCCCTGAAGCCCAAATACTGTTCCTCCTGCAGGCGCTGGGTCTCCTGAAACTTGGCCAGTACCGTTTCCATTATCTCCTGGGAGTGGTAGTATGCTCCCATGATGGAGGAGAGGGCCTCGTGGAGAGTGGGTTCCCTTGGCCTGTCCGCCCCCTGTCGTACGGCAGCCCTCCCAGTTCCCCTGTGTTCCTGGGCCTCTGTCCCCTCGACCGTGTGCCCACTGCCACTGCCCCCAGGTCCCTGTTGTTGATGGGGTGGTGGGTTAGCCTGGGTTCCCTGTAGTGGTGGACACACAGCTGATTGACGTGTCCTGGGGACGGAGGTATGGGCCCGCTGGGTGGGTGCGGTGCTGGTGTTACCAGAGGGTGGAAGGTCTGTGGTGGCCTATGACTGGGTGTGGGGAACCGACTGTCCCGAGGCCCACGATGGTCCGAGCTGGTCATCTGGATCCAGTTGGACAGAGCTGCTGTCATCACCTTGGGCCTCTTCTGTGGGTGGGGTGGAGATGTCTGGACCCTCCTGTCTGGTGACGTTGGGTAGTGGTCCTGCAGGGGTGTAAAGGCATGATTATTGCATCTGTGTGTGTCATGGTGTGCAATGGGTGGGTGAGCATGTACCCCTGTGCTAGCATTCCTGTGTGGGGGCTTGTGTGATGATGGTTGTGGGGGGTGTTATGGGTATGTGCAGTGGGCATGCTTTAGTGATGGGTGTCCATGCTTTGTTGTGTCATGCAGGGCTTGGTGTTGGGATGGGTGGATTGTGATATTAGTACATTAGTGAGGAGTTGGAGTGATAGTGGAGGGGGCGAGGGTGGGGGCCTGTGATAGCATGCAGGTAGGGTGGGGGATATGATAGTTAAGATTTGACTTACCAGAGTCCATTCCTCCACCGACTCCTGCGAGTCCCTCAGTATGCAGAATAGTCAAGACCTGCTCCTCCCATGTTGTTAGTTGTGGGGGAGGAGGTGGGGGTCCATCGCCAGTCCGCTGTACCGCAATGTTGTGTCTGGAGACCACGGAACACACCTTTCCCCGTAGGTCGTTCCACCTCTTCCTGATGTCGTCCCTATTTCTTGGGTGTTGTTCCACTGCGTTGACCCTGTCGACAATTCTTCGCCATAGCTCCATCTTCCTAGCTATGGAGGTGTGCTGCACCTGTGGTCCAAATAGCTGTGGCTCTACCCGTACGATTTCCTCCACCATGACCCTGAGCTCCTCCTCAGAGAACCTGGGGTGTCTTTACCGTGCCATGGGGTGGCGTAGGTGATGTGTGGGGTGGTATATGTGGTGATAGTTGTGGTGATACGTAGTGGTGTGTGGTGTTTTGTGTGTGGAAGTAGTGTGGGTGATGGTGTTTAGTGCCTGTGGCTGCTAGTTTGTGGATGGTGGTGTCTTTCTCTGGCCTTCCTTCAGATTTTTTTGTCATGGGGGTTTGTGGGTGTTGTGGGTGTGTGTTTTATATTGTATTGGGTGTGTGGGAGTGGTGTGTGTATGTGTACCAGGTGTGTGTCTTTCAAATTGTCCAATGTGGTGGTGTTTTGGAGAAGTGTGTATTTTGAGCGTGGCGGTGTGTACCACCAATGGAATATCGCGGTTGAAAGACCGCCGTGTGGATTCATGGGTCGTGATAGCATGGGCGTATTTCTGTTGGCGTGACGGTGGAGGTTTTGTTTTCGCCAGTTTATCACTGACCTTTGGTGTGGCGGACTTGTGTGGGTGTGTGAATTTTGTTGGATTTCGAGATGTGGGTCATAATAGCTGTGGCGGATTTCCGCGGCCGTGGCGGTGTGTTGGCGGTCTTCTGCACGGCGGTAAGTGGCTTTTACAGCCAATGTTGTAATGACCCCCTAGGTCCTAACTAGAACTACCTAGTGGTGATATATAATTCGCTGAAAAACCAAATGTTACAGGGATGTTATAGTTAGATTCTGAACTTACATGTACAAAACCATAGAAATAGCCCTGGCCATGCATAGTTTTTATATCAGTAAATTTATTGCAAATGCTGCAGTGATAATGTCAATGATGTGAAGCAAACTTAAATTACCTTACATTAATCCAACCCTCGCTGTGCATGGCCGGGCACTGCGGACAACACCTGTAGGCACCCAAACCTATGCTATGCCGGGCCTTCGCCCATGCACGGCAGGGGTTGGCTACAGCCCCTGGCCTGTGGCCAAATCCCCTAGAAGCCCAACCCCGGGCCATGCAAAATCTTTGCCCGTGTGTAGCGGGAGTTGACCGCTGAGCCTGGTCCGCAGCCAACTCCCCTTATGGTTCCAACACTCTGCCATGCACAGCCTTCAGCCATGCACGGTTGGGTTGGCCACAAGTGTTTTTTTTAATGTGGAATTATAAAGAAAACACCCTAGCTTTGTCTTGGATAAGGTCAATAAGTTGGGAGGATTTGTCCTTTACAGAAGCAGAGCTTCAATAGGGGTACTAGTTGTGTTTATATTTGGAAGTGCTCTCTGTTGAGGTTTAATTTCTTTGAAATTTCTGTGAAATGAGCTTCAGTGCCAGAACAGATACTCACCTGCTTATTTATCCAAGACTAGTCCACAGTTGTGCCCAATATTTCTACCCAACTGGAGGACTTTCTTCTGGCTAATTATAAGTGCTACTTCCCTGGGTAAATGTATAGTGCAAGTTCTAACCTACCATTGCATAAAGTAGTACATGGTAATGCCTCCTGTGACACTGTCTGGTGTAATTTTGGCAATTTGACTGTTCCTCAAGCGTCTTCCTACATGTATTTCTCCTTGTGAAGACCGCAGGGTAGCCTTTTTTTTCTCACAGTCTCATTGCTCCTGTATGCAAGTAGTAGCATGAAATGCTGCTCCCTGCATGCGGAAGCAATTGTTTCATCTGTTTTCCAGCCTGCTTGACAATGGGCAGGAACAAGGCGGCTATGTAACCCTCCTCCTTTCTTTAGCATGAGAACCGAGAATGTGGTGGCCACTGGGCTGAAAACAGCTCAGGATGGAGATCCTCTTCCCCCTTTAATGAATACTGTGCCCTGGGGAGGTGGTGATCCCTCGGGTAATTTTAAAATCAGGGAGGTCTGCCCAGACCCACTGTCATTAGCAGGCCAAGCCCCATGAAGGTGGTGGCCTGTGGGGCCTTGAAAGGATTTTGCGGGGGGCACGTGGCCCCTCTCCTCTTATTCCATGTTATGATTTCCCGGGCGGTCCCTGGGGCACAAACTAGCCTTGGGAAGGGGGGCACGTATGCCCTCCTCCCCATTATTTATATTTAATTGTGCCCTCAGGACCTGACCCGCCTGGGGTCTGAAATAGAAACAAGAGAGGGAGACTGCACTCTTTTTTTTATAATTATTTATCCTGTGATCCACAAATCCTCAACAGTTTTGTGGGAAATATTTTCAAAAAATCCTTTTTTGCCCTGGGTGAGTCCCTGGGAAGCTCCGGGCCGGGGGCATTCAAGGTGTTCGTATCCTGACCCCTTTTCTTTATTTTTAACTTTATTTTTGGGACTAAGAATTCTAGGTATAAATTATTTGACACCAATAATAGCTTTCAGAAATACAAAAACAAAACTCCAATCAAAAAGATAATTTAGAGGAACACTACACATAATTAAGACATGGAAATAACAATTACAAGAGCAATCAGCTGATATCTTCAACAGCAGTTTATATTTCTATGTGCAGGAGAATGTAGTGCTTAACTACAGTACATGGCCAGATTTATCAATGGATTGTGGTGCCCTTGTGTCATGCAGAGTGTTGCAAGGGAACTCAATCAGTAATTCATATTTACCAAGCAGTGCATGGTCACCTTGTGTGACCATGTGTTGCTTGGTAAATCTGGAGTTCCACAAGTCAGAGCAAGTTGCTGCCTTGCGTTACTCTGCCCTGGGAAGGTGCTCCCTGGGTGCAGCATGGGTATTCCCAAGCACCCACTCATGGAATTTGGAGCATTCACAGATTTACCAAGACTGGTAAACCAGAAAATGCACCAAAATGCAGGGTTGGGCATAACAAGGAGAAATATCTACACCTTCTTTGTTCCTCTTTCTAAGTGTTCTGCACTCTGCAGCACACTTAGAAAGAGAAAATGCCTTGGAGGATTGTTTTTGTGCAGGAAGGTGTACTTTTCAGCACAAAAACAATCCTGCCTACAAAGCATGCACCCTTGCACCGTGGCGCAAGGGTGCTGTGTTGGCATTTGGCAGCAGATTGTGTGCTAGTGCATGCAGAGAGCACAAATGCATCTTAGAATGGTAAATATGGCATATTCCTGCCTTATTCCTTTCACACAGCACAGCAAGTTGCCTTGCGGCGTAGCATTGGTGAAAGTTTGATAAATCCGGCCCTCAGTTTTTAAAAGAAGTTTATTGCCATGGTACATTCGACAGGAGTTGTTTGAGATATTAAATAAAGAGTATTACATTTATAGGTCATCGCATTTCTACTTTATAATTTTGTTTTTGTTATGTGTACCATTAGAGATGCATTTCTATGCATTTCTATGTGTCCCACTGTGATAAAACATATGGAAGTATACGTTATACACATATACGTGCCTATAAAGCAGTGTAGACGTGATTTATCACATCTTGTCTTATCGGTTGCTTGGAAGCATCATATTTTCTCAATCTCTGCTATTCTACATGTGATAGGCAAATTGAGCTTTTAGGAACAACAGAATATGTAAGTAAAATGAAATTGAGGCAGAAATGATTGTAGTCTCTCCTTCTTTAGATCTTTTACATACAAAAATCGAAATTTTAATTTTACTAGGAAGGTTTGAAGTTTTCAACACATATTTTTCTTATTTCTAAAATACAGAACAATGTGCTCTCTTCAGCATACTGCTTTGTCTTTTTTATTCTAATACATCCCTGCATTTATGTCAGTGCCGACAAGTGCTTTAATTGAGGACACAACTTATTAAGTAATATTAAATTCCTTATTTACAGTGGTCTGGCAGATGGTTCTTCAGTCACAAATGTGACGACTATTCCACCCACCTTATTACAAGTGCATTATATGTTATGGCACTTATCATAAGGTGAGGTGTATTTTTGTCATGCTTGTGTTGGAGGAGCTCATCTGTCAAACTGTACATCAGGCTTTAACTTTATAAACAGTTGTGGACCCCCCTGAGTAGACATCACAGACTCCCAGCTTCCATAACCACAGCTCCTTTATGTATAGTGCATTTATTTATTCATGGTGAAAACAAGGCCTTTACATGTTTAACAAGGGCTTTACAAGAAGAAAAAAAGATTTACCTACAATACTAACCACTGTGCTAAGACAGTAAATTACATGTTAGAGAAAAAAGTCCACAGACAGTAGTAAAAATGTTTATGAAAAAACAAAACAAAACTAAAGGTGCTTTTGAACTGATAGAAGGAAGTGTGATAAACGCAAGTACAATCCACAAATTTTGTAGTAAATTGTACACTTACAAAAGATAAAATTCAAGTGGTTGAGGGAATGTTGTTGGAAAAGGGTCATGTAGAGAAGGAGCAATGCAACAATCGAACAACAGAGGTATAACTGGGATTGATGCCAGATAATTAAAGTAGAATAATTGTGGCAAGTCACAGGCCCAATTCTCTCACCCTTCTCACTAGGCATTTTAATAATTTATTCTAGTTTTGATATTTTATGAAAACATTCATCACACTCCTGAGGGGTTAGGCCCATTCTCTCTTATAGGTCAATCTGTATTTATGTTGGGTGTCAGGTTTTCCCAAAGTTGGAGGGTGCTAAATTCCCTGATAGTATTCACTTGTTTATTTATGTATCTCATCAGGAAGAAATCCACTGTTGAAGAAGTATTTCCAATCTCCTCTTATTTCATTTCCATGGTATTTGCAAAGTTTTTTTGCATGTTATTTATACCGGGTTGATACAGCCAACATGTGGTTTTCCCTATCACAATGCCTCTTAGATTGGGGCTTTTTCAAGGCCTTAAGACAAGATAGACAATAGACAAAATTGGGGTTCCCAGAGTCCAAGTTAGAAATCACTCTGCAAAGATCCTGGATATACATATTTGCTTATTCATGTTGGGAAAGGAAAGATAGCCTAAGTCTCTGCGGTCCGTCCTAACACGTTTCCCCCGTTTACAATGCTTATTAGGCTGGGGCATTCTCAATGCTGAAAGTTCAGACAAATGTTTTATGTAACAGCTATATTTTGTAAACCCTGGCCTAGCACCACCTTTGACATATGTGCGGAGATACATAAATACAGATACATAAAGTAGGATTGAATTGGCATCCTCTGTTCAAGGGATTTAAGGCACAAAATTAATGACCCCTAAAACTGGTAGTATTGAGATAGTAGGTAGAATGAGGTAATTCAAATAATTTAAATTGGATCTTGCATTCAACAGGTAAAGCAACAAAATGTTTAACTAGGACTGGGGGAAAAGACTGAGTAGAAAGTTTGGGAGTAATGGATCATCATAGGCCTTCTGAGAGGTATCTGCGGAAGAGGAGAACTTCAGCTGAGTTTCAGTACAGGCTACCTGTATCGTCCTTCTCCTGTTGTGTAGGCCATTTTAGTTATAACTTCATGCATGTTATTTAAACATACTAGGCTTGCCGCTGTGCACTTTAACCTAGATATATTTTATTTAGCTTTCCTTTATTGTTGTTACAGAAGCCACTTTTACGGTCTTGTTTTGTTTTCTCTCTATCTCACTGCTTTTGCCTAGGCTAGCAGTCTGTTCTCAAACAAGACATTCTTGCTCAATCTGTGCTTCTTCCAAGGCTGCAGTAAGATAGGTTGCCGTGGTATATGTTTAGTCTCTGACATTCATAGAAAATACACAACCTTATGTAGGGACATTTTCTTAGAAGATCAGCTGTTCTATTATAAAAACACTTCTCTGTCCCTTACACGTTAAAGGGAGTTTCCAGCCAGAGAACCATGACTGTATGCTGATTTCCGAATGCTTCGGTACAGCTGTATTGCAGATTTCAGGCCTTTGCTCAGGTATGGGGGATGACGTCTTCCCAGGGGAACCTGAAGGGCAGAATTAGAGATAAACACGCTGTGCTCTATCATAGCCTAGGTAGGAATTAGTCTGTTGACTCTAGTGACAATACAGTAGCATTATTTTTATGTTTTACTCTCCTTGTCACAATTTTAATCTTGTCATGCTGTATCGTCCAGTCCACGCTTTGCTATCTAAGATGCAGTTGTTTTATTAAAGCATTATTGAAATATATACTGCCTCTGTTTGTTATTGTGTATATGAGAATAATATAACTGAGAGAAATGGATGAGACCTGAGTGACCACGGCTTCCCTAAGAAACCGGTTATGTCATGCGCTCCGCTGCCCAATCATCCCTGCCCTTGGGTAGAGATGAGGAACTGCTAGTTAGCCAGAGCAGAACTCGGATTGGAGTGACAGGTGTCACCTATAGTGGGTTAGACTCAGTCTCCCACACCGCAGGCGATTCTGCCACTCGAAATCCAGAAGTCTCATTAGAATAATGAAAGCCAACGCAACACTCCTCTGTCAATTTCTTCCTTTTTTTACATACTCCTACCTTCTTTCTCATTCTCTTTTAATTTCTCACCATCTCTTAGGGCCTGATTTAGATTTCGGCAGAGGGGTTACTCCTTCACAATGGTGATGGATATCCTGTCAGCTGAAATCTAAATCCCATTGTTTCCTATTGGATTTAGATTTTGGCGGCAGGATATCCATCACTGTTGTGACAGAGTAACCCTTCACCGGAAGTCTAAATCAGGACCTTAGTCTTTCTAGCTCACTCCATCTCTCGCTCTCAGATTCCCTTTCATTCTCTTACTTTAGGTCTAGGTAACATTAGGCTTAGTTTCAATAACACAATAATCCAATACAATGCAAGATTATTACGTAAACTGAGTTTGGAGCTGGATTAGTAACAAAACAAGGGGAGTTAGATGTTGTGTATCTGAGAATATCTACCATTTTAGGAATGATCAGCATTTTACAATAATACAGCCATAGTGTGAATAGCATGCAAACAGGAAACGTCAATCAGGATGAATGTATGATATGGCAAACATTAACAACTGAGAGAAAGCCAGCCCTTGGAGCCACTGTAAAAGTCCATGGTATGTAAACTGTAAGATCTTCTATGGAGAGAGATACAGAGAAAGAGAAAAAGATAGATAGAGAGAGAGAGGGAGAAAGAGTGAGAGAGACACCACGTGATGCACTGTCAATGTCGAGCTATGGGGGGGTGGAGCTTAACCCCGAGCCAAAATGGCTTCCTGAGTCGGGAACTCTGCTCATCATCAGAATGAACTTGCCAACAGCAGAGCTTCCCATTAAAAAAAGGAACAGTAAAACCACTGACTATGCTACATTTCATTGGGTGAGCTTGGAACTATCCTTATCAGCTGTTGTGGGATGCTTTTGAGGACATATGACTGCTTGTTTTGTTTCTCTTCATAACTTGCCCATTTTATATTCACCGTGTGTTTCTCATGGAACATTTCTCCTCACCCTATATTAATGTTGCTGCTTGCCTCAAGAGTTGTTTCTTCCCCTTCCACTATATTTTGCCAAACATTTAAAGGAACACTTTTCTTCATGTCTGCCAAAAATTTCTTTCACTAGTTTCTCTTTGTTATTTACCTGATCCTTGCATTTCTTTGTTGTTGTGAAAGGATCTTTCCTCACTTATGCTGAACATATGAAGCACCCTTGTCAACTCTCTCAACATAAGCCTGCAAAGAATCTGACTTTTATTGCAGTTATTTTTGTATATTAACCACAATGTATCAATATTCATAACACTTCCCTTTACAGTAGTGACAAGTTGACACTACTCTTTTGATAGTAACAGCATGTTCCTTGAATCCCGAAATGCTGCAATATTAATGCTGAAGAGACATGGAGGCTAAATCCTGCAGTAATCTATTTCTTGAGTTTTTTTTTGTTTTTCCTTTTTACCTTCACACATTTGCACAGAGCGCATTGGTTTCCCTATGGTGGTGGGCGAAGGATATTTTCAGAACTCTTGGATAAAGGAATTAGCCATCTCAGCTAATTTCCAATTGTGGTAATGAGAACTGTATGGGCAGAGTAAAGAAATATACATTTTCTTCTCATCAACCAGTGTCCTCTTCACAAAATTCAACATTCTCTTTGAAAGCAGTTGTTCATCCTACTATGAACATCTTACATTCAGCTACTTGAAAGATCTCCTCCTCATACTCACCTTCTCTCAAATCCAGTAATGCTATATCTCCTCAAAAGCAAATAAAACAATGTTAGAAATGCGGTTTCTGATTGGAAGTCAGTTTACACTCTGTGCAAGCAGGGATCCTCACTCTAATTAGGGTAAGGGAGATTCCCAGCTCAGATAACCCCTGCTCACCTCGTTGGTAGCTTGGCACAAGCAGTCAGGCTTATCTCAGAGACAATGTCTAAAGTATGTGTACCAACACACACAGTAATACAGTGAAAACACTGCCAAAGGGTCACAACACCATGTTAGAAAAAGAGCCAATATTTATCTAAATCAAACAAGATCAAAACAACAAACATCCAACATACATAGGCAAAGATATGAATTCTTAAATTAAAAAGAGCCCTAATCCATAAAAATCAATGGATGCGTGGTTTTTAAACAAATTACCTGGTATCCGTCAAAAAACAAATCTACACAAGCGAGTGTGCTTCGGAAAAGTAATGTGTCGATTCTTGATTTGTAAGTGAGCTGTGCATAGATTCTTCTCTGGTCTGGTTTCCCATTGCATTGTTTTCTGTCTCCCACAGAAGAGAGATGCATCGATGTTTGGACAAGCAGCCTCGAGTCAGTACAGGTTCACTGTGGTTTTGATGCCCATTGACGATGTGTGGAAATCCTGAAGCACAATGGTGAAGAGCCATGTGGAGTGGCTGATGTGTCATCTTCTGCAGCCACATGCGGGTGCTGCGTCAATTTTCCAGCTGAAATGCAGGTGCTGCATTGATTGTTTTCTCCTGCTTGACTCCGGTGCTTGGATTTCAGTGTTGGTTCCACTAGCTTCTACTTTCAAGGGGCCAGGGACTGGATAGGGCACTACTTGGTGGGGTAAGATTCTTAGCACAAGAGTCCAGGTGCTGGTAGAGGAATTCTTTGATGGCTCTGTGACTTCAAAACAGGGGGCAAGCTCAGTCCAAGCCCTTGAAGACAATTCACAAGCAGAAAAACACAGCAAAGTCCAGTCTTTGTCCACTATAAGGCAGAAGCAGCAACGGCATGCCAAGCCAGCAAAGCACATACAGCAAAGGGACAGTACTTCTCCAGCTCTTCTCCTTGACAGAGGTTCCACTTGATCCAGAAGTAATCTAAACGTCTGGGGTTTTGGGTCCACTACTTGTACCCATTTTTACCTTTGAAGTAGGCAAACTTCAAAGAAAAGCCTCTTTTGTTGACAAGATCCTGCCTTGTCTAGGCCTGGCCCAAGTCACATACCTGGGTTTTGGAGACTGAATTGTGTGAGGACAGGCACAGCCCTTTCAGGTGCAGGTGTTAGCTTCTCTCTCCCCACTCCAGCTCAGGAGACTCATCAGGATATGCAAGCCACTCCTCAGCTCCCTTTGTGTCACTGCCTGGAGAGAATTCATGAACCGCCCAGTTGTCAGTCTGACCCAGATGTGGATTCCACTGGCAGGCAGAGGCACTGAATGGTTAAGCAAGAAAATGTCCACTTTCTAAAAGTGTCATTTTCAAATTGACAATCTAAAAACCAACTTTTACCAAAATATGTATTTTAAAATTGTCAGTTCAGAGTCCCCAAACTCCATATCTCTATCTGCTTCCAATGGGAAACTCCTCTTAAAAGATATTTAAAGGCAGTCCCCTTGTTAACCTATGGGGGAGATAAGCAGTGCAATAGTGAAAAACATATTCAGCAGTATTTCACTATCAGGAGATGTAAAACACACAAGTACATGTCCTACATTTTGAATACACTTCACCCTGCCCATGGGGCTACCTAAAGCCTACCTTAGGGGTGACTTACATGTCATAAAAGGGAAGATTTGGGCCTGGCAAGTGGGTACACTTGCCAGGTCGAATTGGTAGTGCAAGACTGCACACACAGACACTGCAGTGGCAGGCCTGATATATGTTTACAGGGCTACTCATGTAGGTGGCACAATAAGTGGGGCAGGCCCACTAGATCATTTGATTCACAGGCCCTGGGCACCTCTAGTGCACTTTACTAGGGACCTACTAGTAAGTCAAATATGCTAATCAGGGAAAAGCCAATTACAAATACAGTTTACACAGAGAGCATTTGCACTTTAGTACTGGTTAGTAGTGGTAAAGTACCTGAAAGTGGGAAGAACTACTCAACCTCATGGGAGTTCTCATCACTAAGGCGGAATAATCTGGACAGACAACCAGCATTGGCGTGTTCTCTACCAGGGTGGTGTTCCACCATAAAGTCCATTCCCTGTAAGAAGATGGACCACCACAACATTTTTGTACTCTCACCCCTCATCTGCATTAACCACCTGAGGTACCTATGTTCCTTCTGAACCTGGAAGTGAGTCCCAACTAGAGGGGTCTTAGCTTATTCAGTGCCCAGACCACAGCAAAAGTTTCTCTCTCAATTGCACTCCACTTCTGTTCCTGGGGAAGTAACCTCCTACTAATGAAGGTACAGGCTGGTGTAGGCCTTCTTCATTTAGCTGTGCTACAATTGCCCCAACACCATGCTCTGAAGCATCAGTCTGCACACAAATTCCTTGGAGAAGTGGGGTGCCTTCAGCAGTGGTGCTGTTCACATAGCTGCCTTCAGGGACACAAAAGCGGTCCTACAAGCCTCAGTCCAGATCACTTTCTTGGGCTCCTCTGTCAAGGGAGCAACAATGGTGCCAATCCCCTTGACAAACCTAGGAAGGCTCTCACCTCTGTATGGCTCTTAGGTGGTTCCCAAGCCAGAATAGTGTATATTGTTAGTTATAGGGTGCCACCTGAACACTACTCCACGGGCCCAGACTTAATAGGCCTAGCGTCAGTTTAGCAGCACCTTAGCATCATTTTTCTATGCTAAGGCAGCGCTAAAGTAGCCTTTCCCCATCCCATATTTACAAAGTGGTGCAATGCACGCATTGCGCCACTTTGTAACCTTTTCCCCTACATTATGCATGTGCCATGCCTAATGTATGGAAAGGGGGCATTCCCACATTAGGGAGGTGGAAAAATAGCACAAAGAAACCTAAGAGATTTCTTTGTGTCATTAGTTTGGTACTTTTAACGCCTAGTAAGAGCAGGCGTTAAAAGGGGCACACCATTGTTTAAAATGGGCATCTATGTACTGTTCTGGGTCAGCGCCAACGTTTTTGCGCTAACCCTGAACAGTACATTAATAGGGTAAATTATGTTATGTTTTTGCCCCTACCCTGAGCTATAATGTACTGTGTCTTAGATACAGCGCACACATGGTGGCAGTAGGTGGGTGCTAAGATTCCTTAAATCTGTCCCCTGGTGTCCCAGGCAAACCACAGATCCCTGCCCTATTTGACACTTACTGACCTTAATAGTGAGGCCTGCCTTTTGCAGGGCCTTCAACACTTCACAGAGGTGTTGCAGGTGTTCCTCTTAGCTGGAGCTAAACACTGCAATGTCATCCAGGTAGGCTGCGCTGAAATCCTCCAGCCCAACCAAACCCTGATTGACCAACCTCTGAAAGCTGGCAGGGACATTTTACATCCCAAAGGGAATAACCTGGAACAGGTGGTGCTCCTCTGGGGTGGAAAATGCTGACCTCTCCTTTTCCCCATCGGTTAAGGCAAGCTGCCAGTGCCAAGATGTTGAGTCAAACATGCGGAGGAACTTGGCAGCTCCTAGCCAATCTATGAGCTCATTAGCTTGGGTGTTGGGGTGTGCATTAGTCTTAGTGATCGTGTTGAGTCGATGGTAGTCCACAGAGAACCTAAGTTTTGGGGAGGGACCTGGAGCAGAAGCCTTTGGGACTAATACTAATGGACTAGCCCAAGGTCTGCTGGAGAACTCGGTTACCTCTGATGCTAGAATCTTGGAAACTTCATCCTTAATGCTGGCTCTGACCTTGTCAGTCACCTTGTAAATCTTGCGTTTCACAAGTGGACTGTCCCCAGTGGTTGCATCATGGGTACACAGACGAGTGACCCCTGCTGTCAAGGAAAATAAGGAGGCAAACTTTCCCAGCAACTGGCAAAAGTCCCTCCATTGCTCTGGGGTCAGTGTTGGGGAGAGGTTCACACCCTCCACAGAACCATCTTTCTCCTGGGTGGACAGGAGGTCAGGAAGAGGCTCATTCTCCTCCTCCACCCCATCATCTGTTGCCAAAAGCATAGTCAGTTCCGACGTCTCAAAGTTAGGTTTGAGGCGGTTCACATGTAGGACCCCCAAAGGGTTCCTGGGAGACAGAAAGTTTACCAGATAGGTGACATCACTCTTGCACCTCAGCACCTCAAAAGGCCCAGTCCACTTGTCCTGGAGAGCATGAGGTTCCACTGGGGCCATGACCCACACTTTCTGGCCAGGCGGAAACTCGACCAGAGTGGCACTCTGATTTATCCACCATTTCATGTCCATCTGGCTGGCTTCTAGGTTTGTCTGAGTGGGTTTTCTGAAGTGCGCAGTCTGGTTTCTAAAGGCCAGCACATAGCTAAACATGTCCTGGGAGG
This sequence comes from Pleurodeles waltl, assembly GCF_031143425.1. Taxonomy (NCBI): domain Eukaryota; kingdom Metazoa; phylum Chordata; class Amphibia; order Caudata; family Salamandridae; genus Pleurodeles; species Pleurodeles waltl. Next base: position 645,737,502 of record NC_090449.1, read on the forward strand.
GCTTACTGGAGGTTTTCTCCAAGGCCTCCTTTACCAGATTCAAGGGTCCCCTCACATGGTGGCCACACAGAGCTCAAAGGGGCTAAAATCAAGTCCCTGCTGCAGTGCCTCCCTGTGAGCAAGGAGACGGCATGGCAAGAGGATGTCGCACTTACACCTCAAGAGTTCTGACAGACCCATAATCATGCCTTTCAGGTTGAGGTTGAACCTTTCAATTATCCACTTTTCCTTGGGGGTGGTAAGGATTGGTGAACTTGTAGATTACCCTACACTCCTTCCACTGAGACTTCATATAGGTAGATATGAAGTTGGTACCCCAGTCAGATTCCACCTTCTTAGGGAACCTCATGCGGGTAAAAATCCCCATTAATCATTGACCTCAGAGGGATGACCGCCAGATACCAAGTGGCATGGTCCACCAAGGCCAGGATAGACCTGTTGCCCATGGCTGTCTTGGGATCTAGAAGCCCCACAATGTCAATGCCAACCCATTCAAAAGGGGTGCTCATGACAGGAAAAGGTTGGAGGGGAGCCTTGCACATACCCACACTCTTGCCATTTGCCTGGTAAGTTCGGCAAGACCTACAATGTGCGACAGAGGCCCTGCACATTTTTGGGCAGTAAAAGTGGGTGTAAAGCCTCTCAAAGTTCTTGTCCTGCCCCAAATGTCCTGCTTAAGGCATTCCATGAGCCAGACCAATCAGAAGACTCTTAAGCACTGGGGTACCACCAGCACACATGCTGCCCCAGGCTCAGCAACCTTAGGCTCACTCTACAGGAGGTCATTCCCCCAATAGATCCAGTATGATCCCAACTCCTTGCCAGATGCCTGGTCTGCAGCCTTCAAAGCAGACCTTCAAGAGTAGGGCATGACTTCTGTGCCTCACAGAAATCTTCCCTATTTAGACTCTCTTCCTGCTGCCAATCAGTCAGCTCGGGCACCTCTCCCAGTTTAGCCACTTGTTCCCCTGTAGGTTCCAGGGAATCCTTCTCAGGTTCAGCCTCCTCTCAGATGGTGGGAACTTTTGGGGAGGGTTTTCATGCCCCTTGCCCTTTCTCTTCTTGGCAGGCACCTAGGCCACTCTTTCAGGATCCAAGGCCTCCTGATCACCCAGATGGGCTGCCATAGACCAGATGGTCACACACTCCCACCAAGGCAGACCCAACATCTCCAAGTGTGCCCGTCGTTTCACCTCACTCCATGGGGAATCCTCCAGGTCATTACTAGCAATCAACAGGCATGGTTGAACTCACAGCTAACCTCAAGGAACCTGAGACCCCCCCCCCCACACTCAAAAGGAACCTGCACCACCTTACACAGATGCTCTGAGTTGTCTACCACAACCACTTAGTGAAGTACATGGGGAATTATTTGCTCTTCAGACACCAGGTGATACCTCACAGTAGTCACAAAGGCTTGTGTGTTTCTCAGAGCCTCCTCTGTCTTCTGTCCATTGATGGTCACCTACTGCCTGTACTTCTTAGTGTTCTCAGACACGAGGGTCCTCTGGACCATCTTTCTGTCCCCTACTGAGACAAGGGTCATCTCAGCTGGCTCCCACCCCTCTCTTGGAACCAACTCCTCCCCAAGTGCTACACTGGCCAAGCCCTGTGACTAAGCACCAGTGGATGCCATTGTCCACTCGGGCCATTTTGGGTCCCCTCATGTGACCCACCTTATCACATGCAAAACACTTGTGTGGACCCTTCTCTGCAGTTTTCCCTGTAGAGACCCCTGGTTTATTCTCACCTGGGGGTTAGGAATCCTTACCCTGGGAACTAGGTTGGGACCCTTTAGAGAACTCCCCTGTTTACCCTTACTCCCCCACTTCTTCTGATGGGGAACCTGCCCAACCTTGGTGGTGTCTACCCCATCCCTCTTTAGGACCCTCGTGCTCTCCCACCGATCCACTTCCTGAGGTCGGACAGCTTGGTGTCAACTAGGTGCTGGGGCAGCCCTGGAAAAAAAGACTATACAAGTGCTCCCATGCAATCAAATTGTATAGCCCTTCATAAGTTGTTATCTTACTGCCCTTCACCCATCCATCCAGTGACCTGCAGAAAGAATCTATGCATTCCAACCAAGTTTGGGATTCCTTGTTCTTATATTATCTAAACGTTTCTTTGTACTGCTCAGGGGTGAGACCATACCTAGTGAGTAGGGCATCCTTCATGATAGAATAAGTATGTCCCTGAGGATCAGCTAAGGACATCAGGGTGTCCCTCCCGACTACCTCAAAGTACTTCTACAGACCCGCCCCACAGCGGATGTCAGGGACCATGCTCATGTGAAGAGCTAACTCGTACCCCTTAAACCACAGGTATATGTCATCCTCCTTTTTAGAATCCTTCACGAAATCCTAATGGATGTGTACCCTCCTTTCCGACTGCACTGTGGTATTGCTGCCAACATCTCTGCTGGACTGGCTCCTTTGGTGTGTTCTCTCAAACTTAACTCATGAGCCAAAAGCATATTTTTTCTCTTTTATGGCTGTTCTCTTCCATTTCCATTTTCCATTTCCATTTCCATTTCCATTTTTAGCTTCTCTAGCTGGATTTGGTGCATTCTCTCTGCTTGTCTGTCCTGCAGCTCCTCTGGGGTCAAAAGCTCTAAGTTGCTCCTTGAGGGCTAGGAATCTAACTCCCAGAATGCACCTGGCTCATACTGCAAAATAACCACTGGACAGTGGTCAGCTGGTCAGTTCCTTCAGGATTTGATGCAGGGGACTCTGGTTAGCTATTTTCCACCTGTAACAAGCAAGGAGTCCCTTCTCAAACCAGCTGAAGCTAGGCAAAGTTCTTTTTGTGATAAAGCCCAAGTGTGCAGCTGGTGGAGAGGGGCAGGTCAGGGGTCCATCAGGGCAGTCCCTCTTCTTCTGATGTTGGTGCTTGTAGTTATCTGAGGTGTGAGTGCAGCTCTGCCAACTTTATACTTGCTTCTCGGGTGAAAAGCAGGGGGGGCAGACTGTCCAATGACATGCAGGACACCACCCTCTTGGAAGACAACTTCCTGCGAAGTGTGGCAAAGAATAAATACCAGAGAGCAACATTCTGTAAAAATCCAAAATGGTTGAAACTGAATTTTAGAGGTTAGGTCTGGCTGAGCCCACCCACTGGTTTGGCTAAAAAATCCTTATAACACCCCTTTCCTGCCCTCTCCTATTCTAATCAATAGGGCACCTGGTTGTCTGGGTTTGCAGGAAATGGGGGAGGTCCTGAGCTTCTCAAAATGTCCTTCCCTCCTTAGAAGACCAGTTTGGCTGCCATCCCCCATCCTGTTTCACCATCTGCTGTGACAGATATCCTCAGCCCAGGCACATTCCTTATCTTCAGCCCAAGCAACTTGACACCTCATTAAGGCGGCCTGGACAGGCTGCCAGAGACTGGTCAATCAGGGAGGGGCACTACAGAGCTGAAGTTGGCAACTTTCATATGGAGTTCTGAAACTCCTTCCCTAAACTAGTTACATTAAATTCAACCATGGCAAGGGGATGTCTGCTACAATGAGGCCCACGGAAGGACAAGGCGTGTCGCTGAGTGAACGTTTGGGCTCCTGAATTTATTATAACAATCAGTTTAAAAATGAAGTCTCCCCATTTTAGCCAATAGACCCCATTCACTTCAGTGAGGGAAAAACAAATTTGGCTATTTACCTCACCATTGTTTATAAAACAATTTTAATAAGGTCCTTGCTTATAGTTGCATAGCACCCAGCCCTAGGGGTGCTCAGGGCACATCTTAGGTATGACATATGACAAACTAAGGAAGTTGAAGACTTTGGAAGTGCTTTTAAATCTAAAGTCAAATCTTCATGAAACTTTAGTTTAAAAGCAGCCAACAAGGCAGGCCTGCCTTTAGAATGCCACTGGGCACCTCAGCAGTGCAACTTCTGTGTGCACTACCTATGCTGGGGTCCCTAAACCTACAGGTCTACCATATACTAGGGTCTGATAGGTAGGTTGATATTGCCAATAATATTTCGCTTAATTTGCATATCCACTTTACACAAAGCAATGGCTCTGCGATTCGTAAGCACTACACAGGATAAAGCTTAGAGTCAGTACCCACCAGTATCTGTACAAAAAGCTTGGGGGTGACCAGGGCAAAAGGAGGACTTTCCTACACTCTAACACTGTCTCTGACTTGCCAATGATAAAGAGCCAAACAGAGACTCTGCAAATCTGTTACTGACAGAGATAACGGACAGGACATAGCTGTAGACATACATCAATTCTCACAAGCTATTTTCACAAGTGGGACTTTGCATGTGCAGTAACAAATCAGGGCACTGTATACCACTCTGTTCTGTATACAGTACCAATTTTTAAACTGCATCCACAGCAGACTTATTGGCACTGGAGCTGCCTAAGACCTCATAGATTATGGTAAATAGGAGGTGACATGCCAGCCATCAATTCCAGGTTACAACATGAAGTCTCAACATTAAGAAGACATCACATACCTTGAGTCAGTTGAAATATTGATTGACTGTCCTGAAGTCTCCAGCTTCATCTTCATCTGGCTCATCATCACTTGGCAAATCTGCATTTCCATCCACAGGTTCGTCTGCATATCCCTCATTTGGTCTGAAATGTATCTGGTGTCTCAGGACAAGGTTGTGGAGCATGCAGCAGGTAACAATTATTTGACATACCTTGTTGGGTGAGTAGAGGAGGGCTCCTTCAGATATGTCTAGGCAGCAAAATCTTACCTTCAGGAGCCCAAACGTTCACTCAGCGACACGCCTTGTCCTTCCGTGGGCCTCATTGTAGCAGACATCCCCTGGCGTGTTTGGGTACCTTACTGCTGTCAACAACCAAGGACAGTTTGGATAGCCCAAGTCCCCTGTAAGGAATAGGTATAACAACACAAACATATGTCTATGACATGCACATTTGTGATAGCAGACCTTGGGGTTCTACAGCTTGTGGAGCACCCACTGTAGGAAGTGGTGGGAAGACCTGAGACGCTGGGCCCCCAGAAGACCACAGAGGCCCAGCTGGGGATGTCCTCCCAACAAGGGAGGGGTGCCCATCAGACCTAGACCCCCTAATGGCTTGCATTATGGCAGTGGCCTACCCTGAGCCTGATGGGCTTTTAAGAGCAGCACAGCAGCCTGAAGAGGGAAAGTTCAGACTAAACACATTTAAATGCCTCTGCCAATTCAGTGTCTGATGTGTAAGTATCTAAACTGTAACAATGTGGTAAGTGCTAAAGGTAAAGAGCCTCCTAGGAGCACATAGAAGTACAGTTGCTACCATAGATACATAGGTGTGTACACGGTATTATGTATAGGGAAATGTAAATCACCTATGTTAAACCCATTGTTTAACAGCATGTGGTGATGCACATGTGACTGTGTCATATGTGTACCTCTACAGTGCTATACATGTGTGTTACCTGCTGTGTCATCCTTCCCACCTACTGATCCATAGTCATGATATCCTGTTGGTATGTTGTCTAGCTCTTTGGTCTCAGTCCATTCCTATTCCACTGGATCTAACTCTATGTGCAACATAGGTCTCACAGGTGAGAAAGAGGCCAAATAGTCCTGAGTTGTGAAATAGATGTAAATTTCATGTGAGGGTATTATTTAATTCAGGAATTTCACATGGCATACTTGCTACACACACTCAGAGGTGTCCCCATCGTTAAGTGTGGACTGTACACAGGCAAATGTGAAGTTTAATCAGGATGGAAATCCTACATTATGAAAAGCATGGTGTTAATGATACATTCCTATTGCTAGACATATCATAGACATGTGAGTTCAGACTATCTGTATCGTATCAATGTTATAGAGAAGTTAAGGGCTAGCCTGCTATCACTTAGCCAATTTATTTTGCCCATGATGCTTAGGGCAAGACATCTCCTATATAGGTTCAACATACATTGTTTTTTACCAACATCATGTGTACGTTGGTACTTCATGTCATTTTTAAGATTTAAGATTAAGGTTTGGCATACTTACTTTTGCTATTCTGTATCTGCTTTGCGGTGTTTTAGTATGGATAAGCTAATTTAACTATGACTTCATAGTGTAGCAGGTGTTGTAGTTGACAGTTACATGTTGGTGGAATGGTATATGTTGTAAGTGAAATTGCTGGATTCTAGGGGCCTGATTACAACTTTGGAGGGGGGTGTTAATCCGTCCCAAACGTGACGGATATACCACCCGCCGTATTACGAGTCCATTATATCATATGGAACTCGTAATACGGTGGGCAGGATATCCGTCACATCTGGGACGGTGTAGGCGGGTGTCTACCACCTCACCTACAGACGCGGCGTCATGATGACAGCCGCGCACTTTCTCCAACCCCGGCCCGCGTCGTCAGGGAGACGCGTGGGGGCGGGGCTTACGCCCGGCACCGGACTTCTGGTTTTCACGGCACAAGAGACGCCGGGAGCCGAAGAGGGGACGGAGGAGCGGCAGGAGAACGCGGGTGAAGGAATAGCCAGGACGGAGGACCGACGAAAGGAGGAGACCACGGAGAGTAGACGAGGGACCGAGGACCAGAATACCGACGCCAGTGGAGAAGACAAGGAAACACTGCGAGGAAGAGGAGAGGAACCCTGCCACGGCCCCGGAGGGTCGTGGCTGTACAAGGTACGGGCCTTATTTAAAGGGCACCGCCACTAAAGGGGCTAGGGAGGAGGGAGGTGTAGGGAAGGAATAGAAGGTGGGGAGGAGCAGGGGGGGAGACTGGGAAGGTCATACTAAGGCAGCACTGTGAGCACTATATATCACTTTTTTCCCTCCCTAACACATAGTAATAAGCAAGCCCACTACCTCTTCTCCCTGTTTAACCCCACTGCCACTTCCCCAGTAGGTTCTTTCCCTCACACTCTCTCACTTATAACTAGCCGACAAGAAAGAGAGTAAAACCGCTGTCCCACTTGCCTGGATATCCTTGTGTTTCTCCGAGAACCCGAGGGAACAAAGAAGGAGGTATCCGGGGTTCGCCACCTACGAGGAAGAGAAAGAACAGTAAAAGAGACATCTACGGCCACCCAAACCCACAACAGGAAAACACCAAAGAGAGATTGCGACACAATAAAGAAACCTTATCATCAGAATCACCTCACTATAAATAAACAGAGGGCGTTTACGCTCATAGAACACTCAAGTCCGAGTCTGAGTCCTCTGTACCACCGAGTCCACCCTCACAGTGGTGTCAGAAGTGGGATTTGGGGTATAGTGATAGGACTCCACCCTTGGACTGACTCATATAGAGGGTTTGCAACATGGAAGAGAAGCCTACTCTGGAGGACATGATAAAACAATTGGCGGAGGGCCAACGCCACCTCCAATTAGTTTGGGAAGCCCAACAAAGGGAGGCCAAAGAGGACAGAGAGGCCCTTCAAGCCGCCCTGAAAAGTCAGGCGACGATAATGGCCAATAATCAATTAGTCCATGAGACTGCTCTTCAAAAACTAACTGATACAATTGCCGCCAGCAAAGTACACCCAAATGTGCCAAGCTCGGTACTACAAAAATATCAAGAAGGGGAGGACCCCGACTCCTTCTTTACGAACTTCGAAAGAGTAGCCTCATCGGCTCAATGGCCTGAAAACCGGTGGGGCCAATATATCGCTCCACTCCTAACAGGTACTCTCCAGTCAGCCTATCAGGCGGCAAATCCCGGCGGTACCACCCCATATTCCGATATCAAGAAGAGTATTCTGGAACGAGTGGGGCATGACACGGAAGTTTCGTAAAACTAAATGGGGTCAGAATGAAGATCCACGTACCTTCTACTACCGAGTGAAGGACTTAGGTCTAAAAAGGTTGGGACCCTTAGGGACTAATCGCGAAGACGTCATTAAGGCCATCATTTTAGAGCAATATCTAGATTCCCTTCCAACAAACACTCGGAACTGGATAAGACAGCACCCTAAAATCGATACTGAACTAGCCGTCGACTTGGCCTGTGCTTATTACCGGTCGGTCGATGTTAAAAGCCAAACTCCTAGACCCCTGAGTAAAATGCCTGTAACCCCTCCCCAATATACCTCTAGACGACCTCTTGATGAGCCCGGAACTTCACGGAGTTCAGAGCGAAGCCCTATGCAACAACCTCAATGTTTCAACTGTGGAGAGTGGGGCCACATAGCTCGGGTTGTCCTAAGAAACATGAAGGGGTGGAGCCAATGGAGATAGGGGTCACTCGAGGGAGAGTACTGTGTGTAGGAAAAGGCGATAGGTCTTTTAAACAGCCCCTACGAATTAATGGACGATTGGTCATGGCCTTAATTGACTTTGGGTGTAGTCAGTCAGTGATACGTCGCGAATTAGTCGAGCCCGTAAGTTCCACTACAGGACACTGGGTAACGATCTGTTGTATCCATGGGGACCGAGCTCAGTACCCCCTGGAGTTGGTAAATGTAGAATGGGACACTTATCAAGACTCCCTGCAGATGGGCCTCATGGATAAGCTGATCGAAGAGTGCGTCATCGGGACTGATTACCCACGATTTCAAGACATATTAGACCAAATCCAAAAGCCCCATTCTATCGATAGCTGGTGGGTAGACGCTCCATTTCGGGATACCCACATTTATAGTCCCCCCGAACGGAAAAAATGTACCCGCAAAGAGAAGAGGAGGGAGAAACAAAAATATGCTGCTAATCAAAGACAAGGGAAGCCAGTGGCTAACATCACCAGCGCCCCGGTGTCGTTCAGAGTAAGCCAACGCGAGGATCCCACTCTCAAGTACGCCTGGAGAAGTGCCAGTACTGACTCAACCGGAGAGGTAGGTCCTCACTTTATCATAGATAAGGACCTTCTATATAGGGTTGCCAAGTCAAAAGATGGCGAGAAGAGACAACTAGTGGTCCCTGAGCCTTACAGGACTCAGGTATTATTCCTCGCTCATAATCAACCCGGAGGAGGACATTGTGGCCGAGAGAAAACTGAGGAATACCTATTGAGAAGCTTTTACTGGCCTGGAGTCTATGCCCAGATTCGCAAGTACTGTACCCAATGTCCTAAATGTCAATTAGTCGAACCAGGAGCCATTAGGAGAGCCCTGTTACACCCACTACCAATCATAGACATTCCTTTTAAAAGAGTGGGTATGGATTTAATCGGACCTCTTTTACCATCTACCAAGGGCCACACCCATATCCTCGTTTTGGTTGATTATGCCAGTAGATATCCTGAGGCTATTCCCCTTACCAGCACCACTACCAAAGCCGTAGCACAAGCCATGATAACATTTTTTTCACGAGTGGGTTTCCCCGAAGAGATTCTTAGCGATCAAGGGACACCCTTCGTGTCTGACCTCATGAAACAAATATGTAAGACCCTAGGCATTACCCAAATCAAGACCGCAGTATATCATCCACAAACGGATGGTCTAGTAGAGAGGTATAATCGCACGATTAAAACACTCCTACGGAAAATAGTAAGCGAGTCAGGAAAAGACTGGGATCAGAAATTACCCTTAGTGCTTTATGCGATACGAACACATGAGCAATCCTCCACTGGTCACAGTCCTTTTGAGTTGGTATTCGGGAGACAA